>NC_087344.1:201500192-201803223 GCF_030014295.1 Loxodonta africana | reverse complement strand
AGAGGTAAGACCTCACTTTTCCCTGTTCTTTTCAGTAGCCTGTAAGTGGATGGAATGGATTAGAGTCTAAAAGCAGATGCCAGCTGGATATTGGCCTCAGCTTACCAAACTATCAAGAAGGCCTGATCAGAGCAGGCCATGTCTCAGTCAACAGCACAGCCAGTGCCATCATCTCTAGTCATCCAGGCAACTTGTATCTTTAAGTCCATGGTGTATTTGAAAAGGGAGAATTCATTTTGGCAGTGAGAACATATAGAGTCTTAGCCCCCTTGCCCAGCTACCCAGTCACCTAGAGGATTTTGTACATGCTTTTTATTGATTTGGAGGGATAATTAACCCTTTGCCTTCCAACCCGGCCTAGAAACAATTTAATTTCTTCAAGTGATTTTATCCTCCACAGACTAGTAATTAATGCAGCACAATTGGACTACTCTGAAGAAGTATGGTTCAATTAAGTCACTTCCCATCAGAACTAACACACCCAAATCTTATTCATATAAGCCTATTAAATGTACTCATATAAACCTAATAAAAAGCCATGCATTTTACACCCCATGCTTAACGAACCATGGGGCGGCTGGATTAAAGAGTCCCAGACATGATTTAACTTGTTATCAACTTCACGGTCTCCCTCTCTGAGGCTGGCCAAATCAAAATAGAATGAGTTATGTTTTTACTTAGTAGATTTACCCATACTTTATTTGAGTGCAGTGAAGTTGGTATAGAGGAATCTTCTGATATCCTGATATCCTGTTTACAGTATTTGACAAATCTATGCATCGGCGCATTCAGGATTTATCAGTTAGGATTGCATATGGCCATGTTTATATTAAAAGATAAGAAGAGATTCTACCCCAAATGGTAGCTGAATCAGACCCACCATGCCCTGCCTCTACAGCAAAGACCCAAGAAACCAAGGGAAACAGATACAGATGACAATACTTGAATCCTAAGCATCAAATGGAAGGATAAAGAATTAGATTGAACACGAACTAGAAGAACAATCTGAACAAAAACAGTGAACAAGGAGAGATACAGAGTAGAGGTACCCTGCCAGCTGGCCCAGCACAGCGTAGACATCTTGAAACAAAGCCAGCAGCGATCCCAGGTAAGGAGCATAGGAAGGAAACTTCACAGAATTCCCAATAGGAGACAACGTACCCATAGTGAAACAAGGTGAGCAGGACATGAACCGAATCCAAGGAGGGCAAGTACAGGAAGAAGGGCAACAACCCCCCTGTCTGCTGTCCCATCACCCAGCCAGTGGCAAAGGGCACTCTCGTACCCCCGGTAGCCTGCAACACCCCCGCCGACTGCTTTACCCACTTGGTGAGCAGCAGAGAGTGCTCCCACATTCCTGGTTCCTGCCACATCCCCCTGCCTGCTGCCCCATCCACTGGGTGAGCAGCAGAAGGTGTGCCCACATCACTGGTCACCTGCCATACCTGCCCTGCTCACCATCCCACCCACCCGGTGAGTGCCATCTCACACTTCTACGCTGATGGACTGACAACAGGCAGTGTCCTGAGCTCACCCAGCCCAACCCCAGCCACCCTGCACACCCGATGAACAGCGATGGGTGCTTGCCCTGCCTGCCACTGCTTCAGCCACCTTACAACAGGTGATGAACACTCCTGTGCCACCAGTGAGCTATTAGTGGAGCATGCTCACCCCACCCACTTTGATATATCAAAACAAAACATAACAAAAAATCAGGATAAAACAAACATACAATCAATCAATCAATACATAAAACAAAACAAAAAAACCCAAACCCACTGCCATTGAGTTGATTCTGACTCATAGCAACCCTATAGAACAGAGTAGAACTACCCCATATGGTTTCCAAGGCTGTTAATCTTTATGGAAGCAGATTGCCACATCTTTCTCACACAGAGCAGCTGGTGGGTTTGAACTGTCAACCTTTTGGTTAGCAGCCAAGTGCTTTAATCACTGTGCCACCAGGGCTCCTCAAATAAATACATACATAAATAAAATAACACCTTAATGTCTCGGAGACAGTAGACACTAACAAATCATCTGAAAATACAGGATAAGATGGCTCAAACAAGTGAGCAAGGTAAAAGGAAAGAAAACCTTCCAGAGGAAGAAACAATAACAATTCCTTCCTACCTGAGAAGTAATTCAGAAGGGTTATATTTAGGACCCTCAAAGAGATCAAGGAAGACAGAAAAAAAAAAACCCTAGAAGAATTCAAGAAAACAACACAAGAACAAAAGGACAGTTTCAGTAGACAATTAGAAACCACACAAAACAACAACTAGGAATTCAGAAGATTAACAGTAAAGTATCAGAAATAGTTAACTCAATGGGAGGACACAGAAGTAGAAATGAATCAATAGAAGAAGGAATCACCAAAATGGAGGATAAATCCCATGACACTAATTTGTTTGAGGAACAGTCAGAAAAAAGAATGAAGAAAGCCTAAGAGTTATGTGGGAGAGCATCGAGAGGAATAATTTACACGTAATAGGAATTCCAGAAGAGGAGGAAAAAAAGAAAAAACACAGAGAATTTTTGAAGATGTATGATTGAAAACTTCCCCAATATCATGAAAGACAAGAAGGTTACCATTCAAGAAGCTCAATGAACCCCAAACAAGATGTTGTTGTTGTTGTTGCTAGGTGCTGTTGAGTTGGTTCCAACTCATAGTGACCCTATGTACCACAGAATGAAACACTGCCCGGGTCCTGCGCCGTACTCACAATTGTTCTTGTGCTTTAGCCCATTGTTGCAGCCACTCAATATCAATCCATCTCTTTAAGAGCATTCCTCTTTTCCACTGACTTTGTACTTTACCAAGCATGATGTCCTTCTCCAGGGAATGATCCCTCCTCACAACGTGTTCACAGTATGTAAGACACAGTCTTGCCATACTTGCTTCTAAGGAGCATTCTGGTTGTACTTCTTCCAAGACAGATTTGTTCGTTCTTTTGGTAGTCCATGATATATTCAGTATTCTTCTCCAACACTACAACTCAAAGGTATCAATTCTCCTTCGGTCTTCCTTATTCATCGTCCAGCTTTCACATGCATATGATGCAATTGAAAACACCATGACTTGGGTAAGGTGTACTTTGTCTCAAGGTGACATCTGTGCTTTCCACACTTTAAAGAGGTCCTTTGCAGCAGATTTGCCCAACGCCATCTGCCTTTTGATTTCTTGACTGCTGCTTCCATGGGTGTTGATTGTGGATCCAAATAAAACGAAATCCTTTACAACTTCAATATTTTCCCCGTTTATCATGATGTTGCTTATTGGTCCAGTTGTGAGAATTTTTGTTTTCTTTATGTTGAGGTGTAATCCTTATTGAAGGCTATGGTCTTTGATCTTCATCAGTAAGTGCTTCAAGTCCCCTTCACTTTCAACAAGTAAGGTTGTGTCATCTGCATACCACAGGTCGTCAATGAGCCTTCCTCCAATCCTGTTGCCCCATTCTTAAAGTCCAGCTTCTTGGATTATTTGCTCAGCATACAGATTGGATAGGTGTTGTGAAAGGATACAACCCTGAGACACACCTTTCCTGACTTTTAAAGTGTCCCCTTGTTCTGTCCAAACAACAGCCTCTTGACCTATGTACAGGTTCCTCATGAACACAGTGAAGTGTTCTGCAATTCCCATTTTTCACAATGCTATCCATAATTTGTTATGATCCACACAGTCAATAAAACACAGATAAACATCCTTTTGGTATTCTCTCCTTTCAGCCAGGATCCATCTGACATCAGCAATGATATCCCTGGTTCCATGTCCTCTTCTGAACCTGACCTGAATTTCTGGAAGTTTCCTGTTGATATATTGCTGCAGCTGCTTTTGAATGATCTTTGGCAAAATTTTGCTTGCTGGTGATATTAATGATATTGTTTGATCATTTCCACATTTGGTTGGATCACCTTTCTTGGGAATAGGCATAAATATGGTTCTCTTCCAGTCGGTTGGCCAGGTAGCTGTCTTCCAAATTTCTTGGCATAGACAAGTGAGCACTTCCAGTGCTGCATCCATTTGTTGAAACATCCCAATTGATACTCCGTTAATTCCTGGAGCCTTGTTTTTCACCAGTGTCTTCAGTGCAGCTTGGACTTTGTCCTTCAGTACCATCAGTTCCTGATAATATGCTACCTCTTGAAATGGCTGAATGTCAACCAATTCTTTTTGGTATAATAACTCTGTGTATTCCTTCCATCGTCTTTTGATGCTTCCTGTGTCATTTAATATTTTGCCCATAGAATCCTTCACTATTGCAACTCAAGGCTTGAATTTTTCTTCAGTTCTTTCAGCTTGAGAAATGCTAAGTGTTTCCTTCTCTTTTGGTTTTCTATCTCCAGCTCTTTGCACATGTCATTATAATAACTTACTTTGTCTTCTTGAGCTGCCTTTTGAAATCTTCTGTTCATTTCCTTTACTTCATCATTTCTGTCCTTTGCTTTAGCTGCTCAATGTCCAAGAGCAAGTTTTAGAGTCTCTTCTAACATCTATTTTGATCTTTTCTTTCTTTCCTGTCTTTTTAATGACCTCTTGCTTTCTTCATGTATGATGTCCTTGATGTCATTCCACGACTTGTCTTCAGTCGTTAGTGTTCAGCACATCTTGAGACACTCTCTAAATTCAGGTGGGATACACTCAAGGTCATACTTTGGCTCTCGTGGACTTGTTCTAATTTTCTTCACTTTCAACTTGAACTTGCATATGAGAAATTGATGGTCTTGTTCTGACTGATGATATTGAGCTTTTCCATCATTTCTTTCCACAGATGTAGTCAATTTGATTCCTGTGTATCCCATCTGGCAAGGTCCCTGTGTATAAAAACTACCTGTGTGTAGTCACCATTTATGTTGGTGAAAAAAGGTATTTGCAATGAAGAAGTTGTTGGTCTTGCAAAATTCTGTCGTGTGATCTCTGGCATCATTTCTGTCTCCAAGACCCTATTTTCTAACTACTGATTCTTCTTCTTTGTATCCAGCTTTTGCATTCCAATCACAGGTAATTATCAATGCATCACAATTGCATGTCCCATCAATTTCAGACTGCAGAAGCTGGTAAAAATCTTCAGTTTCTTCATCTTTGGCCTTAGTGGTTAGTATGCATACAAAGAAGACCAGTTAATATGACTATTATTCAAATTTATGCACTAATCACTAAAGCCAAACAGGATAGACTCTCCCTAAAAAAATCATCAATACATGTCATAATAAACTTTGCAAAACCAAAGAGAATTCTGAAATTAGCTCACAAAAAATGGAATATCACTTACAAAGGGGCAACAATAAGTACTGATTTCCCATCAGAAACCATGCAGGCAAGAAGGCAATGGGATGACTTACATAAAATCCTGAAGAAAAATAATTGCCAATCAGGAATCATATATCCATCAAAATTGTCTTTCAAAAACAATGGCAAAACTAGGCATTCCCAGATAAGCAGAAACTAAAAATTTGTAAAAACCAGACCACTCTTACAAGAAATATGAAAGAGAATCTTTTGGGTAGAGAAACCACGACATCAGACAACAACCTGAGATAAGGACACACAACAGCATCACCCAGATATCAACCCAGATAAAGACTTCACAAAAGCAGAACAAAGCTAAAGAATGGAACAGAGGAGCTAAGCTTTAAATGACAACAACTTCAAAACAAAAAGGGGGAATAAAAGATGTAATTATAGAACTTTCATATGGGGAATAAAGTCAATGTAATTTCAAGATATAACAGACTATTTTAATTTTAAGAGGATTAAGGTAAACTTCAGGGTTACCACAAAGAAAAGTAATAAATCTACTCAGCAAAATAAGAAAACCAAAAAGACTCAACACAAAACAATGTAAACACAAAAACAACAGCAGTGATTGATAGGAAAAGAAAATCCATACACAGAAAGAACTCAGCAGAGAAAATTAAGAGGAAGAAAGACTGTCAACACCAAAAAAAAGTATAACAAAACGCCAGCAATTAATCCATACCTATCATTAATCACACTGAACATAAACAGATTAAATGTACCAATCAAGAGATGGAGAGTGGCAGAATGGATAAAAAAACATAATCTTCAATATGGTGCCTATAAGAGACAAACTTTAGACATAAAGACATAAACAAGTTAAAATCAAAGGATGGAAAAAAACTTATAAACAAACAGTATGCAAAAGAGAGCAGGAGTTGCAATAATAATTTTGGATAAAGTAAACCTTGAGTCAAAATCCATTATGAGAAGGTCATTATATATGATTAAAGGGTCAACCCACCAACAAGACACAACAATAATAATAGTTATGCACCCAATGGGAGAGCTCCAAAATACATAAAACAGAGTCAAACAGAATTGGAGAGAAATAGATAGTCTTACAATAATAGTAGGAGACTTTAACACATCACTTTCAATCATGGACGGAACAATTAGAAAGAAATCAGTATAAAGATACAGAAGATCTAAATAACATGATCAGCCAACTTGATCTCATAGACATATTCAAAACACACCACCCAAAAGCAGCACAGTACACATTCTTCTCCAAAACACATGGATCATTCTCCAGAATAGACCATATTCTAGCCCACAAAGCAAGCCTCAATAAATTCAAAACATTGACATAATATGAAGCATCTTCTCTGACCATAACACTATAAAACTAGAAATCAATAACAGAAAGAACAAGAGAAAAAGAATACATAGAAACTGAATGTCTTAGTCTAGGTTCTCTAGAGAAGCAAAACCAGTATACATGCATACATACATATATATGTATACATATATATACATATTTTTATATAGAGAGAGAGAAAGAGGAAGGGAGGAATAGAGGGATTCACCTCAAGGAAATAGCTCACACAGTTGTAGAGGCTGGTAAGTCCCAAGGCCATGGGTCAGGTGTCAGGCTTCTCTTGACTCACGTAGCACCAAGGACTGACAAACCAAAGATCAGCAGGTCAGACGGCAGGCTGCTGGCTCACAGGCTGTGGAGGCCAACAAATCCCAAGATCAGCAGGTAAGATGCTAGTTCAAGTCCTAAGAACCGGAGGCCAGATGATGAAAAGTCAGATGCAGGATCCAGAACAAGAGCCTTGCTGGAACATCCACTTATATATTGGAGGTAGGACACACCATCAAGGAAACTCCCTATCAACTGATTGGCTGCTCATACCAGATATCATGGAGTTGATTACATCATTGCATAACTGCCAAATTACGGAATTGTATAACTGTCAAACTACATCACAGCTGCCAAACCACTGAGAACCATGAGCCAGCCAAGCTGACATGCAACCTTAACCATTACACTGAATAACACCTTAATTAAAAATGACTGGATTGTAGAAGAAATTAAAAATGAAGTTAAAAATTTCTTAGAATCAACTGAGAATGCAGACACAACATACCAAAACTTCTGGGACTCAGCAAAAGCAGTGTTCAGAGAAAAATTTACAGTAATAAATGCACACATCAAAAAAGAAGAAAGATCTAAAAATCAACAACTTAACCTGGCAACTTGAACAAATAGAAAAGAAACAGCAAAAGAAGTCCACAGTCACCAGAAGAAAGGAAGTGATAAAGATAGCAGAAATAAACAAAATAGAAAAAACAATAGAAAGAATCAACAAAACTAGAAGTTGGTTCTTTGAGAGGATCAATAAAATTGACAAACCACTGGCCAAATTGATAAAGGAAAAAAATAAGAAGATGCAAATAACCAAAATAAGAAAAGTAATGGTGACATTACAACAGAACCAACCAATATAAAGAGGATTATTATAAAATATTATGAAAAATTGTATTCGACTTAATTTGAAAAACTAGAAGAAATGAATAAATTTCTAAAAATACACTATCTATCTAAATTACCACAGAGGTAGAAAACCTAAATAGACCCATAACAAAAGAAGAAATTGATGATGTCATAAACCCCTCCCCTCCTTCCCCCCCCCCACAAAAAAAGCCCTGGCCCAGAGGGCTTCACTGGAGATTTCTACCAAACATTTCAGAGAAGAATTGACACCAATTCTACTCAAATTATTACAGAACATAGGAAAGAATACTCTCTAAATCATTCTATGAAGCCAGCATAACCCTGATACCAAAGCCAGGCAAAGATACCACAAAAAATAGAATTAAAGACCAGTGTCTCTCATGAATATAGATGCAAAAATTCTCAATAAAAACTAGATAACTGGGAGCTCCTAAAAATCAAACACCTATGCTCATCCAAAGACTTCACCAAAAGAGTAAAAAGATTACCTACAGACTGGGAAAAAGTTTTAGCTATGATATTTCCAATCAGTGCCTGATCTCTAAAATCTACATGATACTGCAAAAACTCAACTACAAAAAGACAACCCAATTAAAAAATGGGCAAAAGATATGAACAGGCACTTCACTAAAGAAATCATTCAGGTAGCTAACAGATACATGAGGAAATGCTCACCATCATTAGCCATTAAAAAAAAAAAAAAAAGAAAGCCATTAGAGAAATGCAAATCAAAACTACAATGAGATTCCATCTCAGTCCAACAAGGCGGCATTAATCCAAAAAACACAAAATAATAAATGTTGGAGAGGTTGTGGAGAGACTGGAACACTTCTACACTGCTAGTGGGGATGTAAAATGGTACAACCACTTTGGAAATTGATATGGCGCTTCTTTTTAGTCATTCTACCTCTGTTTGTGTTAGTTTAGGTAGGTAGTGTGTCTCTAGGAATTCATCCATTTCTTCTAGGTTTTCAAATTTGTTAGACTACAATTTTTCATAGTAATCTAATATGATTCTTTTAATGTCAGTTGGGTCTGTTGTGATATCGCCCATCTCGTTTTTTATTCAGGTTATTTACTTCCTATCCTGTTTTGCTTTTGTCAGTCTGGCCAATGGCTTATCAATTCTGTTAATTTTTTCAAAGAACCAGCTTTAAGCTTTGTTAACTCTTTCAATTGTTTTCCTGTTCTCTAATTGATTTAATTCTGCTCTAATTTTTATTTGTTTTCTCCTGGTGCCTGAGGGTTTCTTTTGTTGTTCTCTTTCTATTTGTTCAAGTTGTAGTGATAGTTCTTTGATTTTGGCCCTTTCTTCTTTTTGTATGTGTGCCTTTATTGATATAAATTGACCTCTGAGCACTACTTTCACTGTGTCCCAAAGGTTCTGATAGGAAGTGTTTTCATTCTCATTGGATTCTATGAATTTCTTTATTCCATCCTTAATGTCTTCTATAACCCAGTCTTTTTCAGCAGGGTATTTACTGCTTATCTTTTGTCTATTGAGTTTTTTTCCATCCCTAGCACTCCCCTCCCTTGTAACCATCAAATATTGTTTCTTTTTGTATGTAAACCTTTGCATGAGTTTTTACAGTAGTGGTCTCATACAATATTTGTCCTTTTGTGGTTGACTTATTTCACACAGCATAATGTCTTCCAGATGCATCCATGTTATGAGGTGTTTCACAGATGTATTGTTCTTTATCATTAAGGTTATTGCTGTCATTTTGTAGTGCTTTTTTTGTGGTGCTAACTTTTTCTTTGTTCTCCTTACTCTCACTTACAAAGGGGCAACAATAAGTACTGATTTCCCATCAGAAACCATGCAGGCAAGAAGGCAATGGGATGACTTACATAAAATCCTGAAGAAAAATAATTGCCAATCAGGAATCATATATCCATCAAAATTGTCTTTCAAAAACAATGGCAAAACTAGGCATTCCCAGATAAGCAGAAACTAAAAATTTGTAAAAACCAGACCACTCTTACAAGAAATATGAAAGAGAATCTCCTGTGCTGAGTTCCTTTTGTGTGTGGATTTCTTTTGTTTTTGTGGATTTTGTTTTTATTGAGGCCTTATGTTTTTCTTCCTTATTTTGATGAGTAGGTTTGTTAACTTTCTTTGTGGTTACTTTGAAATTTACCTTTATCTTCCTAGGTTTGAACCAGTCTATTATTACTTGGTATTGCCTTGCCTTCCTCTCCATTAGAAAGTTCTATACCTACACCATTTATTCCCTCTTTTTTTGTTCTGATGTTGTTGTCATTTACAGATTAACCTCTCTGGTTCCCTGTTGCAATTCTTTTGGTTTTGGATAGTCCTTGAGAGTTCATTTCCTAGGTTGGTATCTGGCTGGTACAATCTTGCATCCTAGATTCAGGCTGTGGTCTGATGTTGTTTGCTCTCAGACCAAAGGACTCCCTTTAATAATTCTTGTAAGTTTGGTTTGGTTTTTACATATTCTCTTAATTTCTGTTTATCTGGAAATATCCTAATTTCACCATCATATTTGGACAAAAGTTTTGCAGTATATGTTATTCTTGGTTGGCAATTTTTTTCTTTCAAGGTTTTCTGTATGCCATCCTATTGCCTTCTTGCCTGCATGGTGTCTGCCAGATAATCAGAGCTTAGTCTTATTGTTTCCCCTCTGTATGTGACTTTTTGTTTTTCTCGAGCTGCTGGGAGGATTTTTTTCTTTGTCTTTGGTTTTAGTGAGTGTGATTATGCTATGTCTTGACGTTTTTCTTTTGGGGTCTATCCTATATGGTGTTCACTGAGCTTCTTGGATGGTCAGCTTTTCATCATTCATGATATTAGGGAAGTTTTCTGTCAGAAATTCTTCAATGACCCTCTCTGCATTTTCCATTTTCTCTCCCTGTTCTGGAACTCTGATCACTCGCAAATTTTTGCTTTTGATTGTATCCCACGTAATTCTCAGGGTTTCTTCATTTTTCTTCATTCTTTTTTCTGATTTTTCCTCAAACAGTTGCATCCAAGTGTTTATCTTCAATTTTGCTGATTCCGTCTTCCATCGTTTCAAATCTGCTCCTCAGCCCTTCTATGTCACTGTCCACTTCTGAAATTTTTTAGTTTATCTTTTGGATTTCTAATTGTTGTTTTTGTGTGATTTCTAGTTGTGAATTTATTTTGGCATTTTGTTCCTATATTACTTTCCTGAATTGTTCCATTTTTTTTGGTCTGTAGTTTCCATGAATTTGTCTGCATTTTTCATAAATTTGTCTATTGTTTCCTCATTTTTGTCTGCTTTTTGCTTCAACTCTTGGATTGCTCTGAATATTAGAGACTTGAATTCCCTGTCAGGTAGTTCTAGTGCCTTTTCTTCTAGTGGAAAGTCATCTGGTGTTTTATTTTGGATGCCTACTGGACCAATCCTGTCCTTTTTTTTAATATATGTTTTGATATTGTGTGCTGTCTCCAGGACATTCAGTAGTTATTTTCTTCATTTCTTGATTGTAGATTTGTTTGCTTCATCCTGCTTTTTTGTTTTATTTGGTTATGTCTGAGCAGGCTGGCTGCACATTCTTCATTGTTTGCTCATCTTTAGTCACAATACATTTTAGCTCCTTGTCCAATTGGTAGGACCAGTCATTCAGCTATGGTGCAGTAGGGCAGGTCCAGCTGAAGGGGAAGGGATGGGATGGGTTGTTTGTGGCACGTACTAGGGCCGACAGGGCAGGCAAGGAATCACGACTGGACAGGTTCCAGTAGGCTGTGCCTGTGCTGCTTGGAGGTGTGATGTTCAGTGCATGGTGCAGGTAGGCAGGAAAGAGGCAGGAGGTTGTGATGTGTGGAGCTAAGATGGGTATGGGAAAGATGAGAGAGAGGAGAGAAAAACAGGAGCCAAAAACAAAGAAGCAAAGAAAGAGAGAGAGGGGAAAAAAAAAAAAAGAGTGCTAAGGGAGCTTGCCGTTGGAGTGGAGAGATAAGAAACTGAGAAATGGAGAAAAGAAAAAAGGAAAAAGAAAGAAAAAAAACTAGATAAAAATTTAGAAAAGAAAAAAAGAAGAGAAGCCCCCAGGAATCCTGGAGTCCCACCAGTGGGGCTGCTAAGACCAGGGAAGTGGCTCCCAGGCTGCATGCGCAGTATAGCCTGGCTAGAGGGGTATAGATGTCACACAGCACCAGGTATTCAGGAGACAGGAAAAGAAGATAAGTGTAGAGAGACAAGAACCGAGAAATGAAGACAGACAGAAAGGGAAAAAGAGAGAGAAAGGAAAAAAGAAGAAAGAAAAAAAGAAATGCCCTCAGGGACCCCATCTACGTGGCTATGCAGATTGGGAGAGCTCAGCTAGATGGGGCTCCCAAGCTGTGAAAACAGAAAGAAAACAAACAAATGAAATAGAACAAAGCAAAACAAGGGGTAAAAAAAGCCCCAGGGATCCCACCAGAATGGTGTCGTGGACTGGGGGAGTGATTCCCCAGACAAGCATGGCTTCACAGCCTTTCAAGAAGAAGCAAAAATGGCATACGGAGGCAAGTGTTCCAGAGAAAGGAGGCGGAGGTGGTAGGAGGCACAGAAGAAACCAAAAGAGATGGAAAGAATCAACACCAGCTCAGGGGTCCAGCCAGCATGGACAGGTGAATCCAAGTAGCCTGAGGCCAAAGCAGTTGCCTTCTGGCCAAGAGACTGTGGCTGGTGGGAAGTGGAGGAGGCCAAGGGGGGAGAAAAAGGGGGGTGCTAGGAAAGCATGTATCACTTGTTACGGGGTACCCTGTCTCCTGCTTGGAACATAGTTAAGCTACTTTCTTGTATTCCATGTCCACTGATCTCCCACGTAGGTGCAGCAAATCCAAGCAGCACAGATGCTGTACTTCCCGGCTGGCCAAGCCACCGCAGTCAGGCAGCGAGCTCAGAGGTAGAGCCGCAGGGAGAGAATGAGGGGTGGGAGAGCCTGTATTGCTGGTTACTGGGTGCTCTGTCTCCCGCTTGGAGTTCTGCGAAGCTGCTTTTCCTTTCTCCCTGTCTGCCGATCTCCGACAGGAGTCCAAGATGTTGGACCTGTGCTGCACTAGCTGATGGGGTCCTCTGCACGTTCTCTCTCTTCACCCTCTGTCCTCTGTCAGTTTCTTATTCCTTTTGGTGCTTGGCTTAGTTCTCTCTTCATTTGGCACTTCAGGCTCCAGGAATGACATTTGTCTGTGTTTTACTTAGTTTTTCGGGTCTTTGCTGTGGAAGGATGGTGTGGTACTTCTGTCTACAGTGTCATGTTGGCTGGAAGTCTCAACTGATTTCTTGACTGCTGCTTCCGTAGGTGTTAACTGTGGATTCAAGTAAAATGAAATCCTTGACAACTTCAGCATTTTTTCCTTTAATCATGATGTTGCTTATTGGTTCAGTTGTGAAGATTTTTGCTTTATGTTGAGGAACAATCCGTAATGAAGGGTGTAGCCTTTGATCTTCGGTAAGTGCATCAAGTCCTCTTCACTTTCAGCAAGAAAAGTTGTGTCATCTGCATATCACAGGTTGTTAATGAGTCTTCCACCCATCCTGATGCTGTGCTCTTCTTCTTCATATAGTCCAGCTTCTAAGATTTGTTAAACATAGAGATTGAATAAGTATGGTGAGAGGATACAACCCTGACCACACTTTTCCTGATTTTAAACCATACAGTATCCACTTGTTCTGTTCTAACACGTGCTTCTTGGTCTGTGTACAGGTTCCACAGAAGCACAATAACTGTTCTGCAATTCTTGGCATAGACGAATGAGCACCTCCAGCAGTACACCCGTTTGTTGAAACATCTCAGTTGGTATTCTGTCCATTCCTGGAGCCTTGTGTTTTTGCCAGGGGCTTCAGTGCAGCTTGGACTTCTTCCTTCAGTGTCATTGGTTCTTGATCATATGCTACCTCCTGAATGGTTGAGTATTGATTGATTATTTTTGGTACAGTGATTCTGTATATTCATTCCATATTCTTTTGATGCTTCCTGCATCATTCAATATTTTGCCCATAGAATCCTTCAAAATCGCAACTTGAGGCATGAATTTTTACTTCAGCTAATTCAGCTTGAGAAATGCTGAGCATGTTCTTACCTTTTGGTTTTCTAACTCCATGTCTTTGCACATTTCATTATAATACTTTGTGTTCTCGAGCTGCCTTCTGAAATCTTCTGTTCAGCTCTTTTACTTCATCATTTGTTCTACTCACTTTAGCTATTCTCCATTCAAGAGCAAGTTTCTTTCTCTCATCTGACATCCATTTTGGTCTTTTCTTTCTTTCATGTGTTTTCAATGACCTTTTGCTTTCTTCATGTATGATGTCCTTGATTCATCTCACAACTGGTCTGGTCTTTGATCATTAGTGTTCAATGTGTCAAATCTGTTCTTGAGATAGTCTCCAAAATCAGGTGGCATATTCTCAAGGTTATACTTTGGCTTTTGGGGAGTTGTTTTAATTTTCTTCAGCTCCAACTTGAACTTGCATATGAGCAATTGATGGTCTGTTCTGAAGTCAACCTCTGGCTTTGTGCTGACTGATGATATTGAGATTTTCCACTGTCTCTTTCCACAGATGTAGTCAGTTTGATTCCTGTGTTTTTTGTCCCATGAGGTCCATGTGTATAGTCACTGTTTATGTTGTTGTAAAAACGTATTTGCAGTAAATAAGTAGTTGGTCTTGCAAAATTTTATTAGAAATCTCTGGTGTTGTTTCTATCACCAAGGCCATATTTTCCAACTACTGACCCTTCTTCTTTGTTTCCAACTTTCGCATACCAATCACCAGTAATTATCAGTGCATCTTGACTTCATTTTTGATCAATTTTAGACTGCAGAAGTTGGTTACAATGTCTAATTTTCTCATTTTGGCACTAGTGGTTGGTGTGTAAATTTGAATTATGGTCATGTTAACTGGTCTTGCTTGCAGGCATATGTGTATTATCCTATCACTGACAGCATTGTACTTCAGGACAGATGTTGAAATGTTCCTTTTGATGATGAATGCGATGCCATTCATCTTCAGTTTGTCTTTCCTAGTGTACCAGACAAGCTAGAATATAAATACTATATGATCCAGCAATCCCACTCCTAGGTATATATCCTAGAGAAACAAGAGCTGTTACACAAATAAACACACGTACACCCGTGTTCATTGAAGCCTTATTCATAATATCAAAAAAGTGGAAACAACATAAGTATCCATCAGTGGATAATCAACATGTGGTACATATGTACAATGGAATGCTATGCAATGTTAAAGATAATGGATCCATGAAACATAGCATGGATGAATCTGGAGGACATTATGCTGAATCAAATAAGTGCATCACAAATGGATAAGTATAACATGATACCACTTTTATAAAAAGTCTAGAATAGGTTTACATGCAGAAAGCATTGTTCTTTGATGGTTACCAGGAATGGGAGGGGAAGAGAGGGAGAATCACTTACTAGATGGCAGATGAGTGTTAATTCTGGTGAAGGGAAAGGCAATACATAATATGGAGAATGCCAGCACAATGTGACCAAGGTAAATGAAGATGCTGAGAGGTACACAAGAATAAAGTACAATTACGGCAAATGCTGTAATATATACAATTCTGCAACAATGGTAATAACAACTGAAAATCTGTTACTGGTTACATAGGTAGATTTGTATGTTATATAGGCGTGGGTGGGTGTGTGGGGGTACATTCACATGCATATATAGGTATAGTTGTGGCCGTTTGTATATACATATTTGTATGTCCTGCATATATGTTCTTATACACAGTAGAGCACATCGGGAACACAGCTACAGAATCTTCTTAGACATAGCCAAACACCTTGTGGGACTGAGTTACTTGTCTTGAAGGCTAAGGACCATAGTCTTGGAGAATATCTAGGTCAAACTGCAATAACACGGTTCATAAAGATAATGTTCTATACCCTAGTTTGGTGAGTAGTGCCTGGGGTCTTAAAAGCTTTCAAGCAGCCATCTAAGATACAACTGTTGGTTTTTTACCATCTGGAGCAAAGGAGAGTGAAAGAAACCAAAGACTCAAGGAAGCAATTAGTCCATAGGACTAATGGCCCACATGAACCACAGCGTCCTCTGGCCTGAGATCAGAAGAACTAGATGGTGCCCTGCTACCACTACCGACAGCTCTGACCAGGGTCACAATAGAAGATCCTAGTTAGAAAGGAAGAAAAATGTAGAATAAAACTCAAATTCATAAGAAAGACCAGACTTACTGGACCAATAGAGACTGGGGGAACCCCCGAGACTGTTGCCCTAAGACACCCTTTTAATCTGGAACTGGAGCCACTTCTGGAGGTCATCTTTCAGGCAAATAATAGACTGGCCTGTAAAATAAACAATAACACCCATAAGAAATGTGCTCCTTAGAACGATCTACAATATGAGACCAAATGGGCAACATTTGCCCAAAAGCAAAGATGAAAAGGCAAGGAGGGGCAGGGAAACTGGGGGGATGTTTAAAACAGAAAAAAAAAAAGAGAGATGTAAAAGCTCAGAGAGGGAAAGATGAAGAAGATGCAATGTGTGCATGTGTGCGTGTGTGTGTGTGTGTGCACGTGCAGGTGTGCATGTTTGCCTGTGGTGGGGGAGAGGGAGAGATGAGGGGTAGGTGTCAGCAGAAGGCTATTCCAACATGAAAAGACCCCAAACTGATACCAATTAACGGTAATTCCACCAATCAGTACTAATGTTGTCATGTTGCCTGCATACCTCCCAAGCGCAAGGTTTCCCTTTTAGGAGCAGCAGCCAGCTGAGGAAAGACAAAGGAGAGGCATCCAGGCTGTGGCCGGCTGCCAACACTCACAGAGTGGAGACACAGCTCCCCTCAGGGGCCTGCCTGGATGTTGGAGCTGGACTGCTCTGGCGCTGACCCATCTGGCCCTTCCCCCTGCCTGGCACAGGAACCCCCATCTAGAGTGGATATGTCTGAACAAAGGTGTCTTTCTTGGGGCACTTTACCTACGGGCTGACTCAGGGGTGCTGCAGCTCTGCTTCTGTCTGCTCAGTGCCTGACATGATCCATGCACTGGAACTGGAGATCTTCCCCAAGCATGCTGGTGTGGGCATTGCATGCAGCGACTTGGGGTGGGGGAGTGTGGGGGAGGGAAGTGCAGGGATTTAAAAGGAGCTCTGTCCCTTTTTTTTTCTTTTTCTGTCCCTTTTGGAGTGAAAAGAATGGCTTTTCCAGCCAGATTTCAGGGTAGATGTCGCACCCCTCCACCCACTTCAGACAGCCTTGCCTTCCAGCCTTTTCTTTCAATACTCTTTCATAGCAGTGGGGCTGCCTGCAGTTGAGCAGCACCTGACTGTTTGCAAGCACCAGGTATCATGGGATCTTCACAACAACCTGTGAGGCAGGTCAGGCCAGCAGTGGGGGGAGGAGCTAGAACAAAGAGCACCCCAGCTGTGTGTCCTTGGGCAAGAGACCTACCGCTGGGCCTCAGTTTACTTATTTGTAAAAGAGGGATAATAACACCTATCCTGCCTCATGAGGCTGTCTTGTGGAGCAATGCAGTTGTAAAATGATGGCATGTCAAGTACTGGGTGAGCAGAAGGAATGCTTCTATCATCTCATAGATGAAGAAATGAGGGTGCTGGAGACGTGAGGAGTTTTATCCAAGAGCACACAGCTTAGTGGCAAAATTATGACTGTTGTGCCGTCAAGTTGATTGTAGACTCATAGCGACCCCATGTGACAGAGTAGAGCTACTCCTTAGGGTTTTCTAAGCTATAACCTTTATGGGAGCGTCTTGCCAGGTCTTTCTCCTGGAGCCACTGGGTGGGTTCCAACCGCCAAACTTACAGTTAGCAGCGGGGTGCTTAACCTTTGCACCACCAGATTTCCACCAAATCTCCCATTTGATGATCAATGTTACCTTCATCTTCCCCACATGCTCTTATCATAAAAGTCCAGTCCTCCACCATCATCACGTCAGTGGTCTGTGACATGCACAGGGGACTGTCTCTTGCTTGTCCCTGATTTGCTGATGAAAAAGTCTTGTTTCCCTCCTCCCTTCAGGGATTGCCCATATGAGGTGTCTCTGGGCCCAGGCTTGGGAACCAATGAGCCTCGTGTGAAACCTGGCCCTGCCACTCGGTCTCTGTGTGTTGAGACAGCTTACTTAACCTCTCTGGGTTCCCATTTATTCCTTAGTTAGACGAGAAAGTACAATAATACCCTCCATACTAGGCTGCAGTAGAGATGAAAGGACACGTGTACACTGGACACAGGGCCTGACCCAGAACTAGTGCTTGGGAAGTGAGCACTTCCTTCTTTTTCTTGAGTTCCCTGTCTAGAGTTGGAACCCTACAGTCTTCCAAGTGGATGTTGTGGCCCAGTGCCATCACCCACACATGAGCACAGCAGTCCGGGGCTGTTGCTGAGTCCTCTCTGTGTTGCTGTGCCGTGTACTCTGGGTCCGCACTTTCTCCCATAGCTCAAGCAGCAGAGCCCCTCATGGCTTCCCATTGCTCATGAAGTCTGCTCTGGAGCATCAGGACCCCGCTAGTCAGCCCCAAGTCGCCTCCCCAGCCGTGTTTCTTCTTCCCGCCAGATGTGCACCCTGTGCCCGAGGCGTGAAGGGTCTCCCCACCCTCCATGTCACTCTCTCACCTTTCCTCCAGTTTGCAGGCAGGTGACACACAGCCCTTTTGTGCAACACCTGTTCCCTCCCCTCTGGCTTTCCATATCTACTGAACTAAAGCCAAACCACACCCCTTGCTGTCTCATGGATTCTGATTCATAGCGACCCTTTAGGACAGAGTAGAACTGCCCCATAGGGCTTCCAGGGAGCAGCTGATGGATTCGAACTGCTGACCTTTTGGTTAGCAGCCGAGCTCTTAACCACTGTGCCACCAGGGCTCCTCCATATCTACTACTCCTGTCTTAAGCCTCCAGCCTTCACCAACCTTTCTGGCCTGATAGACACCCCTCTTTTCTCAATGCCCACATTTTTATTACAGCATTCACCATGCATGGAAAACTTAATCATATACTATTATATATTCTTTACTGTTTCATACATGTTAAATGGAGCTCTGTTCATTAAGAGCAAGGGGTTATCTTATACCCCTTTCTGATCCCTTCACAATTACACAGAACAGTTCTGAGTGTGTAATTTATATTTGATAAACCTCCCTTCCCAGGTAAATGCCCTGCTTCTGTGCCTTTAAATGTTCTGTCCTCTTCTCCTAAAACGCCCTTCCTCTCCTTTTCTACCTTTGATTCATTTCAGCCCAGGTGACACCTTCATTGGTGGCTTTCCCCAGCCCCCTCCCCTAGCTCCTCTGAGCAGAGTTACCATTATCTTGGTGCTGGACCTTTCTCCTCCACTAATCTGAGATCTCCGTGCGAGCCACAGCTGAGTCTTCATCTTTGCTGCATCCTGGTGTTGTCCTTGTACAGTGCCTGGCACGTGAGCCCGCAGTACGTCATTACCGAATAAATGATTGAATGAGTAAGTTCCAAGTCAGATCATACCGTGGTGGCTTGCGTGTTGCTATGATGCTGGAAGCTATGCCACTGGTATTTCAGATACCAGCGGGGTAACCCATGGTGGACAGGTTTCAGTGGAGCTTCCAGAATAGGGTAGGCTAGGAAGAAAGGCTGGAGATAAGCTTCCAAAAATTAGCTAATGAAAACCTTATGGATCACAACAGAATATTGTCCCATAAAGTGCAGGAAGATGAGCCCCATAGGTGAGAAGGCATTATACAATAGCCACAACATTGGACTCAAACATATCAATGATCTTAAAGATGGCACAGGACCAGGCAACATTTCATTCTGTTATGCATAAGATTGCCATGAGTTGGAGCCAACTGGACAGCCAGTAACAATAGCAACAACAACAGTTTTAGTCTGAGTTGAGGGACCTTGGGTCTGAGTTTTTCTTTGAAGAACTACATGTAAGACAGTTTCCAAACAGTAGCTGCACAGACTTCACTTGTCTGCTTTCTAAAGAACTGCACTCATTGCCTCTTGGGTTGTAAATGCTGCTTTGAGTTCATTGCATCCAGGGTTGACTACTGCTATTCTCAGGGAGAGGGAAATTCTGGTCCTGCAATGCAGGGCAGTGACTGAAATCGCTTCCTATATATCCTGTCTTCATAAATTCCTTCTCTGATTCTTCCCCTCCTTCCTCCACCCACAAATATCCCAGGCCTTTTTCTCTACTTCTCCAGCCCGAAGGACATTTATGAGGCTCATTGCTGGGGAAGCATGAGAGGCCTGTTCCTGCCTCCCCCTTCCCTAGCATGAGGGTTAGTAGCCCCATCCCTCACCCTCGCCTTCTGGGCCAAGCTCAGCTATCTCTTGCCCTGTTTATGGGCCGTTGGGATTTTTCCAACAGCCTGAAATGAATCCGCGAGGCCCCACAGGTAGTGCAGCCCCGTCTCAGGGCCATAAACCATGGCTGAGTCTTTCATCTGTGATTGCTTATGTCATAAACGAGTGGGAGGAACAAGCAGAGGGGGAGAAACAGCCCTGAACCATTCCAGATTTTTTTTATAAGAAAGGGGAAAGAAAAGGCCCTGAGAGACATGTTCAAACCTTGTGCCAAGGAAATTCATTTCACTCTGGTAGGCTGTGTGTGGAGACTTAATCTCTGGACTTCCCCACCAGGAGTCAGATTTATGCCGTGTTTGTGGCTAAATGGCCTCCAGGGAAGCTGACATTTGTTGTCGGAGAGCAGCAAGTTGTGTTCCTTTCATCTGCACAGAGGGGTGTCAGCTTAAATTATGAGGGATAGCTCTGTCCTGCATCTGGGCGTGGGAGCCTCTGGCCATGGACCGAGGCTGCCTCCCCCTCGACTCCCACTTTTCTGCTGTTTTAAGGTTTTTCCTTCTTCATCTTCTGCTGTCCAATACTCCTGCTGGTTCTGGGAGAAATCTCCTGACTCCTTAAGAACTTTGCTTTCTCTTGGACAAATCAGTTAAGTGTGTTTTAGGCAGTGCACATTTTCATGGAGAAGTTGGGATTAGAGGCTGACAATCTTGTTATGCTGAAAAGGGAAGACGGAAGCCTCCATGCACATCACAGGAGCAGCCTAGAAATTCCCTAAGAGAATCATAGGGCACCATTACGCCCAGGGTACTTACCACACAGTAGATAGAAGCTGACGAGACAGCGGTGGTTCAGTGGTAGAATTCTCGCGAGTGACTCGGGTTTGATTCCCAGCCAATGCACTACCGATTCCTGGGTGCAGCCACCACCCATCTGTCCGTGGAGGCTTGCGTGTTGCTATGATACTGAACAGGTTTCAGCAAAGCTTCCAGACTAAGATGGAGTAGGAAGAAAGGCCTGGCAATCTACTTCCTAAAATCAGCCAGTGAAATCCCTATGGATCACAACAGTGTCATCTACAGCAGATCATAGGGATGGTGCAGGACCATGCAGTGTTTTCTTGTGTTATGCGTGGGGTCACAGTGAGTCGGGGGATGACTTGATGGCAGCTAACAACAACAGATGGAAGCCGAGTGATGGTTAGTTATTGCCCATTGTCCAGTTGGCAGCTGGGCTGTGGTATCCATCTGCGCTGTGCTAAAAGGCCCTTCCGCCCCTCCACCTCCAGAATCTCCAGATTTCCCAGGATACCTGAGACCCCCACACTGATGACTATTTAGGGGGAGGCACTTCCTAGTAAGCGTACATGTTACTGACTGTGGGAGAGAACACATCAAACCGTGGCCATCCATTGGTTCCATGGTGCCTCCAGAGTCAGAGCCTGAAAGCATGGGACATGAGGCCTTTAAGCTCTGACAGAGAACAGGAGGTCAGGAGAGGCCTAGAGCAGGCGTCGGCAAACTATGGCCCACAGGCCAAATCTGGACTGCTGCCTGTTTTTGTTAACACAGTTTAATTGGAACCAGGGGCGGATTAACCAGTAATCAAGGTATAAAAACAAAAACAAACAAACAAAAACCCCACAAACCTGTTGCCTTTGAGTTGATTCCAACTCATAGCAACTCTATACGACAGAGTACAACTGCCCCATAGAGTTTCCAAGGAGCACCTGATGGATTTGAACTGCTGACTTTTTGGTTAGCAGCTGTGGCACTTAACCACTATGCTATCAGGGTTTCCAAGCAAGGAATACATGGGCTTAACTGTGTTTACTTACTAATCTGTAGTGAACAATTTCACATGGGTTTCACCACATGTTTAGAATATAGCGACACTCACTCATACTGTCCGGAAACCCTGGTGGCGTAGTGGTTAAGTGCTACAGCTGCTAACCAAGAGGTTGGCAGTTCAAATCCACCAGGCGCTCCTTGGAAATTTTATGGAGCAGTTCTACTCTGTCCTCTAGGGTCGCTATGAATCGGAATTGACTCAACAGCAGTGGGTTTTTTAGTGGGTCATGGCTGGTTTAGTTCTATAATACCTGTTGCCGTCCAGTCGATTCCAACTCATAGTGACCCTAGAGGACAGAGCTGTATAATGGCACAGTTGAATAACTGGGATAGAGATCATGTGGCTTACAAAAACAAAAATATTTACTTTCTAGCCTTTAATAGAGAAAGTTCATAGACCTGTGGTCCAGAGCATGACGTGCTGCCGGGAAGTAAAAGGGGCACCTAACAGGAGAGAAAGTGAGATACTGGACATTGGAGGGAGAAAATGCCAGCATATTCATATACATTGGATGCAGGCCATACCCCCAAGGAAATTCCCCTTACAACTGATTGGCTGATCACGTCAGATCACATTATGGAGATGATGACACTATATCACAAAATGGAGGATAACTACATCATTACATAACTGCCAAACTGCTGAGAACCATGGACCGGACAAGTTGGCACACAACCTTAACCATCACACTAGACAAGACTTAGTAAAGTGACATCAGAAGGAAGACACCAGAGGCCACCAGCCATCCTGCCTCTGGGCTCTGATCAAACTTCACAAATTACACCTTCCTTGTGGAACCAACCCCAACATTCTCTCCCCTTGTACCTTCTCATAGCACTCATACGCTCACGTTCCAGAAAACCTACTCTCCTTTTTCGCTAGGATTATGCCTGTAAGGTAAACGAATGCTTGGCATTGGAAAACTTTAACTCAGGACCCATCAATATGCAATTATTATTAGCCAAAAGAATGTGTCCAGTACCAAGAATACTTCTTTTGTGTTGAAATGATAATAATAATATTTATGTTATTTATTATTTGTTGAGCATCTACCACATTTTAGACAGTGCCGAAATCTTTATCATCTCATTCAATCCCGACAACATTATTACTTTCTCCAAAGAGAAAAATGAGCCTGGAAGAATTTGTTCAAAATCACACATAGTAACTGGCAGAACCAGAATTTAAACCTGAGTTTATAAAAAATAAAAAAAAAAATTTTTTTTTATATGGCTCCAAAGCCCGTGCTTGTAGATATCATGCTAGATTGTTTCCCTGAAAGACATCAATATATATGAGACAATTATCATGAAATGTCACATTCTTTTAGACTTCACATTTTCATTAGATATGTTATGCTACTTATCAATATAGATTAGCATCAGATATGTAAGGAATGACTAAAAGAATCAGACTGACTCCATAAAGTATTTGCAAATGCCAGTTTATTGACAAACCTGGTAGAGGCATGAAGTTCTTGAAGATAATATAATTGCATTTAAAATATATGTATTTTAGAATTTATATTTCTCAGTATTTCTAACAGACTTAGCCACTTGTAGCCACCCGCCTTACAGGAGATCTGCACAACACTGGAGGTTGTGTGTCAGCCCCACTTCCTCAGAAATGTTACCGAAGGGATCACTGGTATCAAAGGAGCATCCTTTTGACCCTGAAGAGTGCACCTTCGAAGAGTTAATGGCCTTGGTAAAGCCTGGGCTCTGGGACATCTCCAAGTAGTGGGATGAATAGGGCGAGCAGTGTCGAATCTATGCAGTCCATGGCTCTCTTTTTTTCCTATCTTTTATCCTCTTGTGGATTCTTCTTATTTCCCTGGGGCTTTTAGTTCTTAAGAGCTTATTTTTCCCTTGCCATTTCGAAAATCTCCTTCTAGAAATATCCCAAAACCTCTTCACACTAAGGTACGACCAAGAGGAGCTTGCTGCATTGCTCCTAGAAAAGAGCAGCCTCAGAGCTGAAGGTGCTAGAGTGGCCACCCCTCGTCATAAGCATTCTTACTTTATCTCTTTTCTTTTTAATCTTTGGGGTTTAAAAAAAAATTTATTATTGAGGGAGGTGGGGAGGAGAGAAAAGACATCCTGTTCACAACATGTATTGAGAACCCCCTATGTGCCAGGACTATGTTAGCTGTTTCACGCACAGCTTCATTATTCCTACGGTCTAGCCTTGTTTGCTGGGTGGGTGTTATTGTCCCCAGTATTCAGAAGAGGAACCTGAGGGTCAGTGAGATGACATATCTTGCATAGGCCTATACACGTAACAAGGGGCAGAACTGGAATGGAAACCTAGGTCTGCTAACATCCAGTCCCTTTCCAATGACATCACGGGTCAAGCCCTCAAGGAACTCATAGTGCTCCTTCACGTTCAAAAGTATTTTTAACTGTTTGTGGAGAAAAGAAGGCATTGTTCTTTCAGATAAAATAAGTTTTTGTGGCTCTGGCAGAGGGCCAGAATGAAAACCCCCCATAGATTAGAACTCAATAAAAGTCTAAACTAAAACAGCCTATACAAACGCACGACCTTTGCAGAGGACGGTGGAGTGAAGAGCACAGATGCCTGACTGACACAGTGTGTGCCCTCAGCTTGGTTTTGTTGAAACTGACCAGAAGGGGACTGAAATCAGGGTGGCTGGGCGGGGGGAAGCCCTTGGGGGCAAGTGTTTCTCACTGGAGGAAATAGGACAGCCCACCTTGGTGAGGAACCAGAGATCTGTGTTTAGGTAGTTTGGGCATAGAGCTGCCCAAGGTTTTGTTTTGTTTTTTAATTGTGCTTTAAGTGAAAGTTTACTGTTCCAGTCAGTTTCTCATACAAATATTTATACACACATTGTTATGTGACCCTAGTTGCTCTCCCTATAATGTGACAGCATACTCCTCCTTTCTACCCCGGATTTCCCGTGTCCATTCATCCAGCTCCTGTCCCTTTTTGCCTTCTCATCTCTCCTCCAGACAGGAGCTGCCCATTTAGTCTAAGCTTGAGCTAAGAAGCACTCTCTTCACGGGTATCATTTTAATTCTTATAGTCCAGTCTAATCTTTGTCTGAAGAGTTGGCTTTGGGAGTGGTTTCAGTTCTGGGCTAACAGAGAGCCTGGGGGCCATGTCTTCCAGGGTCCCTCCAGTCTCAGTCAGACCATTAAGTCTAGTCTTTTTACTAGAATTTGAGTTCTGCACCCCACTTTTCTCCTGTTCCATAAGGGACTCTCTTTTGTGTCCCCTGTCAGGTCAGTCATTTGTGGTAGCCGGGCACCATCTAGTTCTTCTGGTCTCAGGCTGATGGAGTCTCTGGTTTCTGTGGCCCTTTTGTCTCCTGGGCTAATATTTTCCTTGTGTCTTTGGTATTCTTCATTCTCCTTTGCTCCAGGTAGGTTGGGACCAATTGATGCATCTTAGATGGCCACTCGCTAGCTTTTAAGACCCCAGATGCCACTCACCAAAATGGGATGCAGAACATTTTCTTAATAGACTTTGTTATACCAACTGACCTAGAAGTACCCTGAAACCATTGTCCCCAGACTCCCATCCCTGCTACTCTGTCCCTTGAAGTGTTTGTTTGTATTCAGGAAACTTCTTAGCTTTTGATTTAGTTGTGCTGACTTCCCCTGCTGTCTAAGGTTTTAATGCTCCACATGAGAAGTCCCCCTCACACAGGTATTTCCCAGACCCTAGAAGCATCTCTGGGGGTATACAGTCTGTGCAATGGAAGAGGTAGCCTGGGAAAGAATATGGGGTATACTGCAGAGCTTTATTTCTTTTAAAAATTACTCCCCTTGTATTGCTCACTGCTTCTAGAGTTGAATTGTCACATATTTATTGTTACTTTAATAGAGATTTATTATTTTATAGACAAGCAATTTTGATGAATTATCCCTGTTATCTGACCATTCTCGGTTATCTCTACCTGCAGGTAATCTAATGTTGTTCTTCTGTAGACTTTTAAACAGTAATGGTTTCTACCTCCTGGCAGTGGCTAGAATTTCAGACATAGTGTCTAGGAAGTTACACCCAGCTTCTCTAGGTCTAGTCTTTTTTTTTTTTTTTTTAACAATATTTTATTGTGTTTTTGGTGAAGATTTACATAGTAGTTTAGGTTTTCATGTAACAATTTCTACACAAGTTTTTCAGTGACATCGGTTGCATTCTTCACAGTGCATGAACATTCTCGTTATTTCCATTCTGGTTGCTTCGTTTCTGTTAATCTTGTTTCCCTGCCCCCTTATGTTCTGTTCTTTGTTTTAAAGTAATTGTTGACTGTTTGGTCCCATATAGGTGATTTTTAAAGGAGCATAGCACTAACAGGTGATACTCATTATTTCTAGGCCTAGTCTTGAAAAAAGATACCTACAAAATAATACTAATGGCCAACTTATTGAGCATTGTGTGCCAAGCAGCATTCTTAGTGCCTTATTTGTATTAACTCATTTAATCCTGACAGCAACCCCAATGAAGTAGGTACTGTCATATCCTGATTTTGAGTCATAGGGAGGTAAGTAATATGCCCACCATTACTCAGCCGGTACACGTGGAGCCAGCATACCATTCCATGATAAAGTCCCGAGCTGTGGTGGTAGACTCTGGTACAAGCCTCTGGCTTTTAGAAGTACTTTCCTTAGCCTCCTCCTTGAGGTTTCAAGTCATACCACATAAGTTATTGCACTCATATGTAAAGCCTTGCTGGGAGTGTGGACCCAAGTGCCTGGTTATGGAATATCCCACAGCTCTAGAAAGTGGCTATCCTGGACTCAGCACATTGTTTTCTGCTGCTTTTAGGCAAAAGTGACGATGAAGAAAATCTTTGCAAGTCAGCCCACGGAGCAGGGAAGGGAGCTGCTGAGGATGGTAAGGACCACAAGCGCCCCAAACGTCCCAGAACCATCTTGACAACCCAACAGAGGAGAGCGTTCAAGGCCTCGTTTGAAGTGTCCTCCAAGCCATGCCGGAAGGTACAGGAGAGGGGAGGGGTGGAAAGGTAACTGGGCCCCACATCTGTGTGTGCACTATGGATGCCCCTGGGGTATAGATGGGCCCCTGGGGGTCAGGGCAGTAGGAAGGGTGTTAGACCAAGCCTGTGCAGGGGGCCCTGAGTCCCGCTGGAGACCCCAGAAAGCACTGAGGCTGGGCCAGGGATGTAGTAGAATTTCCCTCTTCCTTTATGTTTGCTCACTACTCCACCTGGGCTGTTGTTCACCCCTTTCATTTCACGGAGAGCAGTGAGAGTAATAATAAGGATAGGTACCAGTGAGGCATAGACCAAGATGCTGTAACAGTCTGAAAACACAGTGGCCTAATGAGATAAGAGTTTCTTTCTTTCTTCTGTCATAGGTCAGAGGTGAGCATTCTGAGACTGGTAGGTAGCTCCGTTATACATCGCTCAGCTCCAAGGGGCTGCTCTGGTTGAGATTACTTTTCCAGCCACCGGGGTAGAGGAAAAGGAGGTGGAGGCCAAGCTGACCCAGTAGTTGCTTGCACCACCTTCACTCATAGGCACTGGCCAAGATTTAGTCACATGGCCACACCTTCTACAAGGGAGGCTGGGAAGTGAGTCTCTTCCCAGGGCCAGTGGGTGACCGTGTGCCCTGCTAAAACATGGGGATTCAAATACTGGTAGGAAGAAGGCAAGCCTGTATCTTGGGGACAGTTACAGTCTCTGTTACAACAAGCAGTGCCTCTCTGTTGAGTGTTGTTGGGTGCTGTGAGTCAATTTTTGACTTATAGCAACTCCATGCAACAGAGCAGAACTGCCTCATGGGGTTTTCTAGGCTGAAACCTTTATGGAAGCAGATTTCCAGGTCTTTCTCCTGCAGAGCCTCTGAGTAGGTTCAAACCACCAGCCTCTCAGTTAGCAGCTTAGTGCTTAACCATTGCACCACCGGTATCTGCCCCTTTACTGACTGTCATATGCTGGGTACTGCCTTCTACACAACTGAAACAAAGCAAAGAAAGCATTCTTTACTGAAACTCATAGAAGAAATACATTATTTAAAAAATGTTAGCATTGTTTTTCCTTCATCCCTGTTTCTATTAGTCAACTTTTGCTGTGGTAACGAACAGCCCAAAATCTTAGTAGCTCCCAGCAAACATTTATTTCTTGCTCCTGGGCTGTGGGTGGACTGTGGCTTAGCTGGGCTCAGGTTCACGTCTGCTCCACAGGTCTCTCATTCAAGGATCATCTTGAAGGAGCCCTACCAGGGGTATGGCATTCTTCTGAGGGTGGCAGAGGGCAGGAGGCCAGGTCAGACCGGGCAGGCCCATTGAAAGCCTCCACCTGGATGTCACATATGTCATATCCTTTCACATTTCACTGATCCAAGTACCTCCTATGGCCAAGCCCAGTGTGGGTGCTGCGGAGAAGTACATGCTCCCATGGAGCAGGGGAGAGAGGGTGGATGGATGCTGAACAGTAATATGGCCCACCACAAAATCTGACCTTCAGAAAGATTCAACTTCAGGGCTCTTCCTGCCCCTGTCCTTGTTGCATTTAGGCTCCAAGGAGCTACTGGGAGAAAGTGAAACCAGTTGCCATTGAGTTGATTCAGATTCATGGTGACCCCATGTGTGTCAGAATAGAACTGTGCTCCATAGGGTTTTCAATGGCTGATTTTTTGGAAGTATATCACCAGGCTTTTTTACACAAGATGCCTCTGAGTGGACTTGAACTTCCACCTTTCAGTTAGCAGCTGAGTGTGTTAACCATTTGCACCACCCAGGGACTCCAGGAAAAAGAGAAATGCACTCAAAGCAAATTTGCACTTATCAACGGTGCATATACTGAACTCCCAGCCTGAGTCTGCCCTGTACCCAGTGCTTGCCCCTGCGTAGCTTCCAGGCCACCAGCACAAAGGAGATGTGTGCACAGATAGCTGGAACACTGGGGAGAAAGCGCCAAGAACTGTAATAAAGGGGCCAGCCAGGAGCCGTGGGAGCCGAGGGAATGGAAAGGTCACTTCTGTGGGGAGATTCAGGAGAGGTTTTGTGGAACAGGTGGCTTTTGTGCTGGACCTCTGAAGAACGGGGAGGGTTTCAACAGGTGGAGTTGGACCCCTGTGCAGACAGCTATTTTATTTGGCTTAGAAGATGGATGTGCTTTAAAAATGGAGTCTAATCATTCCACTTCTCCTAAGCCTCAGCCCAAATGGCACCATCAAGGAAAAGCACTTCTCAAGGCTTCGGGAATGCTCTAATCACGAATTTCTTCAGGTACCTCCTTTAATCCGAGCTCCTTCCCAGAATCCAACTGTCTTAGTCATCTAGTGCTGCTATAACAGAAATACCACAAGTGGATGGCTTTAACAAAGAGAAGTTTATTTTCTCACAGTAAAGTAGGCTAAAAGTCCAAATTCAGGGCATCAACTCCAGGGGAAGGCTTTCTGTCTCTGTCGGCTCTGGAGGAAGGTGTCAATCTTCCCTTGGACTAGGAGCTTCTCTGCGCAGGAACCCCAGGTCTAAAGGACATGCTCCGTCCCTGACACTGCTTTCTTGGTGGTATGAGGTCCCCCGTCTCTCTGGTTGCTTCTTTATATATCAAGAGATTGTCTTAAGACACAGTCCAGTCTTGTAGGCTGAGTCCTGCCTCACTAACACAACTGCTGCCCATCTTCCCTTAAAAAAAAAAACAAAAAAAAAAATATCATAGAGGCAAGATTTACAACATAGGAAAATCACACAGTACGGGGAATCATGGCCCAGCTAAACTGATACACACATTTTTGGGGGGGACATAATTCAATCTATGACAGCAACCAAGAGGTGACAGCATCTCTCAGGCCCATTCTTGCGAAGCCTGTGCTTCTTGCCCCTTCCCATCTCGCCACCTTGCCAGCCACTTCACCGCCTGCCTGTGTGGAGGGCAGATTTTAAACACATCTCTTTATTCTCTATTTTCTGGGTGGCGCAAACGGTTGAGCGCTCAACTACTGGCCAAAAAGTCGGCTGTTCAAACCCACCCAGAGGCACCTCAGAAGACAGGCCTGACAATCTGCTTCCAAAAGGCCTTGAAAACCCTATGGAGCAGCTCTGCTCTGCATACATGGGGTCACCATGAGTCAGAATCAACTCGATGATAACTAACAACGACAACCTTATTACCTGGATCCTGATGAGCCTGTCTCTGCACAACCTGGTGCATTTTCCTGCGCCAGAGCTGCTTGCCTTGCTCTGTCGGAGTCCAGCTGGCTCCCACTTTCCCCTCTTTGGGCAGGGCTCACTTAGGATAACAGGGAATATGCTATTCATTAAACATTCACCATCCCTTCAAGCTACGATGGACAAAACAAAAAAATTAGGACAATGGATCTAGATGAGAGAGGAGAGCAAGAGAGAGCCATTTGGTTTTGCAAAGTGAATTTTACCCTGTTTTTCTTAAGTATGTTAATGATATGCACGGGTTATAGCAAAGGCACAATAGACTTTGCTAATGACTTAACAGCACATGAAGGTCTAATTTCTAGCATAAGAGAAACCCAGAAATGCCTCCTGGGAACGCACATCTGAATGAATGATTTTTCCTTTCTTTGTTGACCCGACGAAGGACCCTGTCTCCACCTGAAGGGAAATGAAGTTCTTATGTTTTGGTTTATACCAGTTCCTCTGTAAAATATGGCCTGCTGGCCTCCTCATGCGCTGTGTGGGAAATGTTCCAAGCCTCTTTCTCAGGGATTGTAATGTTTCTCTATTTCTAATGTTCTGTTTTTTCAAGGTGAGAGAGACCCTGGCTGCAGAGACAGGGCTGAGCGTCCGTGTCGTTCAGGTGTGGTTCCAGAATCAGAGAGCTAAGGTAACCTGCTTCTTTTGTCTGTCTCTAGGTGGCTGGTTTCCTGAAATAATAGCAGTAGGACATTTGCCCCGGCCTCTAGGTTTTCAAACCTGAACTCATTGGGTAGAGTAGTTCTCTCAATTCAGAAATTCTGTTATCCACAAACATTTCAGCCACAGCAGCACTGCAGAAGGGGACAGACTAGGCATTTGTTTTAGTGAAATGGCTATTATTTTGCTTGTGGCTGTGACTGTGAATCTAGTCAGCCAGTTGTGCCAATAAATGTCTTTCTGTGTCTCACTCTGTTCTTTAATTCATGTTTCTTTAACCCAGATACCAAAATCCTTTTAAAATTTCAATCAGAAACCCAAATAGCACACATCTGACTGAGTGAAGACACCAGCCTGACATGGGTGGAATAAATATCTTTACTCAGCTCTCCCAGTGCCCATGCCCTTACTAAATATGCCCATACCTGGATCCTGCCCAGGTCTGTATTTCCCTGCCACGATCTTTCTTCTAGACCTTTTCCTCATCTATGCCTAAAATTCATGTGTCTTAGAGTCCATATTTCTAGCACCCTGACCTTAAAAAAAAAAAAAAAAAAGCCTCAGGTCGATTTTGACTCCTAGCAACCTTGTAGGATAAAGTAGAACTGCCCCATAGGGTTTCCAAGGAGTGGCTGGTGGATTTGAGCTGCAGACCTTTTGGTTAGCAGCTGAGCTTTTAACTACTGCACCACTGGGGTCCATTAAAAAAAAAAAATAGGTGGTAAATGAATATCTCATTATTTGTTCATGATTGCTAATGGTTAAGGCAGTATTTCCATAAATGAATTCCTTAGAAGAGGGCTGTTGGTAGATGTCCCATCAGAAAAGGACTCTATGATTAAAGAAGTTTGCGAGGCCCGGTAGCATATGGATTCAGAAAGCACAGAGCATATTGAAAAGCTCTGAGAAATCCTGCAGTAAAGGCACTGGTTTAATATTTTTTAAACATCGTGTTTCCTACACACACACAAGCACACACACATACCCAGGGTATATATTAACATCTGGTGGAACCCTAGTGTTCCACAGAACACAGTTTGAGAATCATTGGGTTAAAATGTTCCTTCTCCCAGGAAGTGTCTGTGTTAACACGGTGCTTTGGGAGACAGGCCCCTTACCTGGAGGTATGACTCTCATGGTTGAACTTTAGAACATGAGGGCCCAGCCGGTGATGGGTGTTTGGGGGAGCATGAGCCTCTTGGCACCACCCAAACCACACCCTGTCAGCAGCCCCTGCTCCACATCAGGCAGGGCTGGCCCTGGATACTTACTCCCTGATGCCACAGCTCACACACTTACTACCTTTTGTGGGATAGTCACAACATAGTCGCAAGTCTGATTTGCTGAGAGGAGATCCCTGTTCCTGCTAAGACAAGCTGCACCCTTGCTTCTCTGCCAGCTCTCTGACCATTGCAGCAAGCAGAAAAGCCCCTCAGCTGGGATGCAGCTACTTGGAGGTTTTGTTCCTCAAGCCTGGCACCTTTACTGAATAAATACTAGGGAAATGGCCCCTCTGCTCTGCAACCAAGCTCTCTCACATGAAGGCCATCACTACCTCAGGAATCTGCTGCAGGTTGCCTGGCTTCTCATCGTGTGGTTTTCTCCTCACCAGATGAAGAAGTTGGCCAGGCGGCAGCAGCAACAGCAGCAGGATCAGCAGAACACCCAGAGGCTGAGTTCAGGTAAACTGGCGGCTCCTCCCAGCAGGCCCTTGTTGGAGTCCAGGCCTCTCCTACCAAGGGCCTCCAGGTGCTCCCCAGCTTTTTAAATGAAATTTCTGGCCTCAGGAAAGCCCAGTCCATACCCTCTTAGAAGATGGAGCCCTAATGTGGGGACTGAGCCATGAGGAATTGTGAGAGGCGGAGGGTGCCTGAGCTGCAGGCCTAGAACTGCTCCGTGGAGCTAGCAGTGAGCGTATCCAAAGCCTCATTGCCCTGGTCCTCACCCAGTGTCTGGGGAGCCAGGACTGTGCACAGAGCCAAAGACACTCGCACATGCTCATCCTGCTCACTCCCCTTATTTCTGGGCTGATCAGTTAAATATGTGAACACTGGTGTTTCCGTGGTAGAATTCTCACCTTCCATGTGGGAGACCAGGGCAGTCACCACCTGTCTGTCTGTGGAGCCTGTGTGTTGCTGTCATGCTGAACAGGCTTTAATGGAGCTTCCAGACTCAGATGGGCTGGGAAGAGAGGCCTGACGATCTATTCCCTGAAATCAGCCAGTGAAAAAAAAAATTTTTTTTTTTTTTTTAATCACGATGGTCTGATTCTCAGTGGGTCATGGGGATGGCAGGACTGGACAAGGCAGCAGCATTTTCTTCAGTTGTACATGGGGTTGGCATGAGTCAGGAGCCAACTTGATGGCAGCTAACAACAATCAATTAAATACAAGACATTGCTGTGATTCACCCATTTCCAAAATAATGAAAAATAGTAAAAGTAATGATAGTAAAATAATAATTCCCTTCTTTGCAAAGCACTGTATAGTTCACAAAGTTCTCTCACTTACGCTGATTTGACTCTTACGACAACCACCCGCTGAGGTGAGCAGAAAAATCATTACTATCCCATTTCACGGAGGAGCAAACAAAGCCTCTGCAAGACTGAATGTGTCCTAGATGGGTAAGAGTTGGAGCTAGGACTAGAGCCCATCTCTCTGACTGTAAATCCCACTAAACATGCTGCCTCCCCTCATCCCTACATACCACCTACCCTTAGTTTTTTTTTATTATTATTATTTAATTTTTTTATATATATAAGGATGGTGTGAGTTTCAGGGGAGGAGTTGAAGACAGACAGATTCTAGGAATCTTCAAGGACATTGAAAGAGAAAAATCACTATATCAGAACAATGTCTTAAAGGGCCATGCCCCCAGTTCATCCTTCCAGAATTTCCTAAATGGTCTCTCTGTACCTGAGAGCAGTGTTCTCACACTATAATGTACACACAAATCACCTAGGATCTTGGTCAAGTACAGATTCTGATTCAGAAGGTCTGGGAGGGACCTGAGACTCTCCATTTTTAAGAAGATCCCAGGTGGGTGCTGATCTGTGGACCACAATTTGAGTAAGAAGGCGTAGAATATTACGTTGGTTTTCGATCCCTTCAACCAAGCCCCTTGTCCTTGCATGGAGCCTCCCTTCTGCTTGACACCTGGGCTAGGCTCTAAATTTGACTTACTACCTCCTCCAACCAGGCGTTCCCTTGGTTTCTTACTTTCTAGGCTAAACATGTCTTAATGACAAGATAGATGCCAAAGGAGAGAAGAAATGAAACAAGGCATGGGAGCCGGGGAAGGGCAGAACAGCAAGCTGGTCAAAAAAAACCAAACCCATTACCATCGAGTCGATTCCAACTCATAGTGACCCTACGGGACAGAGTAGAACTGCCTCACAGGGTTTCCAGGGAGCGCCTGGTGGATTCAAACTGCCGACCTTTTGGTTAGCAATGGTAGCTGTTAACCACTACGCCACCAGGGTTTCCAAGCTGGTCAGGACATCTGAACTCTGCCCTTAGCTCCACCCCCAATGTTGTTTGACCTGGAACTAGACTTTCATCTCCTGGTTTCTTAGGCTACACATCACTTTGTTGTTGTTAGCTGCCGTCGATTTGACCCCAACTCATGGGAACCCCACGCACAATAGACAAAACACTGCCGGGTCCTAGGCCATCCCCATGATCAGTTGCAAATTGGACCATTGTGATCTATAGGGTTTTCATTGTCTGATTTTTGAAGTAGAACACCAGGCCTTTCTTCCTAGTCTGTCTTAGCCTGGAAGCTCCACTGAAATCTGTTCAGCATCATAGCAACGCACAGGCCTCCACTGAGAGACAGGTGGTAGCTATGCATGAGGTGTGTTGGTCAGGAATCTGGGTCTCCCTCATGGAAGGCAAGAATTTAACCACTGAACCAACAATTCCCTACACATCCCTAGAATGGGTTAATATGTCTGATAGCCCTATCTTCTAGGGCCCCTGTGAAGTTCAGAGAGGGTCACAGATAGGAGAGGCCTTTAGTAAGAGCCATGTAAGTTGACTCCATAGAACTGAGCAAGATCAAAGGGAAAAGGATGCCTTAAGGCATTATGAGAACACAAACTTAGTGCTTGGGACTTTTGTTAAAGAATTCTAAGGGCAGCTCCTAGGATAGACTTCAGAAAGCTGAGACTGGTGGGACAAAGTTGCTTCCATCTTAATAGATTGAGGAAATGGAGTCTCTGAGAGTTGATGGAACCATGCTCAGAAAACCACAGCAGGATGTGGAGGCAGGAACTGAATCCTCCTTTTCTCATGAAGTTCTGTATACGAGTGTATCACATGGTAGTGACAAAGTCACATACACAGAAGCTCATGTAATATTCACATCAGCTCCATGACTTCAGCTGAGCCAGTATGGTGATTCCCGCTTGGTCAATGGGCTTCTAGTGGGTTACCACTGGAAGGAGCTTTAGATTCTTGTATTCCAGTGGCTGCCAAACCAGAGCATGGCATCAGGATTTTTTGTTCAAGTGCTATATTTCAAGGAAGATCTCAGAGTTCAACCCCCTCCCCCCATCCCTACCCTCCAAAGTGATCCCTGATGGCCTGCAGTAGGGCAGAGGCTGGAAGCCACTCACTTCACCTCATTTCCTTCCATTTTATACATGAGAACACCAAGACCCAGGGAAGTAGGATTGTCTGGCCAGTGTCACACAGCCTGTGTGGTAGCCACCTTCCAAGATGGTCCTCGATGATTCTCCCAGCTGGTATTCACACTCTTCTGTAGTCCCCTCCCATACTAATTAGGGCTGACTTGGGGTGTGACTTCTGGGGTCATCAAAGACTGTGTGGCTTCTGCTTTGGGCCCTCTTGGGTCACTCAGCTTGAGGGAAGCCACCTGCCATAGACTGAGGACACTTAAGTAGCAGCCATATGAAGAGGTTTTTTATATGGTGGAGCTCTCAGACCCAGCACATCTGCTCCAAGTCCAGGGCTCCCTGCCCTGCCCTGACCGGCCTCTCTTACTCCTCCTTCTATGGAGCAGAACAAAGGCCACTGCTGGGAAGGAATGCTGGGTGTTGGGGGATGCGAAGGCTGGAGGATGCTTTGTGGCCCTGTCTCCCAGTCTGGGACACTGGGCTGCATGTTGAGAATGACCCACCTTCTTCTTTGTCCCACAGCTCAGACAAATGGTGGTGGGAGCACTGGGATGGAAGGGATCATGAACCCCTACACGTCTCTGCCCACCCCTCAGCAGCTCCTGGCCATCGAGCAGAGTGTCTACAGCTCGGATCCCTTCCGACAGGGGCTTACCCCACCCCAGATGCCTGGAGACCACATGCACCCCTATGGTAAGAGGGCCTCAAGCCCCACAGGGACCTCCCACAACTTGCTTGAGTAGGTTTCTGGTTCCCTCCTAGACCCATAACACCGTTCCTTGGTGCTCACTGAAGCCCCAAAGCAGAACCAGTGTCTCATAGAGTAGTGCTGGGATAACCTACCCAGTGGCTGCAGGAGAAAGACCCACGTGCATGTTCGTTCCTGACGGTCTCATTGCATCTCGGTTTCAAAGCTTGTGAGTTTAAGAATTGAAATTTAATTTGGTTTAATAATTGAAATTAAAAATCAGATTTCACAAATCTTGCGTTCTATGCTGGAATCCCATACTTAAATGTTTGCAAGCAACATTAATGCTGATATGGGCAGAAGGCCTTGATTCAGCAAACCTTTACCTAAAGAAAGAGAATACTTGAAAGTACACAAACAAAATTTCTGTTTGGGTTTTTCTACTAGAGATACTAAAAAAAAAAAAAAAAGAGATACTAGCAGGTGTAATTCATGACACAAAAACTGGCCTTTTCAAGTAAAAGGTGTCTCCTCCCTACATCCTAACTGGGCTTGGTTTAAATGCTGGGTGTGTACCGAGCTAAGCCTCCCCCACTTGCCCAGCTTGCTGCTGAAGCTAATGGGCAACAGGTGGACCTTGTGGGGGGCCTGCTGGGGTGGGGTGAGCTCTGAAGTGGAGGGCTCAAGTTCAGCCTCAGGGGCAAATAGATGCCACTGCATTTTTATACAGAGAAAGTCAGTGGCCTGTGTAATACACTGGAATATACTCTGTAATGGTGATGAACCCTGAATAAAGTTTTATTCAGCAAGCGTTCAAAACTTTAGCATTTGAGACATACACCTCAGCTCCCAGGTTTTGTCAAACAACATCCTTCATTAAAAAAAAAAACAAAAAAAACTGTATATTGCCACTTCCCATGGCATACGTTCAGCAAACATTTATTGAGATCTGACCCTTTGCAGGGCCTTCCCTGACCAACCTCATGCGTGCACACAAACGTAGACGCGTGCGTGCTTGGTGACTTCCATCCTGTCTGCCTCCTTAGACAATACATGTCACATCGGCACCATCCTTCACTCCACAGCTGTGGGAAAACAGGCAAAGGGATTTTTTTTGTTGTTGTAAATTTTTAAGTTTTCAGAATCCCAGGGGTCTTGTTACATTAAGGACACCTGTGATGAGTCCTTTAGTCAAATCAATAATCGAAGCCAGATGGTATGTTTTATAAACTCCAGTTTTCATCTCTCCCGTTTACTTCAACACACCACCACCCACTGCTGTGGAGTCAATTCAGACTCACAGTGACCTTGTAGGACGAAACAGGACTACCCCATAGGGTTCCCAAGGCTGTAAGTCTTTACAGAAGCAGACTGCCACATCTTTCTCCCTCAATTTACTTGAAGTGGAGGTAAAAACCTGCTGAGTCTGCTAAAGTCGCAGTGGTCCCTCAGCCGTTCCACAGTTCACCCTGCTGCCTTCTCTCCCACAAGTGCGAATGACTTACAATTAGGCACCTGACCTTCCTTTCCTTTGGAGTAAAAATTTGGAGATACAGCAGGCACTCAGGATGCCCTTGTTGTTTGAAAGGACAGATGTTATCAAGAGAGGTTGCATTACCCTTCACTGCAGAACTGAGGCTTGTTTCCTTACCGTCCCTCCTTCAGGAAGCATTTTGGAAGCCCAAGTCCTCTAGGAGCCCTGCCCTGTTTCTCCAGCCTCTGGCAATATTTCCTGCCCACTTGCCACACCCTTTGTTTAGTCATCCTGACGTTTGCTTATAGCGCACTTAAGCACTTTGTCATATCCTGGTTTATATCGTTTTCAGTTGCACTTTAGACACAGGGAGGGGAGCCCTGGTGGTCCAGTGGGTAAAGCAGTTGACTGCTAACAGAAAGGTCGGCAGTTCAAAACCACCAGCAGCTCCGCAGGAGAAAGATGTGGCAGTCCACTTCTGTAAAGGTTTATAGCCTTGGAAACCCTATAGAGTTGCTGTGAGTCGGAATCAACTCAACGGCAGTGGGTTTTGGTTAGACACAGGCCCCTGAAAGAAGGACAGGGATTTTGTTCCTTCCTACTTCCTGTGCTGGTTAGCACACTCAGCTGCCAACCAAAAGGTTGAAAGTTTGATCCACCTAGGGGCACTTTGGAAGAAAGGCGTGGCTATCTATTTCAGGAATAAAAAAAAATCAGCCATTGAAAACCCTGTGGAGCACAGCTGTATTCTGATGCACAACAGCAACCGGTTACTGAAACTTTTCTGCACAGACTCCCCCCCACCCCCCTTTCTCCCTTCTTCTCCAGCACCCAGCAGTAAGCTTCACTTGGGGGATACGTTCAGGCAATACTCGGTGAGTGCAGTTGAATTTCCTAGCACTGCAGTGAGTCACTCCTCCAGAAACTCATGCCAATATTTCATCTCTGTTTCAGGTGCTGAGCCCCTTTTCCATGACCTGGATAGTGATGACACCTCCCTCAGTAACCTGGGTGACTGTTTCCTAGCAACCTCAGAAGCCGGGCCCCTGCAGTCCAGAGTGGGAAACCCCATTGACCACCTGTATTCCATGCAGAATTCTTACTTCACCTCTTGAGTCTTCCCCTCGAGTTCTGTGGCTAGGCTCCCAAAAGGAACAACCCTATTATGTGAGGGGTTGGCTGGCTGTAGAATGGGGTGGCCAGGGAAGAGGTGGGTTGGGGTGGGTGTTTTGTCGGGGATGCTGTTGTATAATGATATGGTGTAGCTCGGCATTTCCAAAGACTGAATACATTATGGATTGCTTAGCTTAATGTTTCTAATAAGAGTCTTAGTGTTAGATTTGAAGATGTGTTTATCCTTAAGGACAGGGACCTTTAATATAGACATTCTCATGCAAACTAGATGCCTAGAGACGCCTAACAACTTCCCGCCATTTTGGGGAAGCTCTTGTCAAGAGGTGCATACGTCTATCCATCTATACACCCATAAACAGACAGACAGACAGACGGAAAGATAGATGTGTGTGTGTAACCTTTCATACTTTATCCTCAAAGTTTATTCCTAATTATAACAGACATCAACTGTACAGCAAAAGTAACTTTATTTTCAGTGTGAACTATATTTAAGGAAATGCTTGATGCACTTAAGTTATAAAATGAGATAATTTACTTTTATAAACTTTATTTTTAGTTTGGAGAGACTTGTTGGCAGGGTAGAGAGGGCTGCCCCATCTAGCCCCATGGCGTTGAGTGCGTTAGTTCATTCTGTGTTCAGACAGTGTGACTGAGGTCTGGGAAGAAACTCTGTGGCTGACACTGTTCTCTTGTGGGTTCTTGCTCTCTGGGGGTTGAATCACTGGGCGTGGGTGGGATAGAAGAGTCCCTAATCATGTTTGCAGGAAATTCAAAGCCCATACTCCTGGGCTTTCTCTTAAATTCTGGTTGTTGGGCAGTGCTCTTGAGCTCCAACGTCTTTGGGTACAGGATGAGGCTAATAGCATGTACCTACCTCACTGGGCAGCGCCAAGGCTTCATGCACCCCCAGGATAGATGAGCAGGGGGAGAACAATACCTAATATTTGGTCAAAATCCAACTAAACCAATCACTTGGCAAAGGAGCTGGGGCTGCAGAGTAGGAGGGCTCCTTCACTCTGAGGGCAGCGTGGCCTGCCATAGTCCCTTCTGCTAAGCCTGTGTGGCAGAAGTACCAGGGCAGAGCAGCTCAGATGGGTGTCGGAGTCCTTAGGTGGTGAAAAGGCTAAGGCTGAGGGGGCGGAGGAGGGAACTGTGGTGTTCTAGAGCGGTGGTCAGCAAACTACACTGTACAGGCCTGTTTTTGTAAGGATTGTTAAGGAAAAAAAACAAGAATATGTCACAGAGGCTGTATACCAGAGCAAAGTCTAAAATATTTACTCTCTGCCTTTTAACAGGAAATGTCTGTTGACCCCTACTGTAGAGGGTTTGTTCTCAACAGGCTTGTGGAGCTCATGGAGGGAGAGGTGGTCCAGGTGGGAATCCAGGGCTCTTCCTTCCAGCTCATTTTCCTGACCCTGCGCACGGAAGTCCCAACAGCCATTGTTCACAGGGACAGTTCCATACCCTGTTCCCCAAATGTGGTGCTAAATGGGATACTTCTGTGCTAGGAAACCCACTGGAAAGTCTGAATGTGGAAGTGGGGAACACAGAGGGTCAGCTTGGGCCCCTCCTCTGAGAAGGGCCATGATGGGCTTGGCCTCCTCCTGGGACATCATGGGAGACTTGGACATGGCGACACTTCCCCCTCATGCTTTGCAAGGCCTGAGGGATCTTGTCCTCTGATGGTGAAGTCTACATTGTGTGGATTTGTGTGCTCTTGTTTATAATTTATAGAAACCACCATGAAACCCACGCCAGTCTGGTAGTGAAAATCGTGCCGATGCTGTCTCACTCCTCAGGTTTCTGTGGTAAAGATCAGTTGGAGAATGTAGCAGATACTATGTGAGTGAAAGCGAATAGAGATCCTTGTTCCACTCCTCAATGGCATACCAAGATGAAATTAAAATCCTCTTCCAAATGAGCTGTTGTTTATTCGGGGGCGGGCTGGTGGGCAGGGAACCAGGGACTGCGGGTGTTTGGTTAACAGGGCCATGAGGATGAGCTTACAGCGAAGCTTAAATGAATGGGAAGAATGTCTACAGCAGAACATAAGGACAAAGTGGTCTTCACCCTCCTGCCAAGATGGACTCCAAGAGTAGAGCCCAGCATTTACAAAGGTCCAGCACAAGGGAGGCGCAGGGAACACGAAGCCCACCGTGGTGGAGTAGTTTGCAAGACGTAGTGGTTGAACATCAGCTTGGAAATCAGAGTCACGCAGCAGAAGAATTTCTCATGCAGGCTTGAAGGCAGAAGCCTAGCCAGGGTGGAGGAACAGAGCAGCAGGCGGTGGCTCCCCTGGTAGGACCCCCCAAAGTTGTCAACAATTTTAAATGTAATCTATGGGTGGGCAATTGTTAGGGCTCTGTAGTCAGGGAACATACGAATGTAAAACAATGGTGGCACTTTTTTTTTTTTTTTTTTTTTTGTATCTCTTCCCATCCACTTGCAATTCTTCAGGGCTTGTTACTCTACTTCAGGCTCATGCACCCCATGTTACAAGTTGAGTCTACCTCTTGCTAAGGGCTTAGAAGGAGAGAAATGAGAGTTAGGTCAGGCTGGCAGGAGGAGCCACCAAGGAAGCCCATATCTCTAGCTGGCCTCCAATGGGCTGGCCCTGGTGCTGGTCTCCAGCTTCTGGAAGGACCTTGTGCACGAGACCTTTCCTCCTCATGTTTGCCTATTTCAAAGCTGCTTAATCCTTCAGAATTCAGCATGGACTTTGACTTCACAGAGAAGCCGGCAAAGCTGGGTTAAAAAAAAAAATTTTTTTTTTTTTTTTTTAGCTGCCTGTATTATAGTAATTGGCCTAGTGCTATCTGCTGTAACAAATAAAGCCAAAAATTATGTAATAGCTCAAACACAATAAAAATTTATATTTTTGCTCACATAAAAGACCTGCGAGGGAGCTCAGGTTAGAAGAGCACCTCTCTTGGTGCGTAATAAAGGCTCTTCCATTTTCAGCTCATGGCTACAAGCTTTCACTGGGGGTTGGTAGGCTCCATCCTGGCCAACTGGAAGGGGAAAAGAGAAAGGAAGAATGCAAGAGGGTGGTTTTATGGGCTAGGCCTGGAAATGGCTCATGTCTCTTTCACCACTGTCTTTTGGCTAGAATTCACTCACATGGGAACTCGGACCTGTAAGAAGGCTTGGAATGTGGTCTAGCTGTATGCCTTGAAAAGGAGAAGAGAGCGTGGATTTTGCTGAGCTGTTGGCAGCTTCTGCCAGGGTGCTTCTCCAAAAGATTCCTGTAGCAGCCTGTGCTGTCTCTCTCATAGCCCTTATCACACAGCATTATAATGTCTGTTTTCTTGTCCATTTCTCCTGCTAGACAGCAAACTTCTTGAGAGAAGAGACTCTTTGCTATTTCTGCTCTCAGAGGAAAAGGACAGAAATGCACAGCACCTAGCTTAGCACCTCATTTATAGAAGACAATAAATGTTTTTGGATGGATGGATGGACGGACGGGTGGATGGATGGATCAGACAAATTCTTCCATCTCTGTTTTTAGTTCTTCCACTCAACCTGCATATCTAAAATTCCTTCAGGATCTGTACATTTCAGAGTTGACCCCAAGGACTCTGAGAATAGTTGTAGCCCATGATAAAGTGGCTGGGCATCCCTCATTGGGCAACACCCACTTGGATGTTGACTCTTGCTTTCCTTGTACTCACTCATCCTATATGTCCGTAAGAGATAACATTCTGTCCTGAATTCGGTGGGGCAGGCTCTCCTTTTTTTTTCTTGCCGAGCATAGTGGTAGGTATGAGTAGGCATGCATAAATACTTGTTGATTTATTGTTCCTCCATCTTTGTTCTTCACCCAGATCCAACCACATACGCACTCATCCTCTCTCTTCTTCTCTTGACCCATTCTTGCCTTTATCACATTATATATTTACCAAACCACTGAACATGTATTTCCATCCTCCAGCAGATTCTCCCAGGGGTCCTGGTCACCCTACTCTAGACCCTCCTCTCCCACTGGCCATCTCCTTCTTGCTCTTCACCCATATTTCCCGTGCTGGAGTCTCCCATCCCTCTGCCCAAAATCTAGCTCACCCAGCCCTGCTGAAGATAATGCAAAAGTCACCAAGAGGAATCAGCTGTGCTTCTCTGCTTTATCTTATTTAATTTTGTATAGGTACCAGAGAGGTTTGTTGATAAACATTGAAGCCAAAGATGTGTCATCTTCCACATCTCCACCAGTGGAAGAGTACTTTAACTGTACAGGAGAAAGTACTCAAAGTAGATAATCCTCTCCTTTCCTTTCTCCTATTCATGCAACATTTCATTTCAAACAATGTTGAGAAACTACTATGTTCCAGGCATGGTAATAGCACCCTCACACTGCTTGGTTTACTAGAGTGCTATTAGGGTTCCTTTTAGGTTTAAAAGGATTTCTCCCTGGAAGGCAAGAATGAAACTAACCAACCACCCATCCACCCACCCATCCATCCATCCACCCACCCATCCAACCATCCATCCACCCACCCATCCATCCATCCACCCACCCTTTCATCCATCCAACCATCCATCCGTCCGCCCATCCATCCATCCACCATCTATCCATCCATGCATCCTTCCGTCATCTCCTTTGTTCCTACCTTTATTCAGCAACTGCTTCATTGAGTGCTTGCTAGATGGCAAAGTTGCCTGCAGCATAGCCCTGGAGTGAGCATGTCCAGATTCAAATCCCAGCTCCTCCACTTACCAGATGATCCTCTGATTCCTCACTTACAGAGCTTGTAGCTACCTCAGAGGGGTTATAAGGACATAGGAGATAAAACATGCAGAATGCTTAACCCTGTGTCTGGCACATGGAAAGTGCCCGATGTATGTTAGCTGCAGCACCTTGTGCCGTGGTTTTGTCATTGGTGAAATATTCTGAAGGTCTGTGGGAGTCTCCATATTTAAAGAAAAAGAAGAATGCACCCTGGTTGAACTGAGATAGGAAGGCTTCTCACCACCACTGCACATCTTAATGTAGGTCTTACACAGCCTGAGTCAGAATTGTCAAGGAGTGCTTTGTTTGGATGTTGTTATTGCTTTTAAGGTATGCAGATAAAATTCCAATAAAGAAACATTAAGAAGTCTGACCCCCAAGGAGAAACAGCCAGGTTATAGGAGATTTTTCCAGACACCTTTTTACCTTTTTTTTCATGGCCTGCCTCAGAGAGGACAGTGTGAGGGCTGGGATCAAAGTGGAGACCCCTGGACTCATCAGCTGACGCTTGTCTGCCTGGGAGAAATTTGAGTTGACCTAACATAAATCAAAAATAGGAAAAAAAAGTGAAGTTAATCTGTGAATTCCAAACCCAAGGTCAAAATTAATTTGAACTGCCAGTGAAATCAAATTGTCTGTCTCTCTCACACACATACACACACACAAATACAAATGTACTAATTCAATCCAAAATGGGCTGCAATAACACAATTTAACTAGAATAAAATTATACCAACAAGATTTACAACTGATCCAGAACCAAATTAACATACTGTTTTCCTGGATCTCTGTTGATATGTGCAACATTTTGTTCAATGACATGAAGAGAGCGGTCTTTGGAGATCAAAAGAAGGTCTTGAAGTTTTTATGCTAAAAATATAGTCTCTCTACAGGTAGATGATGTGGAGAATTAGAGATCACTCTGTTCTTGAAATTTATGTCATATTTGAAGCTCTCTAGATGTGTAACCTTGGGCGAGGCTCTGAGCCTCTATTTCTTCATCTATAAAATGGGCCAATGACAGCTGCCTTGCCTATGTTCCAGGTTAGTGGTTGTAAGCATCAAAAGAAGTAATCAGGAAAGGGCTTTGTAGACCATGAAGTGCTATACAAATAGGAGAGCATCTTATCATTGTGTCCCAGGAGGGCATATGTAGATTGGCCCCTTGGGGAACACAGCATCCATGTAAAGAATCCTCATACTTAGGTGGATGCCCACAGCAAGGAAGAGATACCCACATAAAAGTGAAAATAACTTGATCTCCTCCCCAGAATCTGTACAGCAGGATTACTGCTGCCACCGCTTGATTGGTTTTCTCCACTCCAGGGGAGGAGTCTAGAAAAGGAGCCTAGGGTAGCCCAGCCACTAGTCGATAGTGCATTAGCTAATCTGTCAGTACTTTTCACCTCCCCCTGCCACTCCATGTGCCAAGGAAGGGAAAGGTGGAGCCTGCCTCTGATTATGGTGGGAAGGACCTATCCTATATAGCTGTGCAGCTGATCAGTTTTTCTGGTCTCTTTTTATTTATTCTTTTAATTCTTTAGATAGATGATAGATGGATGGATAGATAGACAGACAGATAAACAGATAGGAAGAAAGAATACTCCAGGCCCTAGTCTGGGTAATAGAAATATAGAGGTGAGCAAAAAGAGACATCAACCCTGCCATTATGGAGATTATAGCTTAGTGGGGTGCGATAGCCATTAACCAAAACCTCTTGTAAATTTGACTTGCAGTTGTATTAAGAACCATAAAGGAGAGGACTCAGAGCTCTAAGGGAATAGGATATACGGAGGCTTGACCTAGTCAACAGAAAGTCAGAGAAGGTTTCTCTGAGTAAGTGATGATGGAGCTGAGATTTTATTCATCTCTCTTAGTGCCCTCCTCCCATCAAATGCTAATTCTAGTCCTCCTTTCTATAGAGTTTTATCTAGCTACCATGTGTGGAAAAAATATGATTAAAAAATGCCCTCTAAGGTATTCAATGAAAAGGTCTAGAGATGTTACCCTAGTATCTTGTAGTGCAAAATGTCTTCAGAATAGGCCACTGTCACTCAATCAACACAAGTTTATTAAGCCCTGTAGTAGGCATTTGAGGTTTTCTGGCCACCTAGCATCCATTTAGCCTACTTCTGATAAGATCATTCTGATTCCTGTGGGGAGTTGACCTTCCTCCATTGTGTGTGGTCTTTGTGTGACTGTAAACCAAGGTGACCTGGGCTCCTGTGTAATCAAAGCTAGGCCAACCACTCTCTCCCAGGGTTTGCATCTTGATGGAATGGCATAACACTGGAAACTTGGTTAGAATTTATTTCCCAAGATGGCTGAATACTTTCTGTTGCCACAACCCCAAATCTGCCACAGTTCCTATCTGTTTCCAAGATTGATCTTCCAAGACCGATCTTCCGAGATGGATCTGTTCCCTTAGCCCTAGCATCTAAGTGGCAAGGTCCATAGAAGCATTAGGAACACATACATGCCCAGGTGCTGTGAGAGGTACAAAGAAGTCACAATGTATTTCCTGCCTACAAAGGGTCATACAGTCCAGTTGAAGGTAAAAGATTCTCATGTGAACACAACGTATGTGGCTATATGTGCCAAGTATTAGATTACTGGTAGTGTGTGCTATGGGAGTTCTAAAAAGAGGTTATTAGGAGAAAGGGAGTGAAGAAGAAGCTTCTCCCAGAAGTGGGTCTTGAACTGAGACTTCAAAGGGGGTGCGTGGAGTTTAGATAGGTGGAGAGGGGAGTGAGGTTGTCTAAATAGAACAGGGTTGGGTGAAAGTTCAGAGGTGAAGATGCAAGGCGTGTTCAGGTGAGAATGAGTAGAGAGTATTCTCGTTGGAGTGGTCAATTGACTAATGGTGGAACTGAAGGCATTGAGTCAGGTTGATGGTGAAGGTGTTGGTGACAGGAGGGTGTTACCAGTAATTCCCTAGCATAAGTCAAAGGCACCTGATTTTAAGGTGTGGCTGAGCTGGCTATTCGTATCCTGTAATCTATTCTCCCTCAAAATGGTATCTTCAACCTTTAGGCACAAGGCTACTTGAAATAAAGCCCACATTTCCCAGCCTCCATTGCAGCTAAGTCTGCTCAGTTGATTGAGTTCTGACCAGTGAGATTAGGAAAAGTGTCACGTGGCATCTCTGAGGAACTTTCCTTAAAAGACAACTGGCATGTGCCCTTCCCTTCTTCTGTGTCACTTCATGCTTCCTCGCTGGAATGCAGATGTGATAGTTGGAGTAATTTTCTTAGACCATGAAGTGAACTTGTAAATGGAAGCCACACATGTTGAAACAAGAAGGTAGAAGGAGCCTGGATTCCTGAGGAATCCAAGATGCCATATCAGCCCTGAACTGCCAACATCCTGACATATATACATACATATAAAACCAAACCAAATCTGTTGCCATCAAGTCGATTCTGACTCATAGCAACCCTACAGAATGAAGTAGAACTGCCCTATAGGGTTTCCAAGGAGCAGCTGGTGGATTTGAACTGCCAGCCTTTTGGTTAGCAGTCAAATGCTTAACCACTGTGCCACCAGGGCTTATGAAATAAACATCCTTTTTTTGTTTAAGTTACTATTGTTTCGAGTTTCTGTCACGCACAGTCAAGCCTAATCCTGAGTGACACAAAAAGCCAAGCCACGTTAGGGGGAAAACTAAGTTCATTTTGTTCCCCTCATGCTACGAAGATGGAGAGTAAAAAGTCTAGATAATTTATTCTCGGGTAATTGGAGTCAACTGAGATAAGGCGGGTAGCGGATGAAGTGATTAGTCTGTGACTTTGGTTCATATCAGTGCTCCAAAAAGAACAACTTTACAGCTGGTCTTCTTGTTCCATAAAGAAAAGGGGCTCAAGGTGGTTTTTTTTCTGGCCTACCCCATCTCAACAAAATTCTCTAAATTCTCCTTTATATGTTTTTGGAATCTACCACCCAAGTGGAATTTAATCAGATTTTTCCAGCCTCCAGAAGGAGAATAAACAGGCAATTGTATACGCTTTCCCAAATACCCCAGTTCTAGCTACCAGTGCAACTTTAAAAATCAAACGATTTATTTATCCATATATATAGCCTGTCTCGCTCTCCCTGTCTCTCTCACACATGCGCGCGCACATACACACACACACACGTGCACTTGTGAGGTTCGGCCAGAGGTTGTATCCTGTATCAGTTTCCTAAGGCTGCTGTAAAAAACGATCATAAATTTGGTGGCTTCATACAACAGAAATTTATTTTCTCACAGTGCTGGAGGCCAGAAGTCTGAAATCAAGGAGTTGGCAGGGCTGACTCCTTCTGGAGGCCCTGAGATAGAATCCTCTCCATACCCATCTCCTAGCTCCTGGTTGCCACAGGCAGTTCTTAGTGCTGGCTTGTAGATGCATCACTTCAATCTATGCCTCCATCTTCACTTTGTTTCCTCTGTGTGTGTGTTTTCTACTTTTTATAATGACACTGATGATTGGATTTAGGGCCCACCTGGATTAGTCAGTATTAGCTCAAGATCCTCAAAGACCTTTTTTTTTTTTTTTTCAAATAAGTTCACATTCACAGGTTCTGAGTGGACGAATCTTTGAAGGGACCACCATTCAACCCACTACACAACCGCTTGACTAGCCAGTTATCTTCATTCTGGCTCCAAGGTATTATTTGGACAAGGCCTGAGAGGGATCATGTGTGTGGGTATTGAGGATCTGAGGGAGATAGGAGTTAAAGGGAATCAAAATGACCTTCTCTGACAATATTCCTAAACTTGCCATGACTCCTATGAAATGAAAAATGTGTCTCCCAGCCATACACCACAATTTGGGGGAGGAAAAGGATAAAAGCATGTTCCTGACTGTGGCTACATATCTCAGCTTCATCTTTTAATTAGATGTATCAATTTATCAATAAAGATTTTTTAAAATCTCTATTTGCTTGATTCCTTTGTAATATTTGTCAGTCACCAGCTTGGAAAGCAAAGACATTGATGTTATTTATTGCTCCCAATAATTGAACACCCATGAGGTATAAAGGAGGTGATTATAAACATCTAGTTTTGGAGACAAGACATATGCGCATGAACAAAGGTGGATGCAGAGTTCAATAGAGGCAAAATGGAGAAGAATCGTTAGCCACAACATGGTGGAGGTGATATTTAATCTGGGCCTTGAAAGATGAGGAATGCCAGGAATACAGGGTGGAGAAAGTCCAGAAGGAGGAAACACTCAGAGCATGAGCAAAGTACACTGTTCAGGGGGAAGACAACCATTGTGGCTCGAACATTGTAGGCATGTGGAAGTGGGAATGGCAGACAAAAGGTTATAGAGTTAAATTAGGGCCAAAATGATTGGGAAGAACCTCAGGTGCCCCCTAAACAGATTGGATTTCATCCACGAGGCATCAGAAATTATTCAATTCAACAAATCTTTACTGGGCACTTACTAGAGATAAGGACTACCATATAATGCAATAAAAAAATAAGGGCTGATCAGTGATTGCATCTTGTGACTTTATCCATTAGTAAATAAAAAAATAGATGAGACATATTATTAAGTATTTATATCATAGAAAATATACAAGTTATTTAACAATCTATATAAGACAAATAAGCATACGATGAATACAATCAGTAGTATACAGAGGGCTAAGTATAGATTCCAACAAGCCAGGACTGTAACATGTCAACCAACTGGGTGTACATCTCAAAGATTCAGATGCTTGAAACACCTAGGATTGTGGATTAAATTTTCACTTTTCATCCAGGCATTGAGCACTAGATAAACAGACACAACTTGAAATGGCTTCAGATATTTCTTTTCTCATTATGTTGAGAAAGGGAAACCAGTGTGGAAAGAGCACCAGGTTTGGATACATACATACTCTAGTTATAATTCTGCCACTGATTGCAATACACTTCTTTTCCTCTTCAAATCAGTTATCTTATCAGCAAATTGGGATGAATATGATGAATAGAAGTGCAAAATTAATAGCTGTGTGGAATATGGTGGCAATTATTGTTGGCCACTCTAAATGCAAAGTGAGGGCCTGACATAGGACAATGGGAATGGGATCAAAGGAATCAATTGATGGATAAAGTAACAGGATGCGATCACTGTCAGACAAGGGAAGAAGAGAGGGTGGGAGCCTGGGTAACTGGGAACATGGTGACATCTTCAAAAACAGGGCATCCTGAGTAAAAGCCTGACACATATAGTCTTTCTTTGGCTGCAAAGGTTGTCTTTGGCAAATACAAGCACAGAACTTGGACGTGAGTTTGAACTAGCCATTTTTGGGATTATCAGGCACGTGTCTGGGAATCAGCCTGGAGAGGTGAGCTCAGCAGTTCTCTAGGGAGGCTGCTCCAGGCCAGGCCTGCCATTATTCCATGGCTGCTGGTTACAAGTCTGGTGTTAAAGGAAGCTGGAGAGGCTCAGAGATGAGGGGTCTTTTGCGGGGCGGGGGGGGGGGGGGAGGCACTTCATAGGGAAAATGAAGGTCTTCTCAAGTGCTGGAGGGTAAGGGAGAGAAAGGACGAATTTGGGATTGACCTTCCTGTAGGGATTGGAACATTCTCTCAACAGCCCCTTCTTTGTCCCCAGACCTTGTCTGATGGCCAGTCTGAGATTTGCTTGGAGTTTGACTTTCAGGTGGGGAGTTCCATATGATGTTATCTGGAGAAGGAAAGGGTGATGTTATATTAATTATCTCACTTTCCAAATGCTGGCAGAGGCTTAGAGTGACTTGGAGTTCAGTGGAGGAGTTTCTGGCCAAGTGAGCAGGCTGGATGGAGCAGAGGAATGACTCAAACCTTGTCTTCTGCTAATCTGGACATCAATTGGTGAACTGAGCCTGCAATCCAAACATGTGCTGTCCAATAAAAATATGAAGTGAGCCACCTATATAATTTTAAATTTTCTAGTTGCCATGTTAGAAAAAGTAAAAAGAAAAGGGTGGAAATAATTTTAATACTATATTTTATTTAACCCAATATGTCTCAAATATTATTTCAGCATTTCCTGCTTGCCACATTTCAAGTGCTCAATAGTCACATGTGGCTAGTGGTCACCATATTGGGTGACACACATTGGAAAAAAAGGATCATTTCAAACATTGGATCAGTGGCAAGAAGGAAGTTGCAGTTTTAGCTTGAAATTTCTGAACAATTAGCTCAATTATAACTCAAATTTATTAGCATTTACTTGCATTTTATTGGCCAAGAACAACATAAATTGACTTCTCTCTCTTCACGGGTGGTAAATCTGACCGCGAATCTGCATAAAATCTTTTCTGTATTTTATTACATACACTTTTTGAATTCACCAGGTAATTACTTGCTCTCTGACCTATTTATGCTCCAGGATTAGGGTTAATTTGGATGCAATGGACTGCTCTATATGAACTCATGCTGGATGTAAGCCCACTTTTTCATTTTTGAGAAAATTTCTACCACATAACTAAGTCTGTGTAACCATAGTTTGTTGGTTGTATTTTCAACAAAAAGAGTGGCTAGTTTAGCTGATAACTCAAATGATAGTACAAGGGCCTCGTCTGGACATAGCCGTCACACTTGAGTATGCGGCAGGCATATTTTTGCATATTTCCCATATCATCACACACAATATTAAAAAACGTGTGTTCAAGGGTTGGTATTTTAAAAATTAATGAATTTTTGCTGCTTCATATACATCATTCTTAAATGAAACTAGGGTTTTTAATGCAAATGTGTAAAAGTAAAAAATACAGTGATGTGATAGCTATGGTTATGTGTCAACTTGGCTGTGCCATGATTCTCTGTGGTTTGGAAGTTATGTAATGATGTAGTTTGATGTGAACCAATGTCATCAGACAATCAGTTGTAAGGGGAGTTTCCTTGGGGGTGTGGCCTGCATCCTATATATATCTATGTCTAGATAGATAGATAGATACATACATACATGTTCTGAAAAGCTTGCTCGCTTGCTCAGGATCCTGCATCCAGCTCCTCATCATCTGACCTCTGGTTCTTGGGACTTGAATCAGTGGTCTGCCTTTTTGCCTGCTGATCTTGGGATTTGTCAGCCTTCACAGCCTATAAGCTAGCAGCCTGCCATTTGACCTGCTGATCTTGAATTCACCATCCCCTGCAGCTACTTGAGTCAGGAGAAGCCTCCAGACTGATGCCTGACCTACAGACTTGGGACTTGCCAGCCTCTACAAATGCTTGAGCCATTTCCTTGAGATAAATCTTTACCTATCTATCTGTCTGTCTATCTGTCTGTCTGTCTATCTATCTGCTTCACTGGTTTTGCTCCTACAGAGAACCCAGTCTAAGGCAAATGACTACTAGTACAGTTTGTGCTGCTGCCTTGACTCAGCAGTTTTGCCAACCGTTGCTTTGAAGAATTTTAAACAGATGAATGCAATGATAAAATGATTTATACCAGATCCTTCTGGCAGCAGTGGGGAGGATGGATTGGATGGGGAGAGACTGGAGACAGAGAGTTTACATTGGCCCTCAGAAGAGACGGTGAGCCTCAACAACTGGCAGGTTCTCTGTTCCCACCTGCCTCTGGGCTTCCTCTCTGGACATGTTGGACCTGCCAGCCCAATAATGGTGTCTGCCTGTGGGCCACTATGGATATGTCAGTGAAGGGGCACACTCTACAGCAACCTATTACTGGTTATAGGGCAGGGGAGGAGTCATGTGAGTGGCACAGGTAAAAGCATTTCCCCTCAAGTGAAGAATGAGCTTGGATTCCACCCCAGAAACTGCAGGGCCCACTCCTGACCTGGCTCTGCCCCTTGAGGCAAGCAGGTATCTTTGCCCCATCATGGTATTCATTCATGCTCACTCAGCAACACAGGTTCTGTGCTGTTCCTGCAAGGCAGGTGAAATTTATTGTCAACGCCATTTCTGCACCCTTATCTCTGAGTGGGGGATGAAAGACTTTGTCTGCCATTAAAGGGGTTTCAGCAGCTGCTGGCAGGAGCAGGAGAGGTTCATAGCCTTAGAGGTCCCCAGAGGCCAAGGATCCAGAAACGTGTTTACAGGGATGTCTAAGACCTCAAGGCCACAGCAGGGTGAATAAGTAATATTTGCATAAAGCTTTAATAGGTGACAAGTCACTTCCCAAGTGTTATCCTCACAACCACACCATGATAAGGCCTATTCTCTTTTAAACCAGAGAAAACAGATTCCAAGCACTTAATAGACTTGCCTAAGGTGGTGCAAAGGAGCCCTGGTGGTGCAGTGGTTAAAACACTCCGCCACTAACTGAAAGACCGGCGGTTCGAACCCGCCAGCCATTCTACAGGAGAAAGATGTGGCAGTCTGTTTCCATAAAGATTATAGCCTTGGAAACCCTATGGAACAGTTTGACTTTGTCTTTTGACCCCAAAGGGTTGCTATAAGTCGGAATTAATAAGACGGCAAGGGGCTGGGGTGGTGCAACGGTTAAATGCGTAGCTGCTAACCAAAATGTCGACAGTTGGAACCTACCAGTGACTCCACTGGAGACATGGTAATCTGTTCCTGTAAAGACCACAGCCTTGGAAATCTTATGGGGCAGTTCTGTGTCCTATAGGGTTGCTATGAGTCAGACTTGACACGATGGCAACAGGGGGTTTGGTCTGATTTCTGATGTAATGAATTATCACAAATTTAGCAACTTAAAACAACACCAGTTTATTTTTTACAGTTCTGAAGGTCAGAGGTCTGAAAGGAGTCTTACTGGGCTAAAGCCAAGGTGTCCCAGGGCTGGTTCCTTCTGGAGCCTCTGAGGGAGAATCTGTTCTTGCTTTCTCTTCCAACCTCTAGATGCTGCTGGCATTCCTTGAAATTCCATGGCTCATGGCTCCATAACTCCAGCCTCTTGCTTCCATCATCACCTCTCCTTCTGTAGCCCAACTCTTTCTGCCTTCCTCTCATAAGAACACTTAAAAGAATATTTAGGACTCACCTGGATAATCCAGGATAGTCTCCCCATCTCCAGACCCTTAATTTAATCACATCTGCTAGGACTTTTTGCCACAGAAAGTAACACTCACAGATTCTAGGGATTAGAACCTGTACACATTTGGGGACCATTATTCAGTCTACCATACAACTCTAAAGTGCCTGTTACAACAGTGTGTCACTACCCCCTGGCCCAGGCCAGGGAGGATATCATGAAATGTTTTCTTTGCAAAGTACAGCACTTGGCAGTGTTCTCATCCACCATCTCATTCCATCCCCTTGACAACCCAGTGTCCTTCATACCGGAGGAGAAGCAATGCTCAAAGAAGTTAAGTGGTTTGCCTGTTGTCACACTATTAAGCTAGGAACCTTGTAGCTGAGTCCGGGCCCCTCTCCTGTATGCTATAGTGGGCAAATAGGTTTGCAATGGGGCCCTTACCCACCCTAGAGCTATGACAGGCCCAGTGCAAGAATGTTGCTGGTTCTCAGAACAAAGAAAAATCATATGTTCTTTGTCTCAGTTCTTCGGGCACATTAAGAAAATGGGATTACATGAATCATTCATTCTCTTAATAGGAGATTCATTGTCCCTAAAGGTCTCAAGGACTGACCTTTGACCGTCCCATGTGTACATGGCCTTAGGTAGGGGCAGTTCAGGAACAGATTAGACATGATTTGCTTAGGAAATAACATTTTCTACAGGCCACTGTGTCTCAAAAAGGAAAAATAAAATTTCCAAAAGTTAACAAGCTGAGATGAATGTAATTTTGGCACTAGATGATAGGCCTCTTTTCTCAGTTCTAGGCAGCTCATGACATTAAGGAATCATTTTAGAGCAGTTTAGAAAGGAAACTAAGAAATTACGCATAGTAATTGGTCTATGCCTGCATCCTACTAAAGCCAAAGTGTTGGTTAAAATGCCCAAAGGTTAGAATGGGCTTACCATATCAGTTAGTGCATTTTCAGACTGAATCGATTGGTATGGATACAAGTCAACCATTAAGAAGGAAAATGCAGTCAAACTGACTAGAACTCAGTGGCAAGTCTATCAAATATCTGGAAGCCAAATTTTGATTTTCTTTGCCACTTTTCAACCACTAATTTGGTGTCATGTCAGCCCAACTCTGATATGGCTCCGAGTTATTCACTGGTGTTTTACCACATTGCCAATTTGCCGTATATTTGCACAACCTTTAACTTTTCAGTCTGAACAGGACAGGACATCGAAATGTGAGGCAGTATATGGCTTGGATTAAGAGAGCAGGTTTTGGACTCAGCCCTAGCTGGGTCCAAATCCCAGCTCTATCCTGGGCTATCTTGGGCTGTGTGGTCTTCAGGTAGATACTTTAAGTCTCTGGGCCTCAGCTTCCTTATCTATCAAGTAGGCAATTATAATAGTAGCCACTTTAGAGCTGCAAATATTAAAAGCGATAATGCATAAAAAGCACTCAAAATAGTGCAGGGCACATAAAAAACATCCTCCAAGCAACTGGTGGATTTGAACTGCCAACCTTCTGGTTGGCAGCCGTAGCTTATACCACTTTGCCACATAAAGATTACAGCCTGGGAAACCCTATGGGGCATTTCAGCTCTGTTCTCTGGGGTCGTTGTGAGTCTGAATTGACTCAAAAGCACACCAACAACAACTAATCTCACTGGCTTGAGATTCTCCCTGTCCACCCAGTGATGGGTGTAATGAAGAACAAAGGCATCAAAGGTAATAGGAGGGAGGAGGAAAGGAAGAAGAAAGAATCCTGGATAATCCATAAACCATCAACATTAGCCCCTAAATTAGTGAGCTATACTGTTATTTCAAAAATATTGTGTATATCTTTGAGACTACTGTAATCCTGCTGAATTTGTTTGTAAATGATCTGTACTTACATCGTCATAATCACACAACGTGTCACATAGCTTGTTGAAAAGAGTACTGTGCACAGGAAAAAGACAAACAAGTGTAAGCTTTCTAATGGGAATTGTTTGCTTATTCTCAGCCCAACTTCTGATGTTCTAGAATGAGAGGCTAACAGGCATTAATATAAAAGAATTGCCAAAATTCAGTGCACAGAGAATGTCTCACGGTTCATCTGAAGGCAATAAAGTGTAACCAACAATAAATAGTATGCTTAAATGTTATTTTTACCAAAAAAAAAAGTCCTCCAAAAAACTTAGTTATTAAACCTTAAATGTTTACCTTTTTAAAGTAAAGAGAAAAATGGGTTACTTACACAACTCAATTGAAAATAAAAAAGTATTTCTTAGACTCATGATGTCAGAGATTTTCTAGTCATTATCATTGGTAACGTAACTATTTCCCCCTTCCAATGGTACTAGTGCCTCAGCTATGAGCACACAGTTACAGGAATACCCCAGACAAGATTTATTTTACTCGCTATAGCAATAGCTAAAAAAAAAAAAAAAACCCAGAACCAGACCTGCTGCTGTCGAGTCGATTTCAACTCATGGCAACCCCAAGCATTAATGAGTAGAACTGCTCCAGAAGGTTTTCTTGGCTGTCATCTTTACAGAAAAGGATCACTGGGCCTTTCTTCCTCAAAGCCTCTGGGTGGGTTTGAACCACCAACCATTAGGTTAGTAGCCAAGAGCAAACCATTTGCACCACCAAGGGACAAAAAGCAATAGCTAAATTCAGCTTAATCCAATCAACAGCAATTTGAAACAATCTTTCTTAAACCATCATGAGTGTGCTGCCTGTTATCCAAATTTTATTGAAAAGATCTGGGCTAGGAGAATGGGGAAATCTGAGGATCAGAAGAAAACTGCTTCATTTAGCTTTCCACTAGGAAGTATTGCCAAGATTCCCCCCATCTCAGCAACCTCTGTTCCTGGTGCCAAAAACAAAAACCAAACCCAGTGTTGTCGAGTCAATTCTGACTCATAGCAGCCCTATAGGACAGGGTAGAACTGCCCCATGGAGTTTCCTAGGAGCACCTGGTGGATTTGAACTGCCGACCCTTTGGTTAGCAGCCATAGCACTTAACCACTACGCCATCAGGGTTTCCATGTTCCTGGTAGGCTGGTCAAAAGATCTCCATTGCTCTCACTTACATCTACAAGACAATAACACCTCCGGATAGTATTATGTTTCACCCTGGCCTTCCCAGAAAGCAGAGCTGGGTCAGAGACTTCGTGAAGATGAATGGTCATGGGAAGCAGGATGAGTCACAGGTGGAGCAAAGCGTGGAAGGAGTCAGCTGGTCACCAATACAGGGGACTGGCTGCTTGATCCTATCAGACGTTCTGAGAAGCTGTATGAAATGCATCTCAAGACCATTCATGTAGGGACAAAGGGGAAGCATTTACCCACCGGATCCTTCTACTATTGACCAAATTTTGCCCCCCAGGGTAGTAACTCTTTACACTTCTGGGCTGTGTAGGTGTGGGCTCCAGGTGGGTTTCTGACACAGTGTCAACAGAAAAGACCAAAGATGGAAGATGAGCGGTGAGTCCTAGGGGAGGGGCTGTCAGTTGTACCTAGGTGAAGCTGGTTACAGCAGTAAGATTGAGGGGATCTGAGGAGGTGCAAAAGGGGTGATCAATACCAAAAACCAAACCCAGTGCCGTTGAGTCGATTCTGACTCATAGTGACCCTATAGGACAGGGTAGAACTGCCCCATAGAGTTTCCAAGGAGCACCTGGTGGATTTGAACTGCCGACCCTTTGGTTAGCAGCCATAGCACTTAACCACTACACCGCCAGGGTTTCCGTGTTCAATACAGCATATAAAAAATAAACATACTGATAAATGTTTTAGTGGTATTGGTACTCACATACCTGGGTAAAAGGCTGACATGTTTTCTTTTCCAACGGTTGTTTTGATACTTCATATAATATTGATATATTTTTGTACTTTTCACAAGTGGATTTACTCAGTACTGGGACTGAACCAATCCTCCTTATGCAACTCTTGCCTCCATTGTCCAATTAACGTGTCTGTTCTATTCAGTAGTTATATCCAGTTGGAACCAGCTGATATGAGCTTGGTCTCAAGCTGAGCTCATATTAGCACACTTCCATTCTGAAGGGCCCTGATCCCCACTTTCCCATTCCATTGTACTGTGCCCTGGGCCTCTGGGTCGCATTGACAGACAGTTGTGAGTGCCCCCGCCTCGGCCCCATCTGGTATGTGTCTGGGATCCACCCAGCTCCCTCTGGTGGAGAGCATGCTTTGCTCTCAGGACACTGGCCTGCGCCAGCCTCTCATGATGGAGAATGATGGGCCCAGTATGACCCCCTGCTCCAGGAGCTCATACATATGACATTCCTCCCAACTCTGAGCCACTCTGCAGTTGTGCTTCCCCTGTTTGCAATGCTCTTCCCACACTCCCTAATGTATTTCATGAACCAGCAACAAACTCATGTTTTCCATGAAGCTGGTCTACACACAATGATCCCTCTTTTCTCTGAATTCTAACACTTGATATATGTTAATCTCCATTCATACTATATCTAAGGAACCGTTAAACCAAGTGGTTTGCTGATAAACTTATTCTCCAACTTAAAAAAACAAAAACAATGAAGAAGCTCTGATTTGTAGTGTTTTCCGTTTCCTACAAGGTAAGTACTCCCACCGTGGCTGATTTCAAGATTCCAACAGTTTAACAGGCAGCTCTTAAAATTCCTTAATATTCAACAAACAGCTCTCTGCAGAGCCAATGCAAACTGGCTGAAGCACACCACTGATTTATTCCCCTGGTAGGGTTGATCGTCACTACTTTTTTTTAACCACTGACTAAGTTTTGTACTTAGTAAACTGCACTGTAGGTATTTGATCACTGGTCAAGTTCCCCTGCTGAACAGCACACCATAAAGTAAGCACAGGCTGAGGAACCAGGTGGTGTGGATTCGTTATCCTGCCCCTGGCCCTTGCTGACAGTGTGATTTTTTTTTTTTTTTTTTGCCCACGTTGTTTACCTTTCTATGCCTTTCTTCCAATCTATAAAAAAGGGTGAATTAGTTTTCCATTGCTGCATAATAAATTACCGCAAACTTAGCAACTTAAAACAACACCACTTATTAATTCATAGTTCTGTAGGCCTGTTGTCTGGGCACAACACGGCTGGTTTCTCAGCTCAGGGTTTCACAAGGCTGAAATCAAGATGTCAGCTGGGTTATTTTGTCACCTGGAGGCTTGACTACAGAAGAATCCACTTCCAGACATATTTACGTTAGCAAAATCCAGTTCCTTGAGGTTGTCAGGCTGAGGTCCTTGTCTTCTCAATGGCAGTTGACCAGGAGTTGGTCTCAGCTTCTAGATGCTGCCTGTGAACCCCTACCATGTGGTCCATTTCATCTTCAAGGCCAGCAATGGACAATTCTCCTCACATCAAATTTCATGCTTTGAATCTCTGTTCAGGAAGAGCCCAGCCCCTTTAAAGGGCTCACCTAATTACCCAGGATCATCTCCCTTTCTTAGGACAACTGATTAGGGGCCTTGATTACATCTCCAAAATCTCCTTTGCCATATAACCTAGCATAATATAGAAGTGATATCTCAGCATATTCACAGGTTCCACCCACATTCAACAGGAGGGGATTATCCAAGAGTTACAGTCATTGGAGGCCGTTTTAGAATTCTGCCTGCCACAATGGGGGTTAATAGTAGTATTTACCTTAAAGGGTGGTTGTGACTTATCTATGAAAAGCATTCAGAGCAGCTCTTGGCACTTGATAAATGCTCCGTAAATGCTAGCCAAAGGCATTCCTAAGTGAGGGTTTTATCAGAGAAGGGACCTTGGGTTATTTTTCTTGGTTCCAGAGCCAAGTACCACTGGGAACTCAATAAATGTTTGTTCAGTGAATGAATACATCTTTCTCATACAAATATATAGAATAACATTTCACCATTACAAGGGACTTTGGAAATCTTCTAGTCCAACATCTGCATTTTAAGTGCAACAAAATTGAGTCCAGGGTGCTGAAGTGGCTAGGGATAGAACCAACATCAAGTGGCACATCTCCAGATTCTCCATCTCGTTATCTTTCACTATATTCCACTCCAATGTAGACAGTGATCAAGAACTATTTTCTCCTTTGTTTCATCTAGCAATGTTCTCAGCTTCTGGGGCAATGGCTTCTCCTTTTGTGCCCCCCAACAACCCCAAACACAGTGCTAGACTCACAAAGGGTGAACAGACAGAATGATACTGATATGTGATATCATGGCAGTAATTTGACCAATGACCAGTTATGGATGTCAAAAACACTTATATTCGGCTTTTTTCTACTTACCAGCAAAATGCTCAACATGATCATTCATAGGTAAGCAGATGATTTTAGGAGCAGAAAGACTCTTTGATGCCTCCCAGTACTGGGAGTTTTTGTTTGTTTTTTGCAGCATGTCAGGTCCAGAGATATTAATAAAAATTCTTCTTAAAGAATTCTTTGGTCACTCATACCTCCCTCCTAGCCCCAAATTCTTCCCTATTTGTTGGATTCCATAAACCTTATCTAATATGCTATGTATTTTAATTTTTTTTTACTTTGCCTGTTGTATGTCTCCCTACTAAAATGGAAGTTCATTGTGAGAAAGGATTTCTGTATATTTTGTTCCCTGCTGAATCCCATGCCTGGAACAGTGCCTGGTATGCAAAGCAGGTGCTCAATAAATGTTTTTTTTTTTTAATGGAAGAACGAAACTGTTTTGGAACAAGCTGGTTGAGAAGAGTTAAACTGGATTCTTTTTTCTAGAACCTCTCAGAGCTTTTAGTATAAGGATATGTATCAAGACTCTTCAAGAGGGGAAGTAGCAGACATTTCCCATGAATACATCAAGGAACACTACTCTGCACGGCATGGTTTGTGAACACTCAAATTTTCTTTCTTTTGTTTTTCCAATGAGGGAGCAGAGGCCCATGGAGAATAAGTGACTTACTCATGGTCCCACAGCTTGCTCTTTGGGCTGGAACCTCAACTCTGTTGACATTCAACTATACTCTTTCAACTACACTCTTCCTGAGACATGATTAAATCCATCTCTCTGTCAGATAATAGCTAATGTTTTAAATGATTACTTTGGTCCAAAAATCTTTTATCAGGTGGAAGCATGAAACTTGATAGAACCACTCAAACTACAAGGAAGCACATAAGATACATAAATGGACGTATAGATCAAACCTCAGTGTTAAAAAATAAAAATTTTTTTCCATTAGTCATCTAAATTCTTTCCCTGTAATGGAATTTAATTATGATTATACCGATTGGAAGTTGTATTTTCAGGAATTTATAATGAACTTATCAGGCATCTAACCTTTATGATGAATTTGAAAATAATGGAAAATGTAATGAACACAGGAAGGAAAAGATCTTTCTCTTTCTTGCTTTCTCTCCCTCTCTTTCTGTCTCTAACTAAACACACTCCTTTCATTCTTTTTGCCTGCAGAGTCCAATGGCCACCGAAGAAAGATCCTCTCACTGCTATAAATGGCCATGAAGGGTCAGTGAATACTTGCCTATCTTTTGTTGCAATACTCAGTTCAGGTTCTAAGCTTAACCTGCAGGGCAATAGCTCTCAAACTTCAGTGTACATGAGAATCACCTGTAGTCCTTGCCAAACATTGGGGTTCCAGGCCATTACTTACAGAAGATTAAAGCTAGGGAAGATGGGAAAAAAAAAAGAAAAGTTTGGCTCATGATGAAGCCAGCGTAGCTACCTCAATGCCTATGATTTTCACTGGGTGTCCTTGTCAGGCTCAGGTGAATGGCGTGGGGAGAGGAGGGAAGAAAAAAAGAGTTTGGTGTGACCCAGCCACATCGGTGAGGCTACATGCTGCATTGGTATAGTTTATTACCCCCATTTTACAAAGGAGGAAAATAAGACTAGAGACTTATCTAAGGTCACATGGCTACTTAGCAATAAAAGCTAGACTTGAACATGGACCTTTCTGGCTTCAAAGCCTTTGTGCTGTTTATCATATTACCACACTACTCCTATGTTAAGGGGTGTGTGGGGGTGTGGGGGTGTGTGTGCATATATTCCTGCCAGGCTTGAGGAAGTTGGAATAGAGAGGGAACGAGAAAAGTTAAATAAAGGAAGGGAAATAATTGAGCAGAGTGGTAGGAAAAGAAAACAAACAAAAAGTGCCCATTCTGAGAAGCACCACAGGATTACTAACGTTTAACATGGATACCACTTGGGGCAGGGCCAAAAAATCTTGGCAAAATTGAGAAGGAGATGAGTCGATTTGGGGGTTTGAAATTCTCTTGGGAGTACTTCTTTGCCTCAGACAGCAAACCCTGAGGTCAGCAGTGGATTGTAACAACTGACACAATGTATAAATGACTGATATGGTTCAAAGCACAGGCTACCAGAGATGTCTGCATTTTAACATGGAAGGAAAGATTAAGCCATAGGAATGCATGTCTAATTGTAGAATTTCAGACCACAGTGGACAATTGGGAGTGGGTAAAGTGGCCTCCCACCACTTGTCTGCCAGTTTTTTGTACTGTGATGCCTTCTGTGTTGCTGTGATGCTAGAAGCTATGCCTCTGGTATTTCAAATAGTAGCAGGGTCACCCATGGTGGACAGGTTTCACCAGAGCTTCAAGGCTAAGATTAGGAAGGAGGACCTGGTGGTCTACTTCTGAAAAAATTGGCCAGAGAAAATCTTATGAATACTGAGCAAATAATCTGAGAAGCTGGACATCAAGATTGGAGGAAGACTCATTAACAACCTGCAATATGCAGATGAAAAACTTTGCTTGCTGAAAGCCAAGAGAACTTGGTGCACTTATGGATGAAGATCAAAGACTACAGCCTTCATCATGGATCAGATTTCAACATAAAGAAGACAAAAACCCTCACTGCTGGACCAATAAGCAGCATCATGATAAACGAAAAGACTGAAGTTGTTAAGGATTTCATTTTACTTGGATCCACAATCAATGCCCATGGAAGCAGCAGTCAAGAAATCAAATGATGTATTGCATTGGGCAACGCCTCTGCAAAAAAGACCTCTTTAAAGTGCAGAAAAGCAAAGATATCACTTTGAGGACTAAGGTGCACTTGACCCAAGCTATGGTATTTTCAGTCACCTCATGCATGCAAAAGCTGGACAATGAATAAGGAAGACCGAAGAAGAATTGACCCCTTTGAATTATGGTGTTGACAAAGAATACGGAATATACCACGGACTGCCAAAAGAATGAACAAATCTGCCTTGGAAGAAGTACAGCTAGAGTGCTCCTTGGAAAAGAGGATGGTGAGACTTCACCTCACATACTTTGGACATGTTATCAGATGGGACCAGTCCCTGGAGAAGGACACCATGCTTGCTAAGGTACAGGGTCAACAAAAGAGAGGAAGACCCTCGACGAGATGAACTGACACCGTGGCTACAGCAATGGGCTCTAATATGGTAATGACTGTGAAGATGGAGCAGGAAGGGGCCGTGTTTTGTTCTGTTGTACATGGGGTCACTATGAGTTGGAACCAACTCAATGACACCTAACAAGAACAAAGTGGGCTCCCCATTTCACCTAAAAAAAAAATCATGTACTGTAAGAGGCTTCCTGCTCTGCTTTTGCCTACTGCAGAGGTGAGCGGGCCATTATCCAAGGATAGCTTTGACTCTTTTTTAGAGGACAAACTGTTTTTTAGACTATGTCCTGAGCCTTAGAGACGTATTCTGAGGTTGAAAGAAGGCTGACCCAGGCCATTGTCTTCTGATTAATGGTCCATTTCTTCCATGCCTGTGTTCCTGTGGAGGGCGGAATCTTTCTTCCTGTTCAGAGTAGCCTCAGGGCTGACCACTGAGTGAATACCACACCTCTCATAGCCACCTGCAGCTCCTTGATGTGACTTGGTCACCTGATGCCCAGGGAGGCCTGTGTTATCAGGGTGGCTCTCCCTGACCTGTACAAGGTTCCTTCATTCAGTCCAACAATGCAGAGGCAAACCCTTTGAGGTCTGGTGTCAATGACTACAGCAAATGGTGTTGAGCCTTTCACCCTGTGTCATCTGATAGGAGAAGTTTGCTTTGCTCTTGAGTCAGCCAACTGCCCAAAGGTGTTCCATCTGTATACCTCCTCCTCTGGATACTGCGAACAGATTGGAGAGTTGGCTCTAATTTCACTTTTATATTCATTAACAAATAGTTATTGAACACCTAGTGTTTACCAGTCACTATACCAAGTAATGTGAGTCCTCAAGGAGCCCACAGACCAGTGGGAAGGCAGATAGGTTAACTGGCAACTATAATCTAGAATGCTAAGTGTGAAGCTTGAGGACAGGATGCTGTGGGGACCCATGGAGAAGTGTACCTTATTCAGGCTAGGTGCCAGAGGACACTTCCTGGAGGAAGCGACAGTTAAGCTGCTTCCTGAAGGACTATCAGAAGGCAGTTAGGTAAAGGAGGGAGTGTGGGGACAAGCATTTTCCACACAGAAGGAACAGGATGCAAAAAGACCCAGGGAAAAGTTGCATGATGGAGAAATTTCTAGCCATTCAGCAGCAAGGATGGAGGAGAGTGTGTAGAAGAAGGAGGTGTGGGAGGTGGGGGAGGGGAAGGTGTGAGAAATGAGCTGAAGCAGGAGAAATGAGGTGAAGCAGACCAGGAAGAGCCCCCAAATCTTGATTTTTATCCTGAGGGCAATCCAAGGTCAATTCAAGTACTCCCTGGGCCTTTGTTCCCTGTGCCATAACCAATGAGTGTATGAAGGACACCTCCATCAGCACTTTCACCGCCAAATCCACCATAAGCATGGGAGGCATTTGCTGACCTTCCCACCTATTACCTCATGCCATTCTCCCAACAGTCCCTGGAACAGGTGGGACATTGTCTATTTTACCGTTTTACAGATTTTCAAGCTGAAACTCCACACATTTCAAAGACTTGATTCAAATCACATAGATAGTAAGTGGTAAAGATAGGGCATCAATGCAGGAATAGGGCAAATAGCATATAATTCATGACTCACAGCAGGTGATATAAAGAAGCAGATTTACTGTGACGGTTATGAAGCTTAAGCCTCAGGACCCCTCACTTTCATGGATCCCTTCAAAGACCCTTGGACAGGTCCTAGCAGTGTGTTCATGTGGTCACGGATTTTTGCAAAAGTTGTATAAGATACTTAAAGGGCGATCATTTAAGACCCCTCTCCTTTTTCTCTGACTTCCTCTCCACTTCCCTTCCCTGGGTATCAGGAGGCACTGGACTAGCTATGAGCATTTATTTTTGAGATTTGGCTAGGGGGCTGTTGAGTTGGGATTACAGTTATTTTGAGGTTAGTGTTTTTCATAGTCATTTCTGTTATCGCTAGCCAAGCTGGTGCACAAATGACTTCCAGGACACTCCTCCCACTTGCATTCTAATCTGTGGGTTAAAGGAAGATATAGTAGGGCCAGAGGTCATATCACAGCTGACACCAGATGTATGTATGTCATGGAGGCAATAAGATTTGAAATATATGGAGCCGGAAGCTAGTCTTTGGAAAATCTTTCCAACACCAAATTGTAAGTGGAGGATTTGGTTCTTGTCAATGATTTGTTCAAATTGGATTTTCGCAGAAGTATTTAAAAAAAAAAAAAATGGAACATACACAATTACAAACACGCACATACCTACTGTACGTCCATATGGAGAATGGTGCGTGTACGTGTGTGTGTGTGTGTGTAATAGGCATCACAGAAGATAGGCTCTATGAGAAATTCCAGTTGTTACCTTTGTAGGGACAAACCTGAACTGAGCTACAAAGTTGAATAAATCTGTGTGTGTTTAGGAGTTTTGTGCATCCAAACTATGAATAATAACAAATTTCAACTAACCGTGCTAAAAGAAAAACTAAATTTTCTTTTTGCCCTCATCTCTGAAACTATTATAAAATACGATGCAGATAAAAATGTAGGAAAAAATATAAAGGTGTATCAGGCAGTTAATCTGTAAAAATGTGTTCCCCACCCCCCCGCCCCGATTCGTGATGTTCATGGTATTTGCCAGGTTTTAAAATTTTGTAATTTGTTATTATTTCTTATATAATTCTAAAGAAGTATTTACATTTCTATCACATTTGAATTATAATTTTATATTATTTCTTTTTTAAAAAAGCCTCTCCACTCTGCCTCTCTCAATTGTATAAACTTCCTGTCGGACAACGTGGGTCTGCTCTGGCTACCCTTATTGTGTAAACACTTGTTATTATGGTCTGGTAAGGTTAAAGAAGGTTTGGCTGAGGAGGTGTGATTTGAGCTGGCTTTTAAAGGATGGTGTGAAATTACCAGTAGTAGTGTCTATCATGGATTGAACTGTGTCCCCCTCCAAAATATGTGTCAACTTGGCAAGGCCATGATTCCCAGTACGGTGTTATTATCCACCATTTTGTCATCTAATGTGGTTTTCCTATGTGTTGTAAATACTACTTCCATGATGTTAACGAGGCAGGATTAGAGGCGGTATGTTAATGAGCCAGGACTCAATCTATAAGATTAGGTTGTGTTTTAAGTCAATCTCTTTTGAGTTATAAAAGAGAGAAGCTAGCAGAGAGACAGGGGGATCTCATACCACCAAGAAAGAACCGTTGAGAGCACCGTGCGTCCTTTGCACCTGAGGTCCCTGCACTGAGAAGCTCCTAGACCAGGGGAAGATTGATGACAAGGACCATCCCCCAGAACCGACAGACAGAAAGCCTTCCCTGGAGCTGTTACCCTGTATTCAGACTTTTAGCCTCCTAGACTGTGAGAGAATAAATTTCTCTTTGTTAAAGCCATCCACTTGTGGTATTTCTGTTATAGCAGCACTAGATGACTAAGACACTGTGCTAATCAGTTCTGTCCCCACCCATTGCGATCAAGTCAATTCTGACTCATAGCGACCCTATAGAACAGAGTAGAACTGCCCCGTAGGGTTTCCAAGCGGCAACTGGTGGATTCAAACTGCCGACTTTTTGGTTAGCAGCCTTAGCTCTTAACCAGTATGCCACCGGGGTATCCAGTTTAGTCCTAGTGAGTTTTAATCATAAGAAATTTTTGTAGTGATGAATGAATCCTGGAGTTTCTGGGTAGCTCAAATGGTTAATGCCCTCGGCTGCTAACCCAGAGGTTGAAGGTTCGAGTCTACCCAGAAGCACCTTGGAAGAAAGGCCTGGCGATCTACTTCTGAAAAATAAGCCACTGAAAACCCTATGGAACACAGTTCCACTCTGACACACATGGGGTGGCCATGAGTCCGAGCTGACTAGGCAGCAGCTGGTAGTTAGTAAAAATGGCTCCTACACAGCAAGATGGGGATACTACACAGCCATAAGCGTCCAACGCAGCCATAAGTGGGCAGTGGGTCTTCTATCCACACGTCATGTAAATGCTGAGGCATTTTCTCACAGTTAAAGCCTGGAGCTGACTGGCCTAGACTCTTTGTCACTAAGAGGTTCCATTTCTAATGTAAATGGGGAAAGGGGCCTGAGGTTCATCTGAAGTGAAACTAAAATCTAAGCCACCACTTGGCTCACCTTCCCTGATCATGGGCACTCCAGGATCCAGCCCGGCAGCCTCTCCTTTGTGAAGCCATCCCTGCCCCACCCCTGACACCCTGGGCAGGATGGTCAATGCTGTCCTTTTCGTCCATTGTTCATTGTTTCGACAAACGTGTTTTGTTACGCTCTTCGCGCTTTACGTCCTTTTCAAACTTGTTTGTCTTTGTCACTAGACAATGAATTTCCTTAGGATTAGGGCTGTGTCTTCCCCAGTTTTTTACCCAATGTCTAGTCGAATACCTGAATTGCAGATACCAAAAAACCCCCCAAGCCAGTTGTCGTAGAGTTGATCATGACTAGGCTATCCTATGTGTGTTGGAGGAAAACTGTGCTCCGTAGGGTTTTCAGTGGCTGATTTCTCTGAAGTAGATTGCCCGGACTTTCTTCCAAGTACCTCTGGGTGGACTCCATCTCTAACCTTTTGGTCAGCCGCCAACAGCATAACAGATAGTAGGTACTGAAAAGATGTTGTTGATGGAGGAAGGGAAGAAAAGAAGGAAGAAGGGAAGAAGGAAGGGAGGAAGGAAGGGCGGAAGGAATTGAAATTGCCTGGGAAGATATTTGTATTAATATTCAGCATGATATTGAAAAAAATGGGAACCCCCTAAGGGGCCAGCAATACAGAAAATGACTAAATACACTATGGCTCTTTCTCTAAAAGGAAGATTTTACAACAAATAAAAATAATGATTAAGAAACACGGAAAGAAAATTCAAACATAGGAAAATAATACACTGTGTGATGAAGTGGAATAAAATTGTGTCTGCCCTAAGATTATGACTGCGTAATGTGACTGCCTAACAAAACGGTGCATGCAGCCAGATTTTAAGAGAACACAGGAAAATAGATGGGGGTGAGTCCTGCCCCTCTCCCGCCCTCCAAGTTTTTTCACACTTTGTTGTTTCATCAAGAGCAGAATAAGTTACAACTAAAGAAGCAGTGGCCTGGGTTAGAATGCCCAGGTGAGCTCCTGAGTTCAGTTAGTCCCTACTCTTACCAGGTGGGCCCCCAGCTTGTCAAAGCAAGAGCATTCTGGGTACGGGGGTTGGAGCTCTGTTATTCAGAATGGTCCCAGTGAACGTGTAAGAAAGCCACAGTCTGTGAAGTGATTCTTTGTCGTGTGCAAAATGCCCTGTGAAGCTGTTACAAAACATACCAGCCTGAGCTCAAATTCCTTAAGTTTTGACTCGGGAGGTGTTAGAGGGGTCTGATAATCTCTATTTCCAAAACACTCTACGGGTAATTCTGATATACATCAAATATTGAGAACCAGTGGCTTAATGGGTTTTGTACTGTGACAGGAGGGCCATAGTGGTTCAGCGGTGGAATTCTTGATTTTCGTGTGAGAAACCTGAGTCTGATTCCTGACCTACGCACCGTACGCATGGCCACCACCCATCTGTCAGTGGAAGCTTGCGTGTTGCTATGATGCTCAACAGGTTTCAGTGGATCTTCCAGACTAAGACAGACCAGGAGGAAAGGCCTGGCATTCCACTTACAAATACCAGCCAATGAAAACCCCATGGATCACAACGGTGAGATCTTCAGCTGATCACGGGGATGGCGCAGGACAAGGCAGTGTTTTGTTCCGTTTTGCGTGGGGTTGCCCTATGTCGGCAGCTGACTCAATGGTGGCTACTAACAACGACAAAATATTGGGACAGAGTAGAAAGCACCAGGAGTTTGGAATTAGATGGCTGTGGCTCCGAAGCTTGCCTCTCCCCCTTATCAATGGGAAGATCCAGGACATTTAGCTTTTTTTGTGATTCACTGTCTTTGTTTTTAAAGTGGGATAAAAACACTTAAACTCATTGGGCTGTTAGGCACGTTGAAAGAAATAATACTTGTAAAATGAACCATATAGCGCTTGGCACATGAGAACCCATCAAGTCAATTTTGACTCCTAGTGACCTTATAGGACAGAGTAGAACTGCCCCATAGGGTTTCCAAGGCTGTAATCTTTACAGAAGCAGACCGCCACATCTTTCTACCACAGAGCAGCAGGTGGGTTCAAACCACTGACCTTGTGATGAGCAGCTGAGCACTTACTCACTGCACCACCAGGGCTCCTTTGGCACCCAAAACATGCTCAATAATCACTTGTTATTATTACTTACTGTCTTTGTAACTCAGTTTCCCCATCTTCCAAATGGATTTAATAGGATTTAGGAGATCAGCTGCTAACCAAAAGGTCCGCAGTTCGAATCCACCAGCCACTCCTTGAAAACACTGTGAGGCAGTTCTACTCTGTCCTGTAGGGTCGCTATGAGTTGGAATCGACTAGAAGGTAATGAGTTTGGTTTTTGTTTCTGTGAGAATTAAAGATGATAGCATAGGAAAAGCTCCTAGCACTTGCCTGAAATTCAGCAGGTGATAGATAAATGATACCTCCTTTCCATTGGCTCTTCTCCAGTGTAATGAAGCTTTCACTGATTATTCAAGTTTGGAGCTGATCTCATTTTCTTCTCCAGAATGTACAGAGGGCAGGTTAGGGGGAGCACTCCACCTCCTGCCTCCTCAGCATAATCATTCACTGAGGATACCACAAAAGTCTCTTGTCCCCAAATAGGTCCTTCCTTGGCCTTCTCTTTTTTCCTGGCCTAAAATTCCTACTGCTGAAATCATTCATTCAGCAAATATGTATTGAACTCTATGTACCAAGCATAGGAGTTAAGCATTCAACTACTAGGCAAGAGGTTGGCAGTTTGAACCCATCCAGAGGCAACTAGGAAGACAGGCCTGGTGATCTACTTCTGAAAGGTCACGGCCCTGAAACCCCTACAGAGCAGTTCTACCCTGTATACGTGTGGTCGCCATGAGTCGGCATCAACTCAATGGCAACTAACAACAACAACGTGTACCAGGCCCTTTTCATGCTCACAACTGCTCATTAAGTAGGTATTTTTGATATTGTCATTTTTTTAGGTAGGAACTCTTGAGATTTAGAGAGGTGACATGACTTACTGAAAATCACACAGCTGGCGAGTGTGGCGAAGCCAGGGCTGAAACAGAGCTGTCTGTTTTACTAGGCCAAGCTCTTCACTGCTCTGCTTTCCTGCTTTGCCTTCGTTCCAAGTAAAGCTGAGCTCGTGATGGCTGGATGGCAAAACCTGCATCTTTTCATCGTACCACCAGACCTTGTCAGGGGAGGTGCACAGTCCACGAGGGCCAGTAACTGAGCTGGAGGTGGGAGCCTGGTAACCCCAAAGTCTAAATTCTCTTGCTTTTATCATTCTTCCTAGGTCTGACTCTGCTTATAAGACATGGAGTGGTTTAGTGTAATGGAAAGGGCTAAGGTGTTCAAAGAATTCCTGGGTGGTAAAAATGGTGACCACACTTGGCTGTTAACTGAAAGATTGGTGAGTTGGGTCCACCCAGAGGTGGCTTGGAAGAAAAGCCTGGTGATCCACTTCCCAAAAATCAGCCATTGAAAACGTTACGGAGCACAGTTCTACTCTGACACACACAGCGCAGCCATGAGTTGGAATGGATCCGGCAACTGGAATTGTAATCATATTCAAACTTCTGACTTTTAACACCCTTGCTGGTTTATTTGTTGATTTCCTCCTGATTTATGCCAAATTCTACACTGTACATTGATAAGACCTTATTGTGTGTATCTGTTGTGTGATAGGGCTAATGAGACAAGTACATTCCGATAGTTCTGCTGGGGAGGGGGGAGGGGAAGAGTGAAATCCATTTGATATTAAAACTACTGTTTTTGAGCATCTTTCATGGGCCAGTTTGTCTGCATTGACTGTAAATCAAAACAGCAACTCTACAAGTAGGCACTATTACCTCCATTTTACAGATGAGGAAACTGAGGCTCAACAGGTCAAGAAACGTGCCCAAAGCCACACAGCTGGTTTGTGGTAGGGCGCAAATCTACATATAATTCCTAATTCTGTAGTCTTATAAAACACACTGTTTAGCTCTACAATGACCAAATCTCTTCTAGCCTAACCCTGCCATATCAAGCTTCCAATCAAGTTTTATGGTTCTGCGGCCAGGCTTGCGTCAGATCATATATTACAATGCGCTCGGTGTTCTGATGGGCCCCAAAGGCTGACTCCGAATAGAGCCACCGTGTCTGTTCCATCCAATGTCAACTCCAGGCTCATCCCATCCTACAGGAGTCTATATGGGGTTTCGGTGCTGGAAATCAGGAAAGAAAATGCCCCGATGACTGCAATGTTAATAAGGAATGAGCCTAAATATGATTTATTCCTCACAAAGGCCACTCTGTCTCAGTTGGCAGCATGGGAGTCCTGTTTCAGCTCTGGGTTTGGCCACCCTGGCTTAGCCGCTGTCTTACCGCGTGGAGCAGGTCAGGCCGCCCGATAACATCACTTGGGCATAGTGGCGCTTTGTGCACATTCAGGGCTCCGGTTACCTGGGGCAGGCAGGATGCAGGCTCCTGCGCCGGAGGCCAGGAGGGAGGCAATGACTAAGGAAAAACAGCATGAAAGGGGAGTGTTTTGGAAACCCCAAAAGAAGCTTTCTTCCCGGCTTTATTGTCAAGGTGCTTCCCAAAAAGCCTGCTCAATCACTGCCATGAAATTCAGCAAAGGAGAGGACCTGGGGCAATAGGTTTGCACTGCAGCTGCCCTGGGGGTGTGTTGTGCTGCTGCCACAGCTGGACGGGTGCCAGCTTGCTGCTCAGACACTTCTTCCTCGTCCCTGGCACGTTCTCTGTGTGACAAATCACAGGAAAACGGTCTTCCCAACCAGTGCTGGGTTGCCTTCTTCCTCTTAAGCTGCAGGCAACAACCGTGAATTTGCCAGTCAGTTGGTTCTCCCAGCTCTCAGCAGGAGAAAGCTTTGAATGAAGATTTCCGCTCAGTCCAAAGCCTGTTCTGCAGAGCCTGGGATAGAGCAGCTCTTTCTCTGAAAAAGCCTGAGTCCTTCCTGGGAATGAGTTCGGTTCTATGAACCTTGGGTTGGAAGCTGCAGGGACTATACCTCCTGGGAACAGCAAGACTAGTGCACAGGCTATTGAGGGGGGGGTGTCATCGCTCCTCAAGTGCCCTGTTGGTGGTCTGGTCTACTTTGTCCTGGCCCCACTCACCTTGGTACCCAATATTCCCATTGCTCATAGTATTCTGGTCTGGCCCCTCTGCCTCACTGGGTGCCCACCTGGGTCTGCTCTTCACACTTGCCTCCTCCAACATTTCCTATTCCTCCTTCTCCCTCCCCTATCAAAATGTTGGTGTCCCAGACCCCAGTGCTTTGAGATCCATGAAAGCAGCAGAAGCTAATTTAAGAAACTAATTCTGAAGTGTTTAAAGCCCCTGGGTGGGGCAAACAGACTGCTCGGCTGCTAACCTAAAGGCTGAAGGTTCAAGTCCACCCAGAGGCACTTCAGAAGAAAGGCCTGGTAATCCATTTCTGAAAACTCAGGCACTCAAAACCCTATGAAGCACAGTTCTACTCCGACACACATGGGGTCACCATGAGTTGGCGCCGACTCAGTAGCAACTGGCGTGGTTTCCTTTCACTTTCACAAGCAGACAAGATTCTAATACGTTATCAACACTGTGCCATATTTACATTTTTTAACAGAGCTTCACTGTTTTAATTCAAAAGAATGCTTTATAGTAGAAATTTCAGACATCCTTCTAGGCAGGCGGGGGAGGCACTTGGGGGTGGGGTTTTGTTTATTTATTTCCCTCCAATCACACTAAGTCCTCTGCCTTGCGAGTGTTCTTGGAAAGACAAGTTCCAGGTTTGCCCAAGAGTGAGAGAATGTGGCCCCTGAACCAAAACAGGAGTAGCCAGTTGGAAGTGTCCTTTCCCGAACTGCTTTGGAAGAAGTGTTGTCATTCTCCGAGGAGCTGGAAGGGGCGATGGATCGACTCCCAGTGTTCTCCACACGAGATATTTACTAGAAACAAAGAGAACCCATTTGGAGTTGGGCTCTGGGGAAATCCCTGTGCACAGACAAGCAGCTACAATTCAGCTGGTCATGGAAGCAGCTAGAAAGAAAAGGAGGTATCCCTTTGCACTAATTATCAATGTGTGGCCATTCCATGACAGAGCTGGATAGACCCTTGCACTATTAAGGTTTCTAAAAGGAGACAGGTTTTGGGAGGACTTCTTGCTATTTTAGAAATGTGCACAGGATGGAATTCATAAACTCATAGATTGTAGTTGTTCTTCTTGCTTCCTGGAATAGTCTTCCCCCAAATATCCATCTAGCTCAAGAGGGACTTATGGCAGGGTGGCCTTCCTGATGACCCTAGCTTAGCATTACTTTTTACGCCCCTTTCCTGACTCATTTTTTCCTTCTAGCACTCCCTATTTGCCTTGAGGACTAGCTTTGTCTGCTTTGTTCACTGACATGTCCCCAACATCCCTGACCCCTGGTGAAGCCTGGTTACAATTTTTGACTAGACAAATGAACTATGGAACTGAAAGGGATTCAAGAAACCGTGTATTTGACCTAGTTGCCTGCCTTTGGGTGGCCAAAGTTCTATTATCATCCTCATTTTATAGAAGGGTCTTTTGAGACCTAGAGAGGTTTAGCAATTGCTTGAGGTCACAAAATTTTAAGAGGTGAGGAAATCAAGTTTGGATTTTGTGATTTCCAGTGAAATTTACCATTGAAAATTTACATTAAGCTCTCTTTGGTTTAGTTCAACCTAACTCTCTACCTTCATTGTCAAGCAGTTTTCCACCGGGGGTGAGGTAGGGAAGGCTGGAGGGATGGTGGTGGGAGTGTGTGGGGGTGCTCTTCAGACGGGAAGGATGGCCGGCTAAGCTCGGAGCACTGAGCAATTCTCAGATCCTTTGAGTTGGAGTATGTTATTATGATGATAGTGATAGCAGTTGACTGTATCTAAGAAATAGACAGAGATAAAGGAGAGAGAGGGAGAGAGAGAGAACATGAATGTGCGTTGGGAGGTGCCTACATGTGAAGAAAACAGAGTAGTCAGATGTTTTCATAGTAAGCTAGTAGTTTTATTGACTCTTCTTGTCTTATCTTTGCAAGGATCACATTTTTCCAAGCAGCTCCATTCCCCGCGCTCTTTGGAAATTAAGATTTCATTTTTCCTTCTCACTCCCCCTGGCTGGCCCGGCCGTGCCCACTGATCCTTGCCGGGTGAGGTGACCCGGGGGAGGCTGATCTCTGGCTTGTCCCTCTTACATCATCACAGCTGCCCACCACAGATGCATCTTTACTTCTTTCCTAATTCAAGAACCACTCTTTATATGAAACTGCTCCTTGGTTGGGCTTCAGAGGCTAAAGATAAAAGGAATCAAGAGAGGCCTGTGGAAATGATTAAAGGCTTGGACAAGTGCCCTAGAAGAGAGCTAAAAGGGCTGGTGGTGCTCTTTGCCCTGGGGAAGGGGAAGCTGAGAGAAGGTGAGCAGACGCTCTGTGCAGGCACATGAAGTGTGTGGAGAACCTGACTTAGTGGGTGACGTGGGAAAAGCTCTGGACTGGGCGTCAGGTATAGTTCCAGCTATGCAACCTTAGCAAAGTCCGTGAACTTCCTGAACTTCAATTTCCTTATTTTTAAGGTCCCCACACACTCTTGCAGCTCTGTCTATCTGTGATTCCAGCTATCCCCTTCATCTCTCTTAAAACTAAAATCAGGGAAGAAATGCTCTAATTTTTGCTGACTCTTCTGTGCCCAACGGAGAAGTGGTAAACTTTCCAGTGTTTGTGTAGGTTTGAGTTAAAGTGTTGTGCAGTGTAATGTGGATGGACTCTGATATCAGGCAGAGTGGTGGAAACCTTGGATTTACCCCTTATTTGAAACAAGAAACGTAACTCATCTTAGCTGTGTCTGCCTCATTTGAAAAAAGGGGAATAATGATACCTTCCTATCAAGCTTGTTGTGAGGATTCAATGAGTCATAACAGTATTGATTGTACTAACTTAGCTATTGGGGTAACTGCTTTACATGGTTTCTCATTTAAACTTGTGAGTTACAGATTTTATAGACAAGGGAGTCGTTGAAGATCAGACAGAGTAACTGGCAGAAACCAGAAGCAGCACCTAGGTCTGTCTGGATTCAAATCCCAAGCTCACAGCCATGATTCCACAGCATACACCAGCCTCCTTCCCATTAGGAACTTGTCAGGAAGATACATTAGATTTTTTGTTGATCTCTGTAAGCTCCCAAGTAGCTTTTTATTTTCATTAGTTTTTTCTACAAAAAGAGAAATAGATTTCTTTTTCTGACTACAAAAGTTAATACATGCTCAACATGTATTACATGTTTTTTGTTTTTGTTTAAAAAAAAAAAAACTCTAAGAGGCCGAAAGAAGAAAATAGAAATTACTTAGTAGCCCATTACCCAAAGAAAATCATTGTAAACATTTTGCTACATGTCCTTCCATACTATAAACCCAGTGATATTCTATTATATACACGCCACATTTTTTTTCCCCCAAAATAACATCTTTTGGCTTTTATTGTTTAGCAACTAGATTTTTTCCATGACAATGTATCATGGATAACTTTTAATGTCTGTTCTGTCATTCAACAAATTTCATTGAGTGTGAACTTACGTGGCCTTTGTATTAAATCAGGGACCAAATCCTACTCCTTGTGGTGTTTACCCTGTGTTGTTCCAGGCAACAAACAATACGCACAGTGAACCCCTTTGGGAGCAAGGAAGAGTGAAGAAAACTAAAGATGCACAGGAAAGATCAGTCCAAAGGACTGATGGACCACATCTACCACGGCCTCCACGAGACTGAGCCCAGTACAGCTAGATGGTGCCCAGCTACCACCACTGACTGCTCTGACAGGAATCACAATAGAGGGTCCTGGACAGAGCTGGAGAAAAATGTAGAACAAAATTCTAACTCCCAAAAAAGACCAGACTTACTGGCCTGACAGAGACCAGAGAAACCCTGAGAGTATGGCCCCCAACACCATTTTAGCTCAGTAATGAAGCTCTCCCGAGGTTCACCTCTCAGCCAAAGATTAGACGGGCCCATAAAACAAAGCGAGACTAAAGGGGTACAACACCCCAGGGCAAGGACCAGAAGACAGGAGGGGACAGGAAAGCCAGTAATAAGGAATCCAAGGACAAGAAGGGAGAGTGTTGACATGTTGTGGGGGTTGTTAACCAATGTCATAAAACAATATGTGTACTAACTGTTTAATGAAAAACTTGTCTGTTCTGTAAACCTTCTTCTAAAGTACAATAAAATAAATACAATGAAAAGGAAATCATACAATACATACAAAGATGATACATATCATGAAAGAAAATGGACCCAAATAAGGGGACTGGGTCGCATTGTTAACCAGAGTGATAAAGGTAGACCTCATTGAGAAGATGGCAGTTAAGACGTGATGAAGGTGAGGGATTTAAGCCTGAGGTTGTTGTGGGTAGAGCATTCCAGCAATAGCAATGAAGAAAGTGATTAGTTTCTGGATATATTTGAAAGGAAAGCCAACAGGATTTCCTGAAAGATTGGTTAGGGAGGGGAATGTGAGAGAGAGAGAGAGAAACATAGATGACACTAGGGTTTTGGCTTGAACAGCTGGAAGGATGAGAAGGTACCAACTGGGGTGGGGGAAGGCTGAGGATGGGGCAGGTTTGTGAAGAGAGATCAGGTGGTCAGTTTTGGACAAGTTGGGTTTGAGATGTCTACTGGATGTCTAGCTGGAGATGTTATGTGGCCAGTTGGGTGTGTGAATCTACAGTCCAGGAGAGAGGCTTGGGTAAGAGATATATATTTGGGAATCATCAGCATATTAAAAAAGACCCAAATCAGTTGCCTTTAGTTGACTCCAACTCATGATGACCTTATGTACCTCAGGGTAGAACTGTGTTCCATGGGGTTTTCAATGGCTGATTTTGTTCAGAAGTAGATTGTCAGGATTTTCTTCTAAGGTACTTCTGGGTGAAGCCAAACCGCCAACCTTTTGGTTAGCAGCCAAGCACATTAACCATTGGACCACTGAGGGACTCCCAACAGTATATAGATGATATTTGAAGCAATGAGCCTGGATAAAACTACCAAGCCAGTGTAAGTCAAGAAAAAGACCAAGGACCCAGCCAATGTTAAGAATTTGAGGACAGGAGGAAGAAACAGTAAAGGAGCCTGAGAAGGAGGAACCGAAGAAGTAATAGGAAAGCCAGGAGAGTATCATGTTCGTGTCAGAAAAGAAATGTTTAAAGAAGGAGGGAAGGATTAACTATGTCAAATGCTGCTGATAACACAAGTAACATGAGGACTGAGAAGCGCCCACATGAAAGAACCCTAGTGGGTGCTCAGGGCGAAGGTAAGTATCTTTATTTAGGAAGAAACTCACTATCAATATTAATTTTAATGCTCAAATTGTTCCAGAGTTAGCCATTGGAAGCAGCTTTAGCTGGCCCCTGTGTCCTTTTAACAAGTTCTTGGGATGCTTACCTATTTTCTGACGGCTATTCCAAATTTTTCGGTGTCATAGGCATTCATCTTGAATATCCCTCGTCAGATATCTTAGCATCTTAGGCCACTTTTGAAACTTGCTCTTATTTCAGAATATACACTGATATTTTTCTTTTCATTTTTTCCCATGTATGTTTTTATTAGCATTGTCTACTTTGTTCCCTTATTAAAAAAAAAAAAAAAAAAAAAAAAAAAAAAAAACCTATTGCCCTCGAGTCGATTCCAACTCATAGCGACCCTATAGGACAGAATAGAACTGCCCCATAGAGTTTCCAAGGAGCACCTGGTAAATCTGAACTTCTGACCTTTTGGTTAGCAGCTGTAGCACTTAACCACTACACCACCAGGGTTTCCTCCCTTATAATAAGGATCTGCATATTCTTTTCTCAAAACAAACGCTCCTTTATTGTTGCTTCTGATTAATACATTTATTGAAACATTTTCAAACAATACGGGAAAATAAAATTTGAAAAAGTCACATAATAACCCACCAGCCTGAAATAATCCACTAATAACTTTTGGTGAAACACCCTTTCCAGACGTTTATTTCTCTTTCTGTAACATGGAACCATGCCTTGTGTGTATATGTACATTTCATTTGCCCAAATGAGATTATAACCATACCAGACAGATGCTCTGTAATTCACTTCTCCCCACTCAATAGCACAAGACATGCATTTTCATATACATTAAAAAGGAATTGGCTTCATGGATATATACACGAGACAACAAATTAAATTATATGCTTTAAATATGTGCACTTTATTTTGCTTCAATCATATGGCAATAAAGTTTTAAAAAAGAATATAACCAGCTTTGCAAGTAGAAAGACAGTGGTCATGACGTGGGCACCACGTTTTCTCATTTTATCTAAGAAATATTTCTTGAGCATCTACTTTGTGCCAGGCTCTCTGACACCTTCTCTGTGGTTTCACATTGGGTGTATTTGTGTAGTCACTACTGCCATCCATTTATGTTCAGATTCTACTCTCCTTGCAGACAACTGACAGGATCACCCCTCCTGTGGAACTCGTATGGTCATGGGACTTGATTTGGCCAATGAAATGAGAGCATGTGTCACTTCCAGACCAATGACTTGGGACCAGCGCAAGACTTGACTCATTCTTTTTTTCTGGCTGCCATGATTCTAGAAGCACATGTTACTATGGAATGTCTATCGGCCTATGTCCCTGAGTGACAACAAAGGAACCAAGCCCGTGCCACCTCCATTGAGTGAGAAGTAAACTTTTGTTACATTAAAATCCACTGCTGTCAAGTTGATTCTGACTCAAAACAACCCTATAGGACAGAGTAGAGCTGCCCCAAAGGGTTTCTGAGGAGAGGCTGGTGGATTCAAACTGTCAGCTTTTTGGTTAGCAGCCGAGCCCTTCAATCACTGTGCCACCAGGGCTCCTTTGTTACATTACCAAAGAAAAACCAAACCCAGTGCCATTGAGTCGATTCCGGCTCATAGCGACCCTATAGGACAGAGTAGAACTGCACCATAGAGTTTCCAAGGAGCGCCTGGTGGATTCAAACTTTCAACCCTTTGGTTAGCAGCCGTAGCACTTAACCACTACGCCACCAGGGTTTCCAAGCTGGTCAGGACATCTGAACTCTGCCCTTAGCTCCACCCCCAATGTTGTTTGACCTGGAACTAGACTTTCATCTCCTGGTTTCTTAGGCTACACATCACTTTGTTGTTGTTAGTTGCCGTCGATTTGACCCCAACTCATGGGAACCCCACGCACAATAGACAAAACACTGCCGGGTCCTAGGCCATCCCCATGATCAGTTGCAAATTGGACCATTCAATTGAGACCTGATGTGAACAAGTATGTTCTGAAAGCCAATATATGATGTCTGATGAGAAGAGAATCCTAAGGTGGGTTTTGAAGAAAAAGCTACATGATTCAGGAGTGGCTGGGCAATATATTTTCAGCTGTGAAGAGACAGCGACTGAAATAAAATATGTTATCATCTTCAGAGATTTGACTTAGAGATGGCAAGGAAGGGAAGTGCCACATGGATGTGTTTGGTGCAGGTAGGGAGGGAGGCTGGATTCAGACTATGAAGTTTGACTTCGACATCAAGATCTCAGCTTCCTGTGCTGTATCATTTTCCCATCTCACCTCCACCCCTCCTCCTCAGGTGATCTTGGTGCCCTCCAGAGAAAGGAGACCTGATAAGCTAAAATACATGGACATATGCATGTCTTGTGAGCATTTTGCAGAGAGGCTTTCTGCTTGAAAAGAACAAGCCATAATAAACCAAAGATCCAGCAATCAGCGGCAGATTAATCAGTAAGCATGGTATGTACCAGCTTACAGTAAGCAAGGTAAGCATGGGCTTAATTGTGTTTACTTACTAATCTGTGGTTCACAATGTCACCTGTTCTTCAAAGATGTGGTGAAACCCATGTGAAACTGAGCACTACAGATTAGTAGGAATGTACAAGTAAGCCCATGCGTACTTTGCTTATTGGGTCGACCATCTCTGCCAGTACAGCACTAGAAGTATTGTTGATGTTGCATGACCAATAACAAAGACCTGGGCCCAAGGATTCCACACTGCTGATAATAATCTTCTAAGCGTGTGGTGCGTGGCCCTTTGTTCTCAGCTAGGATGCTAAATAGAAGCTTCCTTTGAAGTTGGCTTGAAGGAAAATCAGGAAACCTTGTCCTACTGAAGTGCTGTGGCTGGCACTTAGGAAAGGTGTCACATTTTTGCCTAAACCTTTGCACCTGCCTTCTCTGAGAGTAAATAGCTGTCATATGTTCTCCCACCAGATGGGTGTAGATAGCGGAGCTAAAGACACGGTTCTGGGCTTCCTTAGTTCTTCCAAGATCAACCCATCCAGAAGAGGGTGAATGGAATGCTGAGGTCCTAAAGCCACATCAGCTGAGAAAGCACTGAAAGAACCAGAGAGGACTAGTCTGAACAGGACAGCGTTATGGGAGTCACTATGACTGTAGCTACTTATGGCCACCAGGAAAGGTTAATCGAGTGGACGGACTTCACATAAACTGTCTAGCAGTGTGTCTAGCAAACTGTGGACATTTCATAAGTTCCAGTTCCTTTTTGTCCCTTTGCCAAGGGCAGATTAAGGACCACAACCTAAGGAAGCCCTGGTGGTGTAGTGGTTAAGTGCTATGGCTGCTAACCGAAGGGTCAGCAGTTTGAATCTGCCAGGAGCTCCTTGGAAACTCTATGGGGTAGTTCTGCTCTGTCCTATAGGGTCGCTATGAGTCGGAATTGACTCGAAGGCATTGCGTTTGGTTTTTTTGGTTCTGCGTGTGTAAAACCACAGGAAAGAAGACATGGCCTCCACGTAAGGATGGATTATCTAATGATTATAGCTCTTTAAATTTGACATGAGCTGTTTTAGGACAATACACTCATCTACGTATTCAACAATCATTACTGGAACGTTGTCTAAGTGTTAGGTGTTGTAGTAAAGAACTGAGGATACTGAGATGAATATTATGTAGCTCTCTCCCTTGAATAGCTTAGAGCCCAATAGGAAAGACAGATACAGATATAAACAAATAAATTCCAAGGCAATAGGCTCTGCTGAAGGGAGGGAAAAGTGCTGAAGGATCACCAATTATGGGGTAACTGATCTGCCTGGGTGAGTTGGGGGAAGCTTTACAGAGCAGGTGACATTCGATCAGGGTCTTGAAGGACGAGTAGGAGTCTGCTATTCAGTGGTGTGCAGTCCCTTGTCACTGGAAGTGTTCAGTCAGAGACTGAATGGCTACCTGTCAAAGGTGTTCAGAGGGATTGCTGGGGAGGTCTAGGTGACCTCAAAGTCCCTTCCAAACCCAAGATTTGATAAAAAAAAAAAAAAAAGCCACAGTAGTGGGACACATTGTGCTAGCATATACATTACTATCCATCAACACATTATTCCCAATTCTCTGCCTCATGGGGCTAGAGGGAGGCTGCTGTCAACCTGAAAAAGGTTTAAATTGGGATCACGAAAGGGGGGGATTTATCTTCCCTTTGCCCTGAGGGTGAGTATCTCTTTACACTTCGCGATGGAGTGGACTGAAGTGGGAATGTAAGATGGCCTTTAGGAGAAAACATGGAGGGTTGGGGGATGAAGGAGAAAGCTTGGCTCCTCTTGGCCCTTGGCAGAGTTGGGAGGGACTTCGTTTATGCTCAGGTGGGCTGACATTGCTCCTGGCTATACAGAACAGCTGAGGTGGCCTCTTTTGCTGTTGCCAGGCTTGCCTGAGCCAAGGCAGCCATCTGAGGCTCTCCGTCTGCCATCCAATGCTGACTGTGCCCTTCTGCCAAGAAAAGCGATGGAGACAAAGGAGAAATACCCGAAGAGAAAAGTGCATCCAGCTCCTCTCAGTCATCGCAGCTGAGTTCCTCGGCTGGAGAATACTTGAATTGTTCACATTCTTGACTCTTCTCAGGTGAGCGCAGGTGCACTCAGGTGGAGCCATCATCCTTTTTCTTCACCTGCAGGGCTGAGAGGCCCCACTGACAGGCGGCAGACAGACCTGCTATTGTCGCCCTGCACGGGGTGGTATATCAAATGCATGTTAAGAAGGGCTTGGGGCTTGAGGCTCTTGAGTCTCCTAAGTACACAAGTACGGGGAAGAAATGAATAAACCTTAAAAAAATGTAAGGTTTTATTCTAGGGGGTTGGGGTGGAAGAAGAACAATTAGGCAACTGAGCACAGGTACATTTTCTTGGTAAGTTCTCATGGTCAGTCCAATGTAGAAGTGAATCACTTTACTTCCAGCCTCCAAAATAAAAACCTTGGCTTTCACACTCGTTAAACTCTGGAACTAGTTAACACATCAAGTTTCTTCTGGGATGTCTGTCAAGAAGGATTAGCAACCAGTTGATGGATGTGGGTTCAGACTGCAATGAACTTGTAACATCCACTCAGCTGACATGATTTGGTTTTGGGGCCCCTGCTGACCCCTACAGGCTCCTCCAAGTCAGTAAGAAATGCAACTTGATCTGATGGAGTACACGGCGTGTGGAGACTGCCCTTTCTGCAAGCCAGTAATAATCCAAATACTATTATAAGGAAATGTCCATGCATATGCTGATTTTTATCAAAAGAAATGCAGGAAAGATAAACCAATACCGGTGAGATTGGTTTTTTTTTTTAGGAGGTGGTGGGAATGGGGTGCCAGGGATTGAGGAGAGTCACAGTTTAAAAAAAAAAAAACTTTTTGTACAGTTTTAACTTTGGAATCATGTTAATGTTTTACTACTCAACAAGTCAAATCAGTAAGGGTAGAAAACAAAACGGAATAGGGACAGAAACAAACGGATCTATCTACATTTCAAATGAAAAACGTGATCACACTGAAGGAGGATACAAAGCTAATTCAAGTATCTCTTAACCTCAGTATTTTCACTACATACCCTCCATCTAAGGAGATCTGCTGGTGCAGTGGTTAAGCGCTCGGCTGCTGACCCGAAAGGTCAGAGGTTCTAACCCACCAACATCTCCGCAGGAGGAAGACATGGCAGTCTGCTTCCGTAAAGATCACTGCCTTGGAAAACCCTATGGGACTGTTCTACTCTTCCCTATAGGATTGCTATGAGTTGGAATCAACTCGACCACAACAGGTTACCCTCAATCTGAAGACAAAAATAACTGTAAACACATACTGAACTCTACTTAGCAGATTTGTTTTTCACAGCTGTAAGAGTTACTCTCTTGGTCTATGTACAAGTTTCTCACAAGCACAATTAAGAGTTCTGGAATAACCATGCTTCACAGTGTTACCCATAATTCGCTATGATCCACCCAGTCAAATGTCTTTGCATAGTCATTAAAACAAAGGTAAACCTCTCTCTGGTATTCTCTGCTTTTAGCCAAGATCCTTCAGACATCAGCCATGATATCCCTCGCTCCTTGTCCTCTTCTGAATACAGCTTGAATTTCTGGCAGTTCCCTGTAGATGAACTACAATTCCTTTTGAATTATCTTCAGCAAAATTTTACTTCCATGTGACATTAATGATACTGTTTGATAACTTCTGCATTCCATTCGATCATCTTTCTTTGGAATAGGTACAGATATGGATCTCTTCTCGTCCATTGGCCAGGTAGCAGTCTTCCAAATTTCTTGGCATAGACAAGTGAGCACCTCCAGTGCTGCATCCCTTTGTTGAAACACGTCAACTGGTACTCCATCGATTCCCGGAGCCTTGTTATCCACCAATGCCTTCAGTGCAGCTTGTACTTCTTCCTTCAGTACCGAAGGTTCTTGATCATATGCTGCCTCCTGAAAGGGTTGAACACTGACCAATTCTTTTTTGGTACAGTGATTCTGTGTATTCCTTCCATCTTCTTTTGAATCATTCAATATTTTGCCCATAGAATCCTTTGAAATTGCAACTTGAGGCTTGAATTTTTTCTTCAGCTGTTTTTATCTTGAGAAATGCTGACTGTGTTCTTTTCTTTTGGCTTTCCATCTCCAGGTCTTTGTACATTTCATTATAATACTTTACTTTGTCTTCTTGAGCTGCCCTTTGAAATTTACTGTTTAGCTCTTTCACTTCATCATTTCTTCCATTTGCTTTTGCTACTCTAAGCTCAAGAGCAAATTTCAGAGTCTCTTCTGACATACATGTTGGTCTTTTCTTTTTTTTTTCTGTCTTTTTAATGACCTCTTGCTTCCTTCATGTATAATGTCCTTAATGTCATTCCACAACTCGTCTGGTCTTCGGTCATTAGTCTTCAACGTGTCAAATCTGTTCTTGAGGTGGTCTCTAAATTCAGGTGGGATATGTTCAAGGTCATATTTTGGTTCTTGTGGACTTGTTCTAATTTTCTTCAGTTTCAACTCGAACTTGCATATGAGCAATTGATGATCTGTTCCGCACTCAGCCCTGGCCTTTTCTGACTGATGATATTGAGCTTTTTCATTGTCTCTTTCCACAGATGTACTCAATTTGATTCCTGTGTGTTCCACCTGGCAAGGTCCATGTGTATAGCTGCTGTTTATATGATGAAAAAAGGTATTTGCAATGAAAAAGTTGTTGGTCTTGCAAAATTCTGTCATGTGATCTCTGGCATTGTTTCTATCACCAAGGCCATATTTTCCAACTACTGATCCTTGTTCTTTGTTTCCAACTTTTGCGTTCCAATCACCAGTAATTATCAATGCGTCCTGATTGCATGTTGGATCAATTTCAGACTGCAGAAACTGGTAAAAATCTTCAATTTCATCATCTCTGGCCGTAGTGGTTGGTGAGTAAATGTGAATAATAGTTGTATTAACTGGTCTTCCTTGTAGGTGTATGATATTATCCTATCACTAACAGCGCTGTACTTCAGGATAGATCTTGAAATGTTCTTTTTGACAATGAATGCAATGCCATTCCTCTTCAGGCTGTCATTCCTGGCATAGGAGACCATATGATGGTCCAATTCAAAATGGCCAATACCAGTCCATGTCAGCTCACTAATGCCTAGGGTATCCATGTTTATGTGTTCCATTCCATTATTGAGGTTTTCCAATTTTCCTAGATTCATACTTCTTACATTCCACATTCTGATTATTAATAGATGTTTGCAGCTGTTTTTTCTCATTTTGAGTCATGCCACATCAACAAATGAAGGTCCTGAAAGCTCGACTCCATCTATGTCATTAAGGTCAACTCTACTTTGAGGAGGCAGCTCTTCCCCAGTCATCTTTTGAGCCCCTTCCAACCTGGGGGGCTTATCTTCCAGCACTATATCAGACAACATTCCGCTGCTACTCATTAGGTTTTCACTGGCTAATTCTTTTCAGAAGTAGACTGCTGGGTCCTTTTTCCTAGTCTGTGTTAGTTTGGAAGCTCAGCTGAAACCTTTGCCGTGGGTGACCTTACTCATTTCTGAACACCAGTGGCATAGCTTCCAGCATCACAGCAACATGCAAGCCCCCACAGAAGGACAAACTGACAGACGTGGGGGCACTGCAGCCTAGGAGACCATATTGTTGTTGTTGTTAGGGTTCGTCAAGTCAGTTCTGAATCATAGCCACTCTATGTACAACAGAACAAAATACTGCCCAGTCCTGCCCTACTCTCACAATTGTTGCTATGTTTGAGCCCATTGTTGCAGCCACTTTGTCAATCCATCTCATTAAGGGTCTTCCTCTTTTTCGCTGACCCTCTAATTTGCCAAGCATGATGTCCTTCTCCAGGGACTTGTCCCTCCTGATAACATGTCAAAGTACATGAGATGAAGTTTCACTATCCTCGCTTCCAAGGAACACTCTGGTTGTACTTCTTCCAGGACAGAACTGTTCATCCTTCTGGCAGTCCATGGTATATTCAATATTCTTTGCCAACACCATAATTCAAAGGCATCAATTCTTCTTTGATCTTCCTTATTCATTGTGCAGCTTTCACATGGATACGAAGTGATTGAAAATACGGCTTTGGTCAGGTGCACCTTAGTCTTCAACACAATATCTTTGTTTGTCAAAACTTTAAAGAGGTCTTTTGCAGCAGATTTGCCCAATGCAATACGTCATTTGATTTCTTGACTGCTCCTTCCATTGGTGCTGATTGTGGACTCAAGTAAAATGAAATCTTTGACAACTTCAACATTTTCTTCATTTATCATGATGTTGCTTATTGGAAACAATCGTGAGGATTTTTGTTTTCTTTATGTTGAAGTTTAATCCATACCGAAGTCTGTAGTCTTTGATCTTCATCAGTAAATGCTTCAAGTCCTCTGTGTACTCCTTCCATCTTCTTTTGATGCTTTCCTCCATCATTCAATATTTTGCCCATAGAATCCTTCAAAATTGCAACTCGAGGCTTGAATTTTTTCTTCAGTTGTTTTGATCTTGAGAAATGCTGACTGTGTTCTTTGAGCTTGAGAAATGCCAAGTATATGTTCTTCCCTTTTGGTTTACTAACTCCAGGTCTTTGCATGTTTCTTTATAAAACTTTACTTTGTCTTCTTGTGCCGCCCTTTGTAATCTTCTGGTTCAGCTCTTCTATTTCATTATTTCTTCTATTTGCTTTAGCTACTCTATGTTCAAGAGCAAGTTTCAGAGTCTCTTCTGACATCCATTTTGGCTTTTTCTGACATCCATTTTGGTCTTTTCTTTCTTCTCTGTCTTTTTAATGATCTTTTGCTTTTTTCATGTATGAGAACCTTGATGTCGTCCCACAACTCATCTGGTCTTCGGTCATTTGTGTTCAGTGTGTCAAATCTATTCTTTAGATGACGTCTAAATTCAGGTGGGATATACTCAAGGTTGCATTTTGGCTCTTGTGGACTTGTTCTAGTTTTCTTCAGCTTCAACTTGAACTTGCATATGAGCAAATGATGGTTCAGTTCCAAAGTTAGGCCCTGGCCTTGTTTGGACTGATGATATTGAGCTATTCCATTGTCTATTTGATTTCTGTGTTTTCCATACAGTAAGATCCATATATATGGTCACCATTTGCATTGTTGAGAAAGGTATTTGCAATGAATAAGCCATTGGTCTTCCAAAATTCTATCATTCGTTCTCTAGCATCCTTTCTATCACCAAGGCCACATTTTCCAACTACCAATTTCTCGTCTTTGTTTCCAGCTTTCACATTCCAATCACCAGTAATTATCAATGCATTTTGATTGCATGTTAGATTAATTACGGACTGCAGAAGTTGGAAAAAAATCTTTAATTTCTTCATCTCTGGCATTAGTGATCTTCCTTGTAGGAGTATGGATACTATCCTATCACTAATAGTGTTGTACTTCAGGATAGATGTTGAAATGTTCTTTTTGATGATGAATGCGGTGCCATTCCTTATCAATTTGTCATTTCCCGCACATCAGACAATATGGTTGTCCAATTCAAAATGGCCAATACCAGTCCATTTCAGTTCATTAATGCCTAGGATGTCAGTCTTTATGTGTTCCATTTCACTTTTGACAACTTCCAATTTTCCTAGATTCATGCTTCGTACATCCCATGTTCCAATTATTAATGGATGTTTGCAGCTCTTTCTTCTCATTTTTAGTTGTGCTACATCAGGAAACGAAGGTCCCAAAAGCTTTAGTCCATCCATGTCATTAAAGTTGATTCTACTTTGAGGAGGCAGTTCTTCCCCAGTCGTATTTTGAGTACCTCCCAATCTGATGGGCTCATCTTCCAGCACTATATCAGACAATGTTCCACTGCTATTCGTAAGGGTTTCATTGGCCAACTTTTTCAGAAGTAGACTGTCGGGTCCTTCTTCCTAGTCTGTTAGTCTGAAAGCTCCACCGAAACCTGTCCACCATGGGTAATGCTGCTGGTATTTGAAATATTGGTGGCATAGCTGCCAGCATCATGGCAACACAAAAGCCACCACAGTATGACAAACTGACCAGACACCTGGTGAGAGACCATATAGACCATGTTGTTGTGTGCCATCAAGTCAATTCCAATTCATAGGAACACCATAGGACACTATAGGAGGCCATATAGGGCAGTCCTACTCTGTCTTTTAGGGTTGCTATAAGTCAGAATTGACTCAAAGGCATATAACAACAACAACATCAATGTTAAATTTGCTGATTTTGAAACTTGTTGTTGTATGCGGTCGAGTTGATTCTGACTCATAGTGACCCTATATGACAGAGTAGAATTGCCTTATAGGGTCTTCTAGGATGTGATCTTTATGGGAGCAGACTGCTAGGTCTTTTCTCTGGCAGAGCAGCTGGTGGATTCGAACTGCTGACTCTTTGTTTAGCAGCCAAGCACTTAACCACTGTGCTACCATGGCTTCATTTGAAAATTGAACTAAGAGGAAAAAAGAGAACATTCTTGTTCTTGGGAAACATATACTAAGGTATTTAGGGATAAAGGAATGTCTGCAATGAGAGGGAGCACAAATAAGACAAATTATTAATTGATGCATCAACAAATGTTATATGGGCTTTCTTTGTAGTTTCTTACAACATTTCTGTACTTGGATATTATATGAAGTAAAAAAGTTACATGATAAAAGAGAAGATTTTTAACTATTATGATGACGATTCTTCTTGTCTCATCTTGCACTGTTTTTGGGGAGATTTAAAAGTCAAAAGAACTTACATTTGTATACTATTTCACAGCATGCGTATGCCTTCACATTTATTATTTCATTTGGCTCTCACAACAACCCTTTGAAGTAAGCTCTGCAGGTATTTTACTGCCTCAGTTGATGCCTTTGGATTATGGTGTTGGTAAAGAATACTGAATATACCATGGACTGCCAGAAGGACGAACAAATCTGACTTGGAAGGAGTACAGCTAGAATGCTCCTTAGAAGCAAGGATGGTGAGAGTTCGTCTCACATTTTGGACATGTTATCAGGAGGGGCAAGTCCCTGGAGAAGACATCATACTTGGTAAAGTAGACGGCAGGGAAAAAGGAGGAAGCCCCTCCATGAGATGGTTTGACACATTGGCTGCAACAGTGGGCTCAAGCATAACAATGATTGTGAGAATGGGGCTGGACTGGGCAGTGTTTCATTCTGTTGTATATGGGGTCACTATGAATTGGAACTGACTTAACGGCACCTAACAACAATTTTACAGGAAACTGAAGGTTAGACACATTAAATAGCTTTCTAAAGTCAGAGAAGTAAAAAGTAAAGTCAGGACTTGGAGTTAGGCCTTGCATTTAGTATCCAGCTTTCCCCCCAGGATGCTATGATCACGTCTTTAACCTCTGTGGCAGGTGTGCTTCCTATCTACTACCGTGTTTAGACTAATTAGATTAGCTCATGAAGAAACTGGTTGATTAGATTATGGTGATGTTACCTGTGTCACTATAACTGTTTTTGATTATGTCCTCGTTGCAATGTAGTGTTCTTCTGCACAGTGTCGTGTGTTTTGTGTTACGTAGTAATTGTCTACTGGTAGTGGTCATACCAAGGAGCCCTGATGATGCAATGGTTAAGGGCTCTGCTGCTAACCAAAAGGTTTGCAGTTCATACCTACCAGTGGCCCCACAGGAGATAAAACCCGGTGATCTGCTCCCATAAAAATTACAGCCTAGTAAACCCTGTGGGGCACTTGTACTCTGTCATATAGGGTCCTATGAGTCGGAATTGATTCAACGGCACACACCAACAACAGCAGTTATACTGGTATCAGTAGCTGGACATAACCGTACACATAGATTCAGGTCCCTTTCCCCTCATATATGCCTTCAACTTTTGGATGTATTTATTATGTAAAAGTCCAGTAGGCTGGGATACAACCAGCATCTTAAATTCTATAGTTCCTTTCCTTCAAATAGTTCAAGTTCAGATAGTCAGGTTCCATCACTGAGGAAGGGGCATAGGCAAGTAAAAAATGTTATGATGAAAATGAGATGAGGCATAGGATCAGGCAGTGGAAAGTCAACAACAGGCAGTGATGACTGGCTTATGTTTCAGGTCTTAGAAGTCTTTAGGCTACCTACCATTCCAGGCTCTTTAGAAGAGTCAACAGTAGAATGTGATGGCTTTCTAGGGTAAATGAGGCAGGAAATGCTTTGGAATAAGATTTTTTATGGGAAGTTCCCCAAATTTCAAGTTCCTCCCACTTTAAGACTCGATTTTTCTTTATAGACTTTTGTACCTCCACTTTCTACAATGTTCTTGTTATGAATCCTTGAGCCCCTAATTATATGTGTCCTTTTGATTCTGATCACATACGGCACTATTTGTAGTTTGGGGGCTTGCACATAACCACCACATACTCCTCAAACCCTGGTAGCTAAACTTGTCCTTTCCTGAAAGTGCTCTCCAATGCCTTCCTGGTCACCACCTCGAAAGACCTGTGCTCGGTCTTTATCCTCCTTCATTTCCTAGAGACGGCATTCTTAACCTGTGAGGATCTGTCCGAAATGCAGACCTGTATGTATACAGTATTTTTCCTAAAGTTCCAGGAACTCACAGGTGTGCTGGCTACGCCAGTGTGATGGTTAAGGTTGTGTGTCAGCTTGGCTGGGCCATGATTCTTAGTGGTCTGGCAGCTTTGTAATAATGTAATTTGGCAGTAATGTAATGATGTGGTCATCTTCCATGATGTGATCTAATGTGATTAGCGAATCAGTTGTAAGGGGAGCTTCCTTGGGTGTGTGACCTGCATCTAACATATATATGGATGTTCTGTCAAAGTTTGCTTGCTTAATCTGGATCCTGCATCCAACTAGTCATCATCTGACCTCTGGTTCTTGGGACTTGAGCCAGCTGCCTGTTGTTTTGCCTGCCAATCTTGGGATTCATCATCCTTCACAGCCTATGAGCCAGCGGCCTACCATATTGTCTGCTGATCTTGGATTCATCAGCCTCCACAGTCCGTACTGGTGGTTCTTGAACTAATGTTTCTTAGGTAGGGACAATTCTAATGGTTTCCATTTGGCTTTTCCTACCATAATAGCCCTTACTCCACTTGTCAGGGGTCCAACATGGGGGTTCTGCCAACTTAGTATATCTATTCCAATTATGTGTTCTGGAACTGGGGAAACCACTACAGGATGGGTTTGTGAACCCATCGAACTCACTGTGAGACAAACCTGAGTTAAGATTCCATTAATAACCTAACCTCCATTATGCCCCTACTCTGACTGGTGATCCACAGTGACATTTTGGGTCTCTTGGAATTAGTGCCAGTTCAGAGCCAATATCCAGTAATCTCCCCAAACCCTGATTATTTTCATTCCGCCAATGAACAACCACTCTTGTAAAAGGCCACAGATCCCTTTGGGAAGGCTGGGAGAAAGATTAACAGTATATATGGTTGGAAGTGTAGTGGGGTCTTTCCTTAAGAGGACCCAGTCTCTTCTTCAGTCAAGGGGTTGTGGCTCTGTAAAGTGGCTCATATCTGGGAATTGAATGAGGGGCTGGTGATTCGAGTTAGACTGCCATTCTCTTGATCTAGAATTCTGTTAGTAGATTACTCATCTATTTCACCCCTACGGACACCATGATTAAGTAGCCAACACCATTAAGTCCATACAAGTCAGACTATTCTGATTACTGCTTTGACTCTGCTGTTATGGTAACCATGCCTACCTTGTCTTTGTCGGTTGAGTGTCAGCACTTGGCCCCTACCACCGTGAGGTCCAATCAGCCCCGTTGTGCTTAGGTGTCTTAATTCAGTTACAGCAGTTCACACTGTCAAAGCTGACTTACATAAAATACCAATCACAGAAGTATTCGAGGATGCTGGGGCTCCCTTCACAAATTTGTTCCTCACCATTGTGGTAAAAGGTGTGTCGTCTGGGCTCTCCATGTGCCCAGTTGGTGTCAGTAACAGTATTTGTTGCAATGGCTCCAAACTCATGGAAGCATGGGACTTTGTAAGAGAAAGAACAAAGGGGCATGGGAGGTGAAACTTTTTACTTTTAGATGGTTACTTTGGTCATTTTTACCTGTAATAGCTGAAAGGAAAGTAAGAAGTGTTATGCTGTTGCTGAGGGGAGAAAAGCTGCACCTGGAGTGACCTGTGGCACAAGCCAGGCTGATTAATCAAGATGATTGTTAGGGGGCCCGGGTCTCCTGGTTCCACCCAGCCAGAGGCCCAAGGCCATATGCATATGAATGAGAAGGTAGTTAAGGTGTAGAGAAGAAGAGACTGGAATGTTTTAAAAAATGTTATGTGTATACATAAATGTTCTATGGATATTGAATGTTCTTCCTACCTAGTATTGTAAAACAGACCTAGATGTGTGATAGAAATGAATATTGGGTGTTATAGATAATAGGGAGTGTATAACTCCACCTTCAGCCAATATTATTGGATATGTTAAAAGGAGAACTAGGATTTGCCTGAAAGAAACACAGGCTGTTGGTTTGAATGTAGTAGCCCTGTGTATAGAGTATTGGGAGCTTAGGTTGAAAACCTGAGCCCTATCCAGAACCTTTGGTGTCAAGAAATTTGCATTTGAAAAGGCACACAGACCCACCCAGGACTGCATTTGAGATTTGCATTTGAAGGAAGGATCTGCAAGGAAAAAAAAAAAAAAGTTTCCTTTGGGTTTCCAAACTGCTTGCTAGAAATTCAAAAAAGGAAACATTTTTTTTTTCCTTGCAGGTTGGGTTTTAGCAAGCAGTTTGCCTTTGGGTGCACTGAGGCAGGAAAAGTCAGTGCCCATCAGAAGAATCCGCTTCCAGAACTGGAAGTTAAAGAGAGTGGGTGAGTAGACAGCCTGGTATGCTCACCTTGGGTGGCCACCTTTGTCCACTCAATGCGCGGAAGTGGGGTAGTGCAGAAATGAAGAGAGGGCTGAGTTTAGACATGTTTCATTGGCATTCATTGACCTACTCTACAGAGGCTAGGGATGAGAGAGAGAGAAAGGGCTGGCTGGTCTGAAGTACAGGGTGTTGTGTGGACTCCTGAGCCTATGGAAGGTGCCTGTTGACCTAGCCCATGGGGGCTAGTGGTAAGAGAGAGAAGGGGCTGGCTGGTCTGAAGTGCTGGGAGTTGTGTGGACTCCTGAATCTACAGCTTGTTCCCACTGACCTAGCCCACAGGAGCTAGGGATGAACAGACCACAACCCAATTAAATGAAGACAAAAATGTTTGCTGGTGTAGACTGCTGCAATTTGATGGCTTACCCTGGACTGGACTTTGCTTATGGATGCATCCAACTGGAACAGAAGATTCTTCGAGACCAAGGAACTTGCTTGTCTCCTCAGAGTACTGGTTTGAGAGGGACAGGAGGTTTAAACATTGAGTTTCTAAAACAGGGAGAAATAAAGGCATGAAGTGGCTGGCTTACACACTTTTGTGGGTGTGTTTACACTGAAAATGAGGGTGTCAAGGGAGGATCCCCAGTAATGAGAGTCCTCTTTTCCTGATGGGTCTGGAGAAGAGAGGGTGGGGAAGATGCTGATAAGATTATGTGATTCAGTTGTGAGTGTTGATCGTTAACAGGGCTAATTGTGAATGTGAAAACTGTAATTGTAGAAGCCGTGAGTATGAAAGAGTGGGCTAAGGAGGAGACACTGCTGGACTGGGTACAGTGGCCAAACCTAAAGCCCCTTAAAGATTTTGCTATGCTGATACTTCATGAGGCTCAGGGCAAGGAAATGATCTTCTCTAAGTTAAATTTTATCAGACACCAAAAAGGGTGAAGCTGAGATGACTTTTGGAGAACCTGAACAGATCAAATGGACATCTGCAGCAGACCTGAGTGGCTGGTACCCGAGTAACCTCACCCTGAGGACTCTTTGCCCTACTGAAGGACCAGTTGTTAATGACTGTTTTGGACTAGTAAATTATTGGGAGGGGGAAGTTAATCCTTCAAGTATGATAGGGCCAATGGCTAGAAGAGCTAGGGGGTGGCCTGCAGTACAGTGAATTACTTAATATGGCCCATCTAGCCAAAGCCTTTGTAACTCTCACCAAGTGCCTGGGTACAACTATGCAAATGAGGTGCACATGGCCCACCAAGAGGATTGGAAAACTTGCCAATACTGTAAATGAGGTACATCACACTTTTGTGGGAACCATGCAAATAAGGTATATGGAACCCTAAAGAGGGGACTGGTCAGTTCTGCCATCCTGTAGGCCCAAAACAGAGCTAATCCCAGAGCAGAGAGAGAATTTCACTACCACCAAAAAAGAGCCAGGAGTGGAGCATGTCTTTTGGACCTGGGATCCCTGAGCTGAGAATCTCTTAGATGAATCCAAGATCAGTAGGCAATACGCAGACCAATGGCTCACAGGCTGAGGAGGCTGACGAATCCCAAGACTGACGGCAATAAAGTAGGCACCTGGCTCAAGGCCCAAGAACCAGAGGGCAGATGATGATGAGGTAGGTACAGGATCCAGAGCAAGCAAGCAAGCTTAGCCAGAATACTCTTTTATATATTGGATACAGGCTGAAACCCCAAGGAAACTCCCCTTACAACTAATTGGCTGACCACATCAGATCACATCTTGGAGGAAGACTACATCATTATATAACTGTCAAAATTACATCACTACAAAACTGTCAAACCACTGTGAATCATAGCCAGGTTGACATACAACCTTAACCACCACAGCCGGGGACACTACCAGAGACACTCAGGCTATATCCAGATCACCTCCTTTTTCTAAAGCCTCTCCTTTAGGAGGCTCAGGAAGAGGTTACCTGATGAAGCAGAGTCCAAATGTTTGGCTTCAGGCAGCAGCCAGAGGCACTGTGCCCTGCGTCCACCTGATAAACACTCAGCTGACCTTCTTCTTTTGCCTGTCCCTGACCAAGCTTGGTTTTTGAGAAACTCTACCTTAGCTATAACCCCATTCCACTAGAGACCTCAGAACTTCTATGACACATGCTGAATTGTTCATTTGAGAAATGTGACCATATGAGAAGTAGGCACAGAAAGAAGTAGGCATGTATCCTGACTCATTTTCCACTTCCAGGTTTTTTTTTTTCCTACCAGCCAACCCAGCATCAAAACACCTGGATAGTTTTCCTATGTGATGCCAAACATCAGAACTAATGCTGAGTTATACGAATTGATCAAATGTTTCGATACTGGGTAGACCTAGACCTACCTTGGAAAAATCACACTGTGAGTTTCTAAAATGCTTTCTGTTTCAAAAGGATGTTTGGAGAGAGATTATAACACATCTGGGAATGAACTTTGAGCTTCTTGGGAGAAATGATTACCCAACACTCTTTTGCAAATCTTTTCCAGAATTGTCAGGTGGCCAAAATTGTATTCATCCCAGAAAATTGACTTTAGCCCTGCCCAGGTTTACCAATGTCACATCTTAATCATTGGGTCATCTTCTCCTGTTTCTCACTCCATGTCCAGAGTGTTTTCCACTGCAAGTGTCTGAGCTACTGATTCAGGACACAGTGCTGTACTGAGCAGTAATGATGTGGATACCAAGAAATGCAGCCTAAAGTTCTTCCTGGAGGGATGCGCAGTATAGTTTGGGAGTCAGGCTCGTGTATGCCAACTCTAATTCTGTATGTCAGCATTTCTTAAAGTAAGCTCCTTGGCATTTGAGTTTCCCAGAAATCTGACAGGTGTTATGTAGTGGCAAAAACTCATCCAATCATGTCTGGTGGGCCAAACCAGCCAACCATTAGCCATCCAGGGTCAAGCACTTTTAGGATATGCTGGCACATAATAGGAACTCAGTAAATATTTGTTGGATGAATGTATAAATCAATGACACCCTGAGTTAAACAAAGTTAAATCAAGTTCTTTATGGTCTGATGAGGCCAGTTCCTCAGAAGCAGACCCTGAGGTGAGAGCTTCTGTGTAAGGGATTTATAAAGGAAGCGCCCTCAGGAGAGGCCAGGAAAGAGGAGGGGAAGAGAAGAGAAGGGCAAGACGCCAAGCAAGAGTATAATTTCCAGTGAACTTTCAGTCACGGTATTAACCTCAGGGAGCTCAGGAGCTTAAATTATTTCATAGAGTTTGTCCCACTTCTAGGCAAGGGGCTAGGCTTCCAGGCTTCTGCACCAGTTACTCTAGCTATGTGTCTCCACACTGTCAGTGCACACACCAGTTCTCTGAAAAAGGGACACAGAAGCTGGGAGATGAACACAAAGAACTGTACAGGGAATCCCTGGGTACCTGAATCGTGTATCGACAACTTCTACTACGTGCTGCTCCTCAAGGTCATAGATTCTGAATCATCAAGAGAAAAGCAAGCTAACATTTAATGTTTTCCAAACTTATTTGACCACCAAGTCTATGCCCCCCACCCCCCAATGCTTTTCAGACTGGTTTTCTGTGAAACATACTTTGGAAAATACTTCTTATATTTTGCTCTGTCTTGCAAATTTTATTTCCTGAAGTGCCAAATGGTAGAAGTCATAGCTGAGGCCTGTGCAATGCTATTCCATGAGTGTAAAACCGACAGCTAGTCTTTTTGCATTTAGATTTGCAAAATGACAGCAATGCTAAAGTCCAACTATGATTTTGGTCAACCTTCTAATTACAGAGACAAGTATTTCCTTTACGTGGTTAAAGGAAACATAAGATGAAGATTGTGTGAATGGGTATGGGTTGCTTAATAATTCACTGATTTCCAGAACATTCTAACTGGAAACCCTGGTAGCATAGTGGTTAAGGGCTATGGCTGCAAACCAAAGGGTTGGCAGTTCAAATCCACCATGCACTCCTTGGAAACTCTATGGGGTAGTTCTTCTCTGTCCTATAGGGTCACTATGAGTCAGAATTGACTTAACGGCACTGGGTTTGGTTTTTGGGTTTCTAACTGGTTGGCCTGCTTGTGACCGACTTCATACAACACTTTTGAAAGCAAAGGTCATTTAGAGTCACCTGGGGAAGGTGAGGAGGTGATGGTTCTTTGGGATTTAAATGGCATTTTGATTTTGGGTTTTGGGGACCTAAACAGCATGTACACCAACAAAATAAATGTAAAATAAAATTTTATAGCTATAAATAATATAAACATATATACATCAATTTTAAGGCAAAAGGATGGAGCCCTGGTGGCACAGTGGTTAAGAGTAAAGGTCAGCAGTTCAAATCCACCAGCCGCTCCTTGGAGATCCTATGGGGCAGTTCTACTCGGTCCTATAAGGTTGCTATGAGTCATAATGGACTTGATGGCAATGGTTTTTTTTTTTTTTTAGATAAAAGGACAATTCTAAGCAATATCTTATTTTTCAATATCCAGCTGAATAAGGTCTAGTAATTTTCTCTCTTCGTAACACTTCTGTCATTGTGTGCCACTGAGTTGATTCCAAGTCATAGAGACCCTATAGTACAGGGTAGGAGTGCCCCATAGAGTTTCCTAGGCTATAATCTTTATAGGAGCCCATTGCCCAGTTTTTTCTTCCATGGAGTGGCTGATGGGTTCGAACTTCCAACCTTTCAGTTAGTAGCTGAGTGCTTAACCACTGCACCACCAGAGCTCCTCTGTAAGCCCTCCAGTAGCCAGTAATACAAGGTCGAGGCCTGACTTTGTCTCTTCTCTGGATAAATAAAAATTAAGAAAGAATGCTCCAATCTTGATAAACCAATCTCAGATGGAGGGAGAGAGAGTAGAAAGGGAGATAGGATGGAAAAAAGGGAGGAGGAAAACCCACCTTTTATGCCCATGGGATAAACCAACTGTGAGCATTAAGGTTGTGTGTCAACTTGGCTGGGCCACAATTCTCAGTGGTTTGGCCATTATGATGTAGTTTGGCAGTAGTATAATGATGTGATCACCTCCATGGTGAGATTTGATACAATGTGATCACCTCCACGATGGGATCTGCTGTGAGTATCCAATCACTTGAAGAGGAGTTTCTTTGGGGGTGTGGCCTGCATCCAATATAGGTGGGCTCTCTGCCAAGGCTTGTGGACATTTGCTTGCTCTGGATCCTACAGCTGGCTCCTGTTCATCTGACCTCCAGTTCTTGGGACTCGAGCTGGTAGCTTACCTGTCATTTTGCCTGGCGATCTTTAGGATTCATCACTCTTTGCAGCCTGCGAGCCAGGGCACTGCTGTCTGACTTGTCCATCTTGGTTTGCCAGCCCCTGCGGCTGCATGAATCAGGAGAAGCCTCCAGTCTAACCCACAGCTTTGGGAGAGTCTCACCTCTACAACCATGTGAGCTATTTCTTTGATCTAAATCTCTCTCTATGTATACGCACTTTGCTAGTTTTGCGTCTCTGGAAAGCCCAGCCTAAGACACCAACCAAGCGCTATAAGGGCAGATTATATTTGTACCCCTGTTCTGAGGGGCTTGGAGGAAAAACTCTTCTAGATCTAGAGGCCTGTGAGTAACCCAAAACATTTCCAAGTCAGGAAAGGAGTGAAACTATCTTAGCTCCCTAAATGCCAAATGGTAGAAGCAATAGTTGTGCCTTGTGCATGTCATTCCAGTGTAAAACCGACAGATTGGGTTTTCCCTTTTAGATTTGCAAAACAACAGCAATGCCAGAGCCAAACTATGATTCTGGTCAACCTTCTGATCATGGCAGCTTTGTGAGCTGAGAATTCAAACAATGAAGTGTAAATACTCACACTGGCTAATGTCCCAGAGGGATGATGACTTTCGAATATTTTTCATAGTGTTTTTACTATAGTTTCTATCCTGGAAACAGGCAAATTGTTTAATAAAGGCCCGATGCCTTGATTAGAGAGTTGCCACTGTGAAATACTTGTGAAGAACAGTGTTTGAGTTTACCATGGGTACTTACTGGTCTTACAGTCCATCTGTCATCAAGCCATAAACAACAGCTTGAGAAAAAAGGTGCAAACGAAGCTGCAGTTCAGGGATGGACAATTTCTGTGCCGTAGACGTTAGCCTGCATTTCTTTACACCTGCGAGTCTAGAAAGGCCTGGAGACCTGCTTTCGAAAAATCAGTCATTGCAAACCCTATGGAGCACAGTTGTACTCTAACACATATGGGGTCGCCCTGAGCAACTGTTTTTTTTATACTTCACTCTGCTGTGTGTGTGTATGTATCTGCAGACACTATGTGTAGAATGCATCTATTTTTCTCTCACTGATAGAACTTGAAATATATTATATTACTTTCACTCAAATTTTACATACTCACCAAATTCACATTGGGCTGAGACCCAACATGGCCAAGAAGGAAATTTTTCCATGAACAATCTTCACAAGTGAGAATGAGGAAGTTCACATGAAACCTGCCATATTAGCGTTCACATTCTGTGCACTTCTACTACTCCTCGTTCAGTCCTGGTGCCGAAAATATTTTCTAAGTCCTTGGGCGCCGACTTCCTTTCCGTTTTTTCTGGGGTGTGAGAGCGCCCCCTGGTGGCATTTGGCTGGAAACATAGAGCGGCAGATGCTCCTTGTTATACAAGGAACAGGATAAACAAAGCTGCGCAGGGACCAAAAAGAATGGGAATCGAACTCTCCCCACCCCTCCTCTATCCTCACATCCTCCCCACAGTAGTGTCAGAAATCATGCATCATCTAAGCCAGCGCTGTCCTGGAGAACTTTCTAGAATGACGGGAATGTTCTACTTCTGTGTTACCCAATGTTGTGGACACTAGCTCTTGAGCACTTGAAATATGGCTAGTGAGACTGAGGAACTCATTTTTTTAATTGAGGTGAAATTAACATAAAATTGATTGTTTTGAAGGGCACAATTCAATGGTATTGGGTACATTCACAAAACATTCCCATCATCCCAAAAGAAAACCTATCCACCCTATTCTCCCAGCTCCTGGCAACTACTAACCCGTATTCTATCTCTATGGATTTACCTATTCTGGGTATTTACAGGTGAAACCATATAATATGTGACCTTTCGTGTCTGGCTTCTTTCACTTAACATAAAGTTTTAAAGACTCATTCATATTATAGCATGTATCAGCACTTCATTACATTTTATGGCTGAGTAATAGTCCATTAAACGAATATGCCACATTTTGTTTATCTGTTTGTTGATGGACATTTGGGTTGTTTCTACCTTTTAGCTTTTGTGAATTGCACTGCTGTGAGCATTGGTGTACAAGGATTTGTTTGAGTACCTGTTTTTAATTTTTTGGAGTATATACGTATACCTAGGAGTTCATATGTTGGGTCATATGTTAGTACTGTGTGTAACTTTTTGTGGAAAGTCCAAACTGTTTTTTCAGAAGCTGAATTTTTTTTTGTTTTATTTAATTTTAATTAATTTGATCCCAACTTTGCAACGAGAGGTGATGATTGTATAGCATATGGATTCTTTCTGTGCATTAGACCAAAGTGCTCAACAACAGCCAAGGTGGCATTTTAAAAAAAGACTCTTGCAGAAAAAAATTGATATGAAAATTTTTCCTTGTTTTTATACATTAAAGGGAAATAGATTACAGACCATAAAAGTCAAAATAGAAAATGACTTTAGAGGACAACTATTCCAGCCTTGACATTTTATCTATCAAGAAACCGAGGCCTAGAGAGGTGAAATTTTCTTTTTAAACATTTAATGGGCAAGCCACTGATGGACAGGGCTGGGAAGATTCTGAGGCAGCATGTGAGCACTAGGTGGCAGCAGAGAGCGCGGGGTAGCAAGGCGCTGCTGCAGTAAGGCTAGGTTTACAGTATAGTATGGCCAATTGGCCAGAGGGCCAGGGTGGGACTGCTGCTAATTTGCCTAGGTTTAAATCTAGACTTCGTTACGTCCTAAAGTCAAATCCTATTGGCCCTACCTTCAGATGTAATCTGAATCCAGCCAATTCTCACCACCGCTTTTTCTTTTTCTGTCGCTAATTTTTTTTACCGCCCTGGCCCAAGCCTAGACTGCAGCGTAGCCTTCTATATGAACCACCCTCAACCCCTTCCACTGTGGTCCATTTACAGTCTACTGTTCCCCAGCAACCCAATATTTTCTCGTCACACTTAAAAGCAAACATCCTTCCTATGGTTTGCAGGACTCTGTACATATGTCCTCTGGCTACTTCTTCAATTTCATCTCCAATCATTCTTTCTCTTGTTCTCTGCCACTAACAGTAGTCCGCTTGGTCTTCCTCAGACTTGGTGCTTGCCAAACACTCTTTGCAACTGTTATTCCCTCTGCCTGGAATGCTGTTTCCATAGGTATCTGAGTGGTTCCTTCCTGTATGTCATTCATGTCTCTGCTCCAGTGTCACCTTATCAGAGAGAATTTCCTGCTCATTGTGTACTAAATAGAAGCCCTCACCATGCCACCATCACTCTCTGTCCCTCGCCCATTCATTGTTTTCTATAGTTCTTAACTACCTGGCGTTAGGTTATACGTGTTATATTCTGAATTATATATACAATTTTTTTATGAGCTAAGACTTTGTTGTTTTCTGTCATGACTAAACAGTGACTGACACAAGGAGCATAAAGAAAGGAAGGAAGGAGGGAAGGAAGGAAGAAAAACAGAAGAAGAAAGGAAAGAAAATATCTTGGTAAGTTAGTTAATTGCTCTTAAATCTGAGTTGTCTTATCTGAAAAATGAGATTAAACATCCTATCTACCTTGCAGGGTTATTAGATCCTTAAATGGCTCTCCATTGACTTAGCCCAGTGTTGTGCACATAGTATGTGCTCAGTAAATGCAGCTGGTTATAGCCATCTCTTTGGAGGTCTGTACTTATCACCCGTACCCTGTGAGTGATCTCTGCAAATGCACTGTTGACTCCCCCACTCCATTTCTTTTACTTCACACCTACCCATTTTGACCCACCTGACCTGTCATGTCCTACCTCTAGATGGTGCTCTCCATTCCTTTGCAGTCACTCATGCCTCATGCTCTGGTCACGGTTCTTAGAACCTTCAAGATCTCTATGTGCCACTGATTTCTCACCACTTGGTACATCAATGCACTGCTGTGACTGGTTCCATATGTAGGATGCTGGAGCTGGAAGGGACTTTGCGTCATTTTTACAAATGAGAAAGCTAATGCTTAGCAACAAGAATTGATCCCGTAACTGGTTAATTACAATTTCTGCCCACCAGGTTCAGGGCTATTTCTAGTTCTATTTGTTGTTGTTGTGTGCCATCAAGTCAGGTCTGCCTCATAGTGACCCCATGTGCCAGAGCAGAAAGGTCCCTTTCAATAACCTGTTTAAATTATTTATTTTAATTTTCTTGTCTTTCCAGTACTACCACCAACTCTTTAAAAGCCAGTGATGTGCTTGGATATAGCCTCTGAAGCCAAGCTTTGCTATTTAGTTGGACAAATCCTCTCTGGTTTATTATTTCTTCCTCTGTACAATGGGCTCACTAATACTCCCACCCTAATTTTCCCACAAGAAGTATCCTTGAGAGATAAAATAATTTAGGTGGTGGGTAAAAATTTAGAAAGGCTAAAAGATGCTTGGACAGGCAATACTTTTGTCTTCTGCCGTTATGGCTACCGCGTGAATAGTTCTGCCTTCCTGGAAACATAGCATAGCATCTACATTAGTGCAGTTCATCAAAGGATTAGATTGGTATTGGCCTTTGTGATTTTCTGTTTTAATTGTTATATTTCTTAGAGGATAGTGCTCTTGATTTTTTTCTTTTTTTTTTTTTTTGTCGATGGGACCTCATCTTTGAGTGGTTAAATAGTTGTACTAAATCAACTAATCTCTCTTGAATGAAGTCCAGTAAGTTTTTCCCTAATACACACACCTCTCAGTGCATTTTAGAGCCACTGAGCGTATGATCGATGAAACAAGGTAACTTCACTTTCTTATGTAGAGATCTCCAGACAGAATGCAGCTAGATGGTTTGCCCCAGATAGACAGTGATTAGGACCCAAAATACCTGGGATTAGCTAAGATGTCCACTAAGGGATCATAGCAATAGTAGGTCAAAGTTTTGCCAGGCTGGTCTCTCTCACAGAATAGGGATGGGTTTTTGGCTTGCGTCTTTGCCAAGTCCTTCTGTCCTACGTGACTGTGTTTCTTGAACTAGAGTACCAGTCCTCTGGGGTACACAAGGCCAGCTCCAGCATAAATATAGCAAATCTCCCTGGAACATTCATTTTAGGGGAAAGTAAATTAAATCACTATTTGAAGTTTAATGCAGATATATCACGAAGTAGACTGTAATATCCTCATAATGTTTAAGATAAAATACTAATGTTCAAGGAAATGTCTTGCTTGTGGAGGGCTGGTTCAGTCTACATTCCCAGGCTCCTTACATTCTCCTTATTCCCCAGAAGTACAAGTTCTTGCTGTCTTCTGCTTTTTGGGAAATTCAATGGGACACCCTTAGATGTGTTATTGAAGTAATATGTGCTGCTGTAGAAGCTTGCATGCTTTTCACAATTAAAGGAGAGCAGCCTATTGCTTAAAATTTATCTGATTAGTGTGGCTTATATCAAATGAGGTCTAAACGCACTGCCATCAAGTTGATTCCAACTCATAGCGATCCTATAGGACAGAGTAGAACTGCCGCATAGGCTTTCCAAGGCTGTAAATCTTTATGGAAGCAGACTGCTACATCATTCTCCCATGGAACGGCTGGTGTGCTTGAACTGCTGACCTTTTCGGTTACCAGCTGAGTGCCTAACCATTGTGCCAACGGGGCTCCTTCAATGGGGCCTAACCCACTAAACCACTGCCGTCGAGTCGATTCCAAGTCATAGCGACCGTACAGGACAGAGTAGAACTGCCCCACAGAGTTTCTAAGGAGCGCCTGGCAGATTTGAACTGCCGACCTCTTGGTTAGCAGCTGTAGCACTTAACCACTACACCACCAGGGTTTCCTCAATGGGGCCTAGTCATCCTAGTCATCCTTAAATTAACACCCCTTCCCACCTCCCAAAATAACCATCAAATTGACTAGTCTGTAGCTGATGGAGGCCTTTGGGAGAGGAAACTTGAATTATTTTCTAATAATTTATATTGAATAAAAAATCTGTGTTGCATTGAATACATCCTCAGTGTATTCAATGGATATACTTAGCTTTGAAGGCTCTAATGAGGGATGTTTCACATTCTTTAGGATCCTATCAATGTCCTTTGGTATTTGGAGCTACCCTCACCCAGTGATCCCCCAGGGGTTCATAAGCTCTCAGCTAGTAAGATTGGTGTGCATGAAAATATACAGCTTAACTTGCTATCACCTGCAGTAACAAGCTCACGTCCTCTGTAGTGGCCCTATGGCTTCTGCCCGGGACTGGTAATTATGGTTAATAATAAGGTTGGTTAAGGGCTTGGATAGTCAAAAATGCAGTCTGGAGAGTTCAAAAATTCATCTTGTAGCTGCCTCCCTGTTCTTCATACCTGGACCAGCTTTCTCAAGTTACTCTGCTTTAGACCAAAGAAAGTCATAATCACAGGGAAAGAACTTCAACCAAACATCTGCTGGGGAAACAAGTAGAACCATTCACCTGCGTAATGAAAGAGGTTCCTAAATTACACAGGGCATGGTGGTGACCTGGAATCCAACCACGGGAGCAGCTATACTGGAGGTCCTTCTTGCTAATAAGAAGAAACTGACTGACAGGGAAAATTGCTGCTGAGGGCTCTCGGGCCATATAGCCCTCAAGTCACCTTAATTTAGCATCCCAGGCCAGCGCAGGGGTCACGTCCTCTCTTAGGTAGAAGTACACTTGGGTAGAGGGAGGAGAGGTGGTCAGAGATGGGAGGACAGTGCTTAATGGCATACAACAATGGCAGAAGAATGTTGAAATCTGCTTCTGAACTGGAATCATTCCTTTGCTAGAAATAACCTTCTAGCAGTTGGAAGTTTACACAGAAATGATCTATTCGTGTCGATTGTTTTTTTGGGCATTGGTGCTCAGAAGTTTTGAAAAAAATTAGTCTTCCCATTACTCGCTAACAAGGTGGTCCTAGGCTAGCTTTCCAAGTAGGATAAGTTTTCTTATGGGGCTCAATCTTTTAAAGCTCCTTCCCTTTTACCTCATAGAAGGTACTGATATGGTGTGGAGGGAAGGCAACAGAGTTTCTGGACTGATATATGCACAAATGACCTCTGGGAACTGAGCCCTGATTGTTCTCTAACCCACAATGTGTCAGGTTGTGATGTTGGGCCTGAGGGTAGCAACTCAGCCTGGGAAGGTGGGGGCATCACAGATGCAGGGACATTGGGTGCCCATCATGCCAGAGCATGAGCTGATTGCCTACACTCTCTCCTCATTGGGGGACATCTGTCCCTGAGCAGAGAGTGAGAAGGGAGCCTTTCCCACACTCTGCCCTGGAACCAGGCAGGCTATAAAGAAAAGGAAAGTGTGCCCTCTTCTGGAAGAATGTCTTTCTGCTGCTACCTGCAATACAGGGCATCCCGCATGCGTTCATGCTAGAGCTCTCATGCTCCTACCACAAAGTTCCACAGACCTCTTGGTCACCCCTTCTAAATGTCCTCCCTTCCTGTAGCTTACATTATCCTTTTTCCTCTCCTCCCTCCCCTCCCTGCCTTCCTCCCTTCAGTTATTCCATCATTTACTATGACAAGTGATTGATAGCCTACAGCCATTGGATGACCACAGACAGCAGCCACAAGGGCATTTGCTGCCTGTGCTCAGGCTGTCTACACATTTTCAAGTCCCAACTTGAGGAGTTCAGATTGGCGAAGCTTTTCCCAAGTCCCCAATGGGAGCCGATCACTGCCTCGTCTGGTCCCCACTTTTCTTGTTCAAACCTCCATCAGAGCATTTGCTGTTTTGTATTATTACCATGCGGTCTCCCTACAAGACAGTGAATGCTTGAAGAACAAGGACTAGTTGTATTGATTGCTGAGCCTGCAACTTAACACAATCCTTGGCCCACAGTTGTTGTTGTTAGGTGCTGTCAAGTTTATTCCAACTCATAGCAACCCTATGTACAACAGAACGAGACACTGCCCAGCCCTGCACCATCCTCACAATCATTGTTATGGTTGAGCCCATTGTTGCAGACACTGTGTCAGTCCATCACATTGAAGGTCTTCCTCTCTTTTGCTGGCCCTCTATTTTACCAAGCATGATGTCCTTCTCCAGGGACTGATCCCTTCTGATAAAATGTCCAAAGCATGTGAGATGTAGTCTCGTCATTCTTGCTTCTAAGAAGCATTCTGGTTGTACTTCTTCTAAGACAGGTTTGTTCATTCTTTTTGGCAGTCCATGATATATTCAATATTTTTTGCCAACACCACAATTCAAAGACTTCAATTCTTCTTCAGTCTTTTTTAGTCATCATCCAGCTTTTGCATGCAATTGAAAACACCATGGCTTGGGTCAGGTGCACCTTAGTCTTCAAGGTGACATCTTTGCTTTTTAACACAGTAGGTGCTCCTTAAAAAAAAAAACCCAAAAAACAAATCTGGTGCTGTTGAGTCAATTCCAACTCATAGCCACCCTATAGGACAGAGTAGAACTGCCCCATAGGGTTTCCAAGGAGCACCTGGTGGGTTCGAACTGCCGACCTATTTGGTTAGCAGTCATAGCTCTTAACCACTATGCCACCAGGGTTTCCATAGGTGCTGCATGTTGTGTATTAAATAAATGACTGAATGAACTCTGTGTTTAATTTCCTATTACCTGGACAGAAATGTCAGAATTCCTTAGGACAGACTTTTGCTCTGTTCTAAACCTGTTCTATCTGGTTTAAACCCTGTGATTTAGTCAAGACAAGCTATTTATTATCCCCTTGATATGCCACATATATCTTCACCTCCTTACCTTTTTGTCCCCCTAATTACTCTCACTTTTTTTTTTTTTTTCACTCCAACTGTATAATACCTACTCATTTCCATCTTGCTGCTTTGTGGAGACCATTCCTCTGCGGCCATGGTACTATAGTACTCATTCCTACTCTGCATCACTCACTGGCAGGGGGGTGGGGATACTCAATCATTTATACCTTATAGCATCTCTAAAGGGAGCCCTAGTGGTGCAGTGGTTAAGTGCTTGGCTACTAACCAAAAAGTCAGTGGTTCGAGCCCATCAGCCGCTCCTCAGGAGAAAGATGTGGCAGCCTGCTTCTATAAAGATCACAGCCTAGGAAACTCTATGGGGCAGTTCTACTCTGTTCTACAGGGTCGCTATGATTGGGAATCAACTTGATGGCAACGGGTTATCAGAGCATTTCTAAGTGGTTTTAATATTGCGAGTCAATGTTAATTATAACATCTTAAGAGTGTCTTTCTTTTCTCTTGTAAGTGCCCTGATGATGGGGATGATGTCTCATGCTTTTGAGTATAGAAGCCACCCACTCCACACTGATGTGTTGCAAGGAACACATGAGGAGCTCAATATGCTTTACTGAATGAATGAGTGGACGCCACCTCACAGCCAAGTCCTTGGTAATTTGAAAGTGGGTTTTCCTCTTCTGCCTCAATGGCCCTAGACACCTGAGGGAAAGACACAGATGGGTGGAGTACCTGAATGAAAATGAGAAAAGGTGAAATGGTGCCCAAAAGGAAGGCTGAGAGACCCCCAGAAACTCCCCTCTCCCACAGGTGCCTAAGTCATGCTCCAGTGGGAAATAGAGTCGGAATCCTTCTGTTTCCTCCACCCAGTTGTGTTGTTGGCAAGGAGTCCACTTCTTGCCCTCAGTCTTCTCATCTTCATCCACATTTCCTCATTCTCAGTGTCGTGGATTTCCATGCAACCGTGTGTCTTCCATGAAGAGCTGTTCTGCCTCCTGTCCTAAAAATGTTACTATTTCTTTAAACGGAGTCAACCATTTTGCTGTCAAATTTCCTTCCTAAGCTGTGTATTGCACCAGTTCTTGATACCTATGAGATACATTTACTTCTTTTTCTTAAAATCGCAAACCCACTCTGCTATTCCCCCAAATGCTCTGTGGGGAAAAGGACTCAATTTAGGGCCTTATTTGATGTCATTGGGCTTTATCTGGCCCCATTTTGTTCAAGATAGAGTCTAGGTTGCATTGACCTCTTCAGCTGAAGTCTGTTAGTCACCTTTGCACCTTCAGCGCTTAGCATAGCAGCTGACTCATGTTGAGCAGAACTAAACTCCAGTGAATCTCATTTACATCGGAGGTGTTGGACATACGACTGATGTTTACCTAAAAAAAACAGTGGTTCCATTGACCAGCAGCATCAGCATCACCTGGGACGTTCTTAGAAATGCAAGTTCTCTGAGTCTGAAACTCTGCGGGTATGAGCCAGCAATCTGTATTTTAGTAAGTTCTCCAGGTGAATCTATTGTGTATTCAAGTTTGAGAACTTCAGATAGACTATCCTTAGCAGTTCAGCTTTTCCAGTAATTATGTTTTATATATTAAGGGGCATAAGAACTTAATCAGGTTAGTCCAATCTATCTGGTTGTATATAAATTGGTTCTGGGCTGTTGTATGTAAATTGGCGGGAGGCAGCTGGAGGTTGTTTTCAGTCTGTTACGAGCTATTGAAGGGAGAGCGAGCTGCCTGTCTGTCACCACTCACGCCCTGGGCTTTCTTTGCTGCCCTTGATTTGTACTGAGCTGCCCTGTCCCCAGCATCCAAGGGATAACAGGAGTAATAAAGACGGCACTTCATGTGATCAAGCCCTCTGCTGGCCCCCTGTGCTATGCATGGCATTCCCGTAACCTGGCCAAGCCACCCAAGCCCCTGTTCGGCTGAGATTCACCTGCACCAGGTAGACAGTGAGGGATTGTTCAGAGCAAAACACTGTGCAATCAACTGGAGATAACAGAGGCACAGGGGTCAGGCAGGCTGCCCGGAGCATCTTTCATCTTTGACTTATATTGGTAGGGTGTAAAGTGTGGCATCGGCCTGGTTGGCCTGGCAGTCAATGGCTGCCTTGTTCTGCCCCCTACTTATCTGCCATCTCTCTGATGTCACAGGTTTCATCTGGGTAGCTGACTTCAAAGGTGCTTTTCAAATTTTTTTTTAATTTTTCTATTTCAGGGATAATAGCCCAGCTTTTCAAAAGCATTTTGCTGTGCAATCAAATCAAATATTCTTAAATGGACAGGGCCAGGTTAACCCAGCCCAGGCACAGAGGCTCCCAAAACGTTGCCAAGAGCCTGGTGCCAATTCTGACAGATGACAAAGGGAAGCTGTGTTTTCTGTCTTCATCAACTGTTTTCTTCTCTCAAACCCATCCCTGTGCTGAGATTAAGGGGGAAAAAATTCCCCTCACCATCCCCCATTCTCTGTGTAAACTGACTCAAATGAGGTATTTTCTACCAGGGTCTGCAATATACTACCCAGGCATAACTGGACAGCTGAGTCAAATAACTGGTTCATTTAGTTTTTCTGGTGGGTTAACCAGTAGTTCCATGGGAAAGCTAAGTTGAGCTCTGGTCCTCATATGTTATAGACTCAGATTTATTCTGAGGCCATATCTATAAATGGACCACAGAATATACTACTTTGCGGTATTCCTCTCTTTGTTTTCTTCTCTTGGTCACATTAATGACTGAATGCTCCACCATGGGTTGCCTGGACCATATATGGTGGCCTGACCTTACCTGCCAATAGGCTGAACTACAAGACACAAGCTTGAGTCTTTACATTGGAGGAATATATTTCCAGTCAATAATGGCTAACGTTTATCAACATTTATTATTTGCTAGGTGCTGGGTAAGGAGCCCTAGTGGCACAATGATTAAGTGCTCAGCTGCTAACCAAAAGTCAGCAGTTCAAACCCACCAGCCGCTCTGCAGGAGAAAGATTGTGGGATCTGCTTCCATAAAGATTTCAGCCTAGGAAACTCTTATGTGGTGGTTCTACTCTGTTCTATAAGGTCACTATGAGTCAGAATCAACTTGACAACACACAATACCAGCAACAACAGGTGCTGAGCTAGGTAGTCTACAGGTGTTATTCTCATAGTATTCCTCTGTGGCAGGTTATGTCATTAACCACATTTTACAGATGAGAAAAACTGAGGCTCAGAGATGCTGGGATTTAAACTCAGTTCTGTCTGCCTCCACAACCACAGTGTTTTGATCTTCCTGAGTGTCCTGTTGTAGGTAGCACCCGAGTAGTAGGAAGTATAGGGAAGAGAGAAGAAAGGGGACCATGATTTTTGACCAGGAACATGTTTCTCCGACCTTCCAAGAAAGGAAACCTACAACAGCGAAGGATGAGGGGCTAGACTCCCTGGGCTCTGACTTACCTCTGCGGCTAAGGAGAGCCCTCCACTTCCCCTGTGTGTTGGGAGGAGGTGCCATTGCTACTCTACAGGAAGTGGGGAGATGTTTGCCTAGCTCTCATCTCAGAAGAACTAGGACAAAACTCAATTCTACAGGCTCCAGATTTTGGGAACATGACTGTTCATGGGACCTACGGGTGTGGGGCATATTTAGACATGTACCTTATACTTTAGGAATCTAACTTCAAAAAGTTCAGGACAAAAGGAATTCAGAGAAAAGACAGGGGAAATTCTATCAGCCAAGACTGAGGGAAGAGAACTCACTTACTTAGAAATTCTCAAAAATATTCCAAACGCAGCATACAAGAGGAAAAGAATATTCAGAAAGACTCAAATGGTAGGGAACATATCCGCAAGTTCAGACATAAAAAAGGCATGGAAAGAGATGTGTATAAATAATGGTAGACAGAATGCCACCTCACTGACTTCGGTGAAGGGCAATTTTAAAGTAAACCAAAGGCATCAAATAACAAAATAAAGTGTTTTGTTTTAATTAGATTCTGAGAAAGAAAACACACACACACACACACAAATCAAAAAGACAAGTTCTCTGCTGGAGGTCAATATTGAAATGATAACAAACCACAGAGAAAATAGAACTCCCCAATTCCTAGGGCTTTTTGAGTCAGCACCAGCATTGATGGGAGGGGATTTAAGAGCAGGGGAAGGGGAGAGGCTGTAAGGGGGGAATTGGACGCTATGAAGTTCACACAAATCTGGGAGGAACGGTCCACTTGCAGAGTAGGACAGAACTTGCATATGAACTGGGAAGACCTTCAGTAATTTTTGAGAAATCCTGAGAATAATGGCTCATTGAAAAGCCGGCTTGTGAACCCTTGGACAAGGAAACAGTGACCCTTCAGATCCAGCATGAATGTATTAAGGACATGTCATACCCAAAATGGAGTCCTTGGGTGGCGGGCACAAATGGTTAAGCACGTGACTACTAACTGAGTGGTTCAAACCCACCCAGAGGTGCCTCAGAAGAAAGGCTTGGCGATCTGCTTCTGAAAGATCACAGCTTTGAAAACCCTATGGAGCACAGCTCTACTCTGCAACACATGGGGTCGCCATGAGTGAGAACTGACTGGATGGCAGCTAGTTTTTTTTTTTTTTTTTTTTTATTCCAAAATAGGCTCATTGCCTTCTTTCCTAGGGGTGTGCTACAGTTATGGTTCAAATCGACTTTGTGGAACATTTGACTAACTCATGTGATTCGAAGTTAGATGTGTTAACTGGTATGCTGAATCACAGAATTAGAATCCCAAAAGATATTGGTGGACAGGGCCAATAAAACAAACCTAAGCAAATGAAAATAACATAAAATCCACAATGGTTCCAACATAGAATAAGGTAAAGTTGGCTCGACAGACATATCCACAAAGAGACCTAAGGCATTCAGGTGATTGTAAACTTAGTATAAGCCTCGAATGCGATAGAGTGGTCCAAAAGTTAATTCTAACTTGATCTACATGAATAGAAAGTGTTCAGAACAAGGAAAAATGGAAACCAGCATACTTTAATGCCTTCCTTCTGCAAGGTATTTTCTAATATACTGCCTTATTTGATTTTTTTCACAATCTGATAACCTCGTTTTTTACAGATGAGTTCCAAGTCCAAGACACAGAAAGGCTAACGAACTTTCTCAAGATCATGTAGCCAGGAAGTGGAAATGTCAGAGTTCAAACTCAGGTCAGTATGATTCCAAAGCCCTGCTCTTCCACTCTCCCACAATGAGCTTCTAGAGAAGGTAATCATCTCTTCCTGTGTGGGGGTCTGTTTACATCGCAGCCCGGTGTTGGGTTCGGCCACAAGGGATGAACACTAGGAGAAAAATTAGAACTCTCGAGCATTTTCCAAGGCTGATGCCTCTCTATTCCACTCTAGAGTGTAGTGTGCAGCTCAGGGCCCCACACTTTTTTAGGTGAGGATGAAGACAAAATTATAATGTAGTTACAATGACAAGGGGTCTGAAACTGTTGTGTGAGGAAACACTGAAGATGTTTAACAAGCAAAATAAAGATTCTGGGAGTAGGGGGCAGGGGGTGTGGAGATGGGATTTTAAATCTGTCTTCAAATAATTGAATGTCTGCCATGGGGAAGAAGGAAGCAGACATGTTCTGTGTACTCTAAGGAGAAGAATGCAAAAGCATTCGACTGTATGGATCATAACAAATTAGGGATGACATTGCAAAGAATGGGAATTCCAGAACACTTAATTGTGCTCATGAGGAACCTGAACTTAGACCAAGAGGCAGTAATTTAAACAGAACAAGGGGAAACTGTGATTTAAAGTCAGGGAAGTTGTGCGAGTGTCAGGCTTGTATCCTTTCATCATATTTACTCAATCTCTATGCTGAGCAAATAATCTGAGAAGCTGGGCTATATGAAAAAGAACGGGGGCATCAGGATTGGAGGAAGGCTTATTAGCAACCTGAAATATGCAGATGACACAACCTTGCTTGCTGAAAGTGAAGAGGGCTTAAACCATTTACTGATGAAGATCAAAAACTACAACCTTTACACCCAAATGTAAAGAAAACAAAAATCCTCACAAGTGGACCAATAATCATCATCGTGATAAACAAAGAAAAGATTGAGGTTGTCAAGGATTTCATTTTGCTTGGACCCACAATCAATGCCCATGGAAGCAGCAGTCAAGAAATCAAAAGACACATTGTATCGGGCAAATCTGTGGCAAAAGATCTCTTTAACGCGTTCGAAAGCAAAGATGTCACTTTAAGGACTAAGGTGCACCTGACCCAAGCCTTGGTGTTTTCAATGGCCTCATATGCATGTGAAAGCTGGGCAATGATTAAGGAAGACCAAAAGAAGAATTGATGCCTTTGAATTATGGTGTGGGTGAAGAATATTGAATATACCATGAACTGCCAGGAGAATGAACAAGTCTTTCTTGGAAGAAGTACAGTCAGAATGCTCAATAAAAGCAAAGACGGGGAGACTTGATCTCACATACTTTGGACATGTTATCAGGAGGGATGAGTCCCTGGAGAAGGACATCATACTTGGTAAAGTAGGGGGTCAGTGAAAAAGAGGAAGCTCTTCAATGAGCTGGATTGACAGTGGCTGCAACAATGGGCTCAAATATAGCAAAGATTGTGAGGATGGCGCCTGACCAAGCAGTGTTTCATTCTGCTGTACACAGGGTCACTATGAGTCAGAACTGACTCAATGGCACCTAACAACTAACAACAACCAAGGCAGATCTAGAGCCAACGGGGAAAAGTTACCGAGAAGTTGGTTTTTACCTTATTCATTTTCTATTGCTGCTGTAACAAATTATCACAAACTTCGTGGCTGAAACAACCCAAATTTATTATCTTATAGTTGTGTAGATTAGAAGTCTGATATGGTTATATTGAGCTAAAATCAAGGTGAGTAGGGTTTCATTCCATTCTGGTGACTCTAGATAAGGCCCTTGCCTTTTTCAGCTTTCAGAAATCACCCACGGTCTTTGGCTTGTGGCTCCCTTCCTCCATCTCTTTGACCCTTCTTCAGTGGTCCTATCTCCATCTGACCATCACTGGGAAAGTTCTCTGCTTCTAAGAACCCATGTGGTTAGATTGGGCCTACCCAGATAATCCAGAATAATCTTCCCGTTCTCAATATTCTTAACTTAATCACATCTTCAAAGTCCCTTTTACTATGTCAGGTAACTTGTTCACAGTTTCCAGGATTAGGACGTGAGCATATATGTGGGGGGTCATTGTTGGGCCTACCTACCATACACTCAACATAAGGATGGATTCCTAATAGAACTGTGCAGTGATGGAGTGGGCTGCTTTGACACCCTGCTCCTAGACATAGTCCAACAGAGAATGGTCTAGCTTTTGATGGGGATGCTGTGGAAGGAATTCAAGTATCTAATGAAAAATTGACCAGATGTCTTCTCAAGGTTGCTTCAACCCTGCTAGGTGAGGATTCTGTGAAGTGTGAGTTAGAGATGATGCTCGCTCTTATTTGGTCACGTGCTGTCTTGAACTTTATCTCCAGTCCTGTTTTACATGTTGTCCCCTGCACCCTCTCTCACATGCCAGCTCTATCATAATAGATAAAATACAGAGTCTAGAGTCTGATGACTCTGAGCTGATTATTTAACTCAGTAAGACATTTTTTTTTTTTAAGACTCAGCTGTCTTATTACAAACTAGGAAAAATAATAATATTACCTACTTCACAGGGTTGTGGCAAGGATTTAATTGCATGCACCTGCTCAAGAAAGCTCTGAATAAAGTCTATTCACTTGTTCTATGATCATTTATTGAGTCCCTTCTATGTATGAGGCACCATTCTAGGTGCCTAGGATATCTCAGTGATCTGGACAGACAAAAAGTCCCTGGTCTCATGGTACTTAACATTCTCCCAGGGAACAGAAAGTAATAAAAAACCAACTTAAAATATGTAAATTATATTCTAGAAGGAGATAAGAGACAATGGCATTGGGAATATGCATGTTGAAATTTTAAATAGTCAGGGTAGGTCTCATTGTGAAAGTGAGTTTAAGCAAAACTTTGAAGGAGAGAAGTGCATGGACATATAGGTATCTGAGGAAGAGCATTCAAGGTATAGAGAATAGGCAATGCAAAGGCCCTGAGGCAGGAATATTTCTAGTATGTTTGAAGAACAGTAAGAAGGGTAGTGTAGCTGTAACAGAGAAATGGTTGTAGAGATGAAAGTGGGTGGTGGATGAGAATACGAGAAAGGGAAAGGGCAATTTATTAGTTCCTAGGGCTGCTGAACAAAATACCACAAACTGGGTGACTTGTAAAAACAGAAATTTATTGTCTATAGTTCTGAAAGCTAGCATTCCAAATTCAGGGTGTCCACAGGTCCACGTTCTCTTAGAAGTCTTCAAGAGAAGATTCTTTCTCATCTCTCTCAGCTTTTGGTAGCCCCAGACATTCCTTGGCTTGCGGCTGCAGTATAACTCCCTTCTCACATGACTGACTTCTGTTGGTCTGCTTGACTCTCTGGGTCATTTCTCTTCTTTTACAGGACATACTCCAGTATGTCTTCATGTTAACTGATAACATCTTCAAAGACCTTACTTCCAAAGGAAAGATCATGTTCATAGGTACTAGGTGTTAGGACTTCAACGTATCTTTTTGGGGGACCCAATTCAATCCATAACAGAGAGCAATGTAAGGAATTTGGCTTTTACTTTGAAAAAATGGGAACCACAGAAGGGGAGTGAGCAGAGAGTGATTTGACTTGACTTATCTTTTAAAGGAAGCACTCTAGCTCCTCCAGCTAGCTATTGGGAACAGATCACAGGTGGAAGATGATGGAGGCCTGGACGAGGGCAGTGGCAGTGGAGGAGGTCAGATTCTAACCTCTACCTTCCCCATCTCAGGATGTGGCCAAAAATTTGGGAGTCATTCTTGACTCCTTTCTTAAATTCTAATCCACACCCCTTTTCTCCTATCCCAGAACCTGCCATGTGCCCTAAATGAACTTTTTCATCTAACAGGCTCGGAGAAAGATTGAGCTCACAATTCCTCCAGAGGCTTAAACTCACTTTGTAATCCCAAATATTTTAAAACCACAAAAATCAGCCAACTGCTCAACAGCTTGTTTCCATCTTGAGTTCTAACCAGGCAGGCTTTTCTGACTTCAATTTAGGTAGACAAAGATATATTTTCAAATCAAGCCTAGCCTGAACTTGCCCTAAAGTTGACTAAAGTACCTAGTCTAGTGATCCTAAATCTATCAATACATTAAAATCACCTATAGGACTTTCAGAAACTATAGGTTCCATGGCCAAACCCCAGACCTACCGAATTGGAAGCCTGCAGGTCTAGGCCCAGGAATCTGTATTTTTTAAAGTCTCATTGTCAATTCTGAGGCAGAGGGTCCATGAATACAGTCAATACTTCTTCGTTCTAGCAAGACAGTGCTCACACCATCTGAGGTATCTATTCTATTTTTAAAGGCACCATAAAAAGGTATTGTTCGAATTGTCTCTGCAATTTATCCAATTTTCTCATGAAAATAAATAGCATTGTCTTTTTTAATGGTTTAGCAAATTCTGTTTAAGGAGAAATTGAGGGTTTCAATACTCATTATTCATTTTACTAATGTTTATTAAGCTAGGCAGTTTTCAAGCTGTTGAGAATACAATGATAACCCTCTTGTTGTTGTTTTTGGGTGCCATCAAGTCGATTCTGACTCATAGAGACCCCATGTGACAAAGTACAACTGCCCCATGGGGTTTTCTAGGTTGTAATGCCCAAGTGGCACAATGGTTAAGGCTTGGCTGCTAACCAAAAGGTCGGTGGTTCAAACACACCCAGTGGTTTCAGGGGAAAAAACACCCAGTGATCTACTCCTGTAAAAATTATAGCCTAGGGAATCCTATGGGGCAGTTCTACTCTGTCCTTTAGGGTGGCTATGAGTTGGAATCGACTCAAACTCACACAACAACAGCAACAGCAATGAGCTTTACGGGAGCAGATGACCAGGTCTTTCTCCCATGGAGCCACTGTATGGGTCCAAATAGCCACCTTTTGTCTAGCAGCCAAGTGCTTAACTGTTGTATCACTAGGCCTTCTTAACTTTGCTATAGCGGGCGAGACAGACAATAAATGGGCAGGTACTACCAGGAATAGATGTATTCTTTGGAATATTAATGGGTAGCTACCCAGATAGGTGCATCACGGCAGATACATGCATGGGGCAGGACAAGTATGCAGATAATTGCACGTAGAGATCCCCGTAACTTGCATAAGCTTTGTACTTACATCACCTTCAGCCTCTAGGTTGGAATGAACTGGCCTGATTTACATTTCTCTTCTTTCAAAGCATTCCTTGGACGCCTGTTGCACCCCTCTCCGTGTAACCATCACTGCCTCCAGTGAGTGCAGACGGAGGCACGTACACACAGACACCCGTGAAGAAGATCCTCCACCCGTCTTTCAGTTTCTTGTACTGTGGTAGCTTGCGTGTTGCTAGGATGTTGGAAGCTATGCCACTGGTACTTCAAACCAGCAGCAACGTCACCCATGGCGGACAGGTTTAGCTGAGCTTCCAGACCAAAACAGACTGGAAGGAAAAGCCTGGTGATTTACTTCCAAAAATTAGCCACTGAAAAGCCTATGGATCACAACAGAATATCACCCTGTATTGTGCTGGAAGATGAGCCCCTCAGTTTGGAAGCCACTCCAAATACACAGTGGGCACAACAAAGGACTCAAGCTTAACAGTGATGGTGAAGATGGCACAGGAATGGGCAATGTTTCATTCTGTTATGCATGAGATCATCATGAGTCAGAACCGACTTGAAGGTGAGTAACAACAAGGAAGACGAGGAAGATATGAGACTCTGCTGCCTTCACCGTCCAGGCCAGCAGAACTGGCATCACAAGTAAGAACATGGCATTTTGCATTCTAGCCTATCAAATGTGATTCCAGCCCCCTGGAGTAGTCTGGGAATTCATAGCATTCATATCAGGACGACCCTTCTGGATAGCCTTGCAATCTATGTTAAACCCCTCTCCCCAAACTTGCACTTCGCAAAGTGGTTACTCTACACATCCTTTGTTTCAGATGTATCAAGGTCCTTGCACAGGAGTGGATTAACCAGTAAGCAAGGTATGCACGGGCTTACTTGTGCTTACTTTCTGTTCTGTAGTGCACAATTTTCCTTGTGAACCTTGCTTCTTGGGTAATCCGTCCCTGCAAATGGCTTTCCTGCAAATGGCTCTGCATTTTCTGCAACTTGCATTCATTTCATAACAATGTGATGAATATCCCCAGGGCAAAAAAAGGCATACAGAGCTTCGCCTAAGCCCTGCTGAAGAATTCCTAATCATAACGCTAATAAAAATGCTTTGTGTGTGCGTGTGTGTGTTCCCCTGTGTGTAGAAGTGCCCTGTGTAACTATACGCATCTATCTGAATCTGCATATACAGCCACGCATCGTCTAACGTCCACGGTACTTTCGGTGAAATAGGACGTTATGTGATTTGGACGCTGTTTGACATGCCTAAATCGAGAACAATAGCATTCACTGATTTCCCACCTTCGTGTTATTTAATAAACTTCTGTTTCACTTCCAGACCGATGCTTCTCCTTTGCCTCTTGCTGCTGCTTTCACAAGCTCTGGTTTTGCTGTGTTTAGGAGCCACGGCGCACTTCACGGTAAAACTTTCAAAAGAAAATTAAACAGAGATGATGCTACAACACTCGAGGGATGTGTGCTACACAAGATTGGATGCTGCTGTCTACAAGTCAAAGCGTATGCTGTTAGACAGTAAACCTTTCATTTGTAAGTAGGAAAAGCTCACATTACAATAACGATGGAAAGTGAAAAGCATAGCATACTTTAAAATAATAATAGAAAGTTAAAAGTATAGTTACACCAGTGACATAGGCGTTTATTATGACTATCAAGACATATGTTATTATTATAGGTTATATGTGTATGCCTGGCAGCTCAATCGCTTCATATACAAGAGAGATAAGATACACAGGTTACTACGTTACGCGTGGGAAGCTGTTGCATTTGCTACGTCAGGTTATGTCTGCTATGTCCCACCCTCCCGTCAGGATTTCTGAACTCTACTGAAGCCTTATGGGACCATGGACGTGTATGCAGTTGGACATGGCCTGAATGGATGTCATGTGGCACATGACTGTGTGTACTTTGCCTTTACTATTTATGTTTAGGGTACTTTTATTCACATTATTCCCATTTCATTCTCACAATCCTGTGAAGAAGGCAAGGGTAGGGGGGATTATACCTATTTTGCCAAATTAAATTTCTGTGTATATATGTGGAAACCCTGGTGGCATAGTGGTTAAGGGCTACAGCTGCTAACCAAAGGGTCGGCAGTTTGAATCCGCCAGGTGCTCCTTGGAAACTTTATGGGGCAGTTCTACTCTGTCCTATAGCATCACTATGAGTTGGAATTGACTCGGCGGCAGTGGGTTTTTGCCGGGTTTATGTATATATGTGTATATGGCCTAGATGTCTTATTCGAGGTTCACAGCTACTGAGAGAAGAAGCCTGAATTTGAACTACCGTTTCTGGCTCAAAACCCAAATCGGCAGGCTTATTAGCCATTCTTTGGCAATTCATATTCCATGACACTCCCAAGGAATGGGACTGTTGCCTCTATGAATTGGTCCTTGCAGAGTTTCTTCCTGATGTGAAGTTCAGACTGAGGAGGGCGCTCTGCTGTTTTCTCCTTTACTGTTGCCTGCTGGTTCCTTGGGTGGAGACATCCACCCGGCCACTACATCAGTGCTTGAATGTCCTGTTCACAAGTGCCATTAGGGATGCTGACCATCCATGGCCACGACCATCTTTTCTCACTTTCTGCTTACTATTGGCAGTGGCTCTCTCTGGCTCGTAGAGTGACTTCTATAAATTGTTTAAGTTGTCTATATAAAATGAGCCTACCATTAACAAAAGGGGTTAGGTGTATGTTAGAAAAGAAATGTCTGTTATTTGTGACTAATAGAACAGGGATAAGATGAGGGCTCTGGCTCCCCCTTCGGCTCTGTTCGTGATGGCTGCCTGTCATTTACAGTAATGATTTACGTGGGTTAAGCCCGATGGCTTAGATGGTCCTAGGTTGGGATAATTTTGTCTTTATGAGCTGTCACCCCGAGGTCAGGAAATAAATGTCACGAGCACCTAGAGAAGCAAGTTGAAAAGGTGAGGGGCATGAAGTCATGCCTCTAGGGTGACTGAAGGGGGTTCCTAGCCACCCTGACGACAGCCTGCAGTGTTTGTCCTCATCTGCGGAGGGGTGGGGGGCTGGGGTCCCTGGAGCCTGTGATTATTAATGGGGCACCAGCTGCTCTGTCTTTATTGCTGTCCGTCATGGTATCTGCCTCTGTCATCTACAGAGATGCGGCGTCTGTGGGTCAAAGTGCCCAGTTGCTGATCAGCGCCTGCCTTCTTCTTGCCCGCTCCTACCTTCCACAGAAGTTCAGTCTTAGGCTAACAATTCCCTTAATTCCTTGCCCTGTTTCAGTGGCAACTGATGTCAGACAGCGCCACCTGCTGAGCTCAGGAGTTTCACGTAAAACCAGAGGGCTGTGAGCACCTGAACGGAATTGGCCAGCCATCCACCTTCCCACTCCATGTCTGTGTGCTGGCTGGCCTAGGTGTAAAAAGCTACCTAACATAAAATTTGAGGGCCTTCCAGGTACCCAATACCCTGACTCCACAAAAGTCTTTCTTCCCATCCTCATTAGTCTTGAAATTGATTAGGAGATGATACAGCCATTCGTTCAGAGGAGTAAGAGAAAAATAATGGTTAATGACCCCCATATCCTGAGATCTGGGTCTGGTCTCCAACTCTACAACCAGCTATGCCCAGAACTGAACCTTTCTGAGCCAATCTGTTAACTCGTCCATTAAGAGAGAAAAAGATCTGAGACTTCTTTCACTTCTAAGGCTAACAATTCAAATATTCCTGGTAAGGTAAAAATTTGGCTCAAATTCACAATATGATGGAAATGATTGAGACCATGTTCTTTCTTAAGTGCTGGTTTTATTTAAGGGGGAGCAAAGGAGATGCACTTTCAAGTGAAGGGGTTAGGCAGGCTAGATAGAGCAGTGTTTTCAAGTTGAGAGTTCTATTTCATTAGTGGGTTGTGAGAACAGTTTATCGGCTTTTGGCTACCATTTTATAAAAGGAAATGGAACAGAAATATCTGACTACACTGCGTGTAGCAATGGCCAGTGTTTTTTGCGAAGCTTTCATTTCAGTTATCTGTGTGTTATTCTTCTGGTTTGTGAACCTGGGTAAGGTAAAGCAGGCCAGAAACCCCATAGATGGGTGGTCAGGTCAATGTCTCCATTCTAGGGACCTGATCCCCAAGCTGTACTCCATGACTGGGGAGCTTCCCTTGTTTCAGGATCTGTGAGCTATTTCACATCAAGCCTGGTGTGGTAGATTTCCACCAGACATACCTACAGACCTGGAGGACACGAGTGGGTAGAATTAACAGAATCGTCAAACTATTGGTGCTAAATTTTCCTACCCCAGTGGTCTTTTTGCTGTCTTTTCCAACATCCCATTCAGTTAACTGGGCTATTGTCCATGAGAGAATTTAATTTGCAAATATATACATAAAATGTTTTTCAAAGACACTGTATTTGGGAGTTGTTCTCTTTCTTTGGTGAGAATTTGTTATGCAAAGAAGGTTTTTAAGATCCCCAGAGAGAGGCTGTCATAACCTGTTGCCTTGGAGTCAATTCCAACTCTCATAAATCCCCAATATTTTCTAATAGTTACACAGAATGAAATAAGACCATAATAATGGGAGTAACTGCCTATAATGAATGAGAAATTTACAATCTCAATCCTGTGTATCCAATATTAGTCAACTGGTTAACTACTATAGCAAAACAACCCCCAAACTCAGTGGCATAGCAAAATAAAAGAGTTTTTTTCTTGTTCACACAAAATCCAATATGGCATTCCTGGTTTAACTGGGTCTTCTGAGAAGCTCTCCAGCAAGGTCTGACTCAAGGATCCAGTCTCCTTCTATCTTGTGATGGCATCACCTTCAGCAGAGTCTCCAAGGTCACAGTGGATAGAAAGAGAACACGGGAGGGAGGGCTGGATATTAACAATCTTGGCCTGGGAGGAGCACACATCACTTAAGCTCACACTGCATGGGTCAGAACTGGCTGCTCTGGTACACAAGGGCAGCCAGTCCTGGCTGGGCGGCTACTACCCTGCAATAACTGTACACCATGGAAGTAGAACTTAAATCTCTGATGGTTATCTAGAGGTCACTGCCACACCCTGCACTTAGTATAGGAAATTAGAAGTCCTCAACAAATGTCTACTGAATTTATAAAGGGAAATATGAGTGGATAAATAAACAAGTAAACAAACCAAGCCCATTGCCATTGAGTCAGTTCTGACTTAAGTAGATAGCATGTATACAGAGTAGAACGGAACTCCACAGGGTTTCCAAGACTGTGACTTTTCAGAAGCAGATCACCAGGCCTTTCTTCCAAGGCAACGCTGGGTGGGTTTGAACCGCCAACCTTTCAGTTACCCGCCAACCTTTCAGTTAGTAGTCAAACGCTTAACCATTTGTGCCGTCCAGGAACTCCTAAATGAATGGTGGATTTTTTTTTTTCATTTTATAATTCTTTCATTATTCCCATGACTACAGCTTCATTTTTTAATTTAGCATTTTTAAGAATAATAACTGAGCAAACATTCATTTAGGTATTTAATCATTTTTCTGTCTTTGCTGGCAGATCCTTCAAAATTGCTCTAAAAGCCATGTCTCAGGATAGTTTAGGTAGAACTTTTCTTAGGAAGTAATGAAGAAGACTGATAAATGAACTTCAAGTCTCTTCCAACTTGAATCCTTTGTGACTTACACAAACTCTGACTTGGCATCGTTCATCACCAAGCATAGCTGGTGGCACATTTTCTTGGCGCAATTCTAATTCAGCTAATTTTGGGACTTGGCTAATAAAGCTAAGGCAATGGTTGTAGCCAGCACATATGAGATGTCCCCAGAATTATTTGTAGATAAGATCAGTTAAACTAGCCTTAAAAACCCATTGCCATCAAGTTGATTCTGACTCATAGCAACTCTATAAGACAGGGTAGAATTAGTCCATAGGGTTCCCAAGGGCATAAATCTTTACGAAAGCAGACTCCCACATCTTTCTCCTGTGGAGCTGCTGGTAGGTTCAAACCGCCCACCTTTCAGTTAGCATCTAAGTACTTAACCACTGTGCCACCAGTGCTCCTTAATTAAACTACAGTCCATTAAATTTTATTATGACTTGATTCATGCTGTACATTTCACTCATGGTGACTTTAAAATCAGAATTGGAAATTTAATTTTTTCAGCAGTTTTCGGTACTACCAAAAAGAGACTATGAAATAGTACATCTAGTGGTCCCAAGACTTACGGTCATAAGAGAGATGCCCTTTGCTGTGGGACAGAGACATTCGTTAAACCTTTCTGAAACTTGAATGACATATCTTGCAGAGCTGTCTAGTTCACTGTGTTCTGAACCTGTGCTCATCTCAGAATTTGATTGGGTGTGATAATGATCTTGATTGATTTGCCCTTAATCAATTTGCAGGATTGACCACTACTCCCCGTCCCTTCCATAAAACTCAGACTGATGCCTGCAGCTTCTTCATGTAACAAGAGTCTGGAGGCAGGGAGTTTTGGGCTCACCTGACAGCTCCACGATCCAGGTTACCCAGGATTCAGACTCTCCCCACGTTTCTATTCCACTGTCCTAGAAAGTGACCATCATCCTCATCATTCAATATGGCTCCCAGAGAATGAAGAAAACCAAAGACACACACACAAAAAAAGACACAAGAGAAAGATTATTCCAAAGGACTAATGGACCACAACTACCATAGCCTCCACCAGACAGAATCCAGCACAACTAGATAGTACCCAATTACCACCACCAACTGTTCTGACAGGGATCACAATAGAGGGTCCCAGACAGAGCTGGAGAAAACTGTAGAACAAAATTCTAACTCACAAAAAAAGACCAGACTTACTGGCCTGACAGAGACTGGAGAAACCCTGAGAGTATAGCTCCCCGACACCCTTTTAACTCAGTACTGAAATCACTCCTGAGGCTCACCCTTCAGCCAAAGATTAGATAGGCCCATAAAACAAAACAAGACTAAATGGGCACACCAGCCCAGGAGCAAGGACAAGAAGGCAAGAGGGGACTGGAAAGCTTGTAATGGGGAACCCCAGGTCAAGAAGAGAAAAGTGTTGACACTCCATGGGATTGGCAACCAATGTCATGAAACAGTATATGCATTAATTGTTCAATGAGAAACTAGTTTGCTCTGTAAATCTTCATTTAAAGTACAGTAAAAAAAAAAAATATATATATATATATATATATATGCTCCCAGAGCTCCAGTCATCCAGGATGCAGAAGAGACTTTTAGGAAGTATCCTACACATATTAAAATGTTTAATGTATCTCCATCATTTTTTACCCTCACGTGTCTGTCAGTTTGTCATACTGTGGGGGCCTGTGTGTTGCTGTGATGCTGGAAGCTATGCCACCGGTATTCAGATACCAGCAGGGTCACCCATGGAAGACAGGTTTCAGCTGAGCTTCCAGACTAAGACAGACTAGGAAGAAGGACCCAGCAGTCTACTTCTGAAAAGCATTAGCCAGTGAAAACCTTATGAATAGCAGCGGAACATTGTCTGATATAGTGCTGGAAGATGAGCCCCCCAGGATGGAAGGCACTTCAAAGATGATTGGGGAAGAGCTGCCTCCTCAAAGTAGAGTCGACCTTAATGAGTGGATGCAGTAAAGCTTTCGGGACCTTCATTTGCTGATGTGGCACATCTCAAAATGAGAAGAAACAGCTGCAAACATCCCTTAATAATCGGAACCTGGAATGTATGAAGTATGAATCTAGGAAAATTGGAAATCGTCAAAAATGAAATGGAACACATAAACATCGATATCCTAGGCATTAGTGAGCTGAAATGGACTGGTATTAGCCATTTTGAATCAGACAATCATATAGTCTACTATGCTGGGAATGACAACTTGAAGAGGAATGGTGTTGCATTCATCGTCAAAAAGAACGTTTCAAGATCTATCCTGAAATACAATGCAGTCAGTGATAGGATAATATCCATACACCTACAAGGAAGACCAGTTAATACAACTATTATTCAAATTTATGCACCAACCACTAGAGCCAAAGATGAAGAAATAGAACATTTTTATCAGCTGCTGCAGTCTGAAATTGATCAAACATGCAATCAAGATGCATTGATAATTACTGGCGATTGGAATGCAAAAGCTGGAAACAAAGAAGAAGGATCAGTAGTTGGAAAATATGGCCTTGGTGATAGAAACAATGCCGGAAATCGAATGATAGAATTTTGCAAGACCAAGGACTTCTTCACTGCAAATACCTTCTTTCACCAACATAAACGGGGACTATACCCATGGACCTCACCAGATGGAACACACAGAAATCAAATTGACTACATCTGTTGAAAGAGATGATGGAAAAGCTCAATATCATCAGTCAGAACAAGGTCAGGGGCCGACTGTGGAACAGACCATCAATCCCTCATATGCAAGTTCAAGCTGAAACTGAAGAAAATCAGAGCAAGTCCACGAGAGCCAAAATATGACCTTGAGCATATCCCACATGAATTTAGAGACCACCTCAAGAATAGATTTGATGCATTGAACATTAGTGACCGAAGACCAGACGAGTTGTGGAATGACATCAAGAACATCATCCATGAAGAAAGCAAGAGGTCACTGAAAAGACAGGAAAGAAAGAAAAGGCCAAGATGGATGTCAGCGGAGACTTTGAAACTTGCTCTTGAGCGTTGAGCAGCTAAAGCAAAACGAAGAATTGATGAAGTAAAAGAACTGAACACAAGATTTCAAAGGACCTCTCGAGAAGACAAAGTAAAGTATTATAATGACATGTGCAAAGAGCTGGAGATGGAAAACCAAAAGGGAAGAACATGCTCGGCATTTCTCAAGCTGAAAGAACTGAAGAAAAAATTCAAGCCTGAGTTGCAATAGTGAAGGATTCCATGGGAAAATATTAAATGACACAGGAAACATCAAAAGAAGATGGAAGGAATACACAGAGTCATTATACCAAAAAGAATTAGTCGATATTAAACCATTTCAAGAGGTGGCATATGATCAGGAACCGATGGTACTGAAGGAAGAAGTCCAAGCTGCTCTGAAGGCATTGGCAAAAAACAAGGCTCCAGGAATTGATGGAATATCGAGATGTTCAACAAACAGATGCAGCGCTGGAGGTGCTCACTCATCTATGCCAAGAAATATGGAAGACAGCTTCCTGGCCAACTGACAGGAAGAAATCCATATTTATGCCTATTCCCAAGAAAGGTGAGCCAACCAAACGTGGAAATTGTAGAACAATATAGTTCGTATCACACGCGAGCAAAATTCTGTTGAAGATCATTCAAAAACAGCTGCAGCAGTATATTGACAGGGAACTGCCAGAAATTCAGGCTGGTTTCAGAAGAGGACGTGGAACCAGGGATATCATTGCTGATGTCAGATGGATCCTGGCTGAAAGCAGAGAATACCAGAAGGAAGTTTACCTGTGTTTTATTGACTATGCAAAGGCATTCGACTATGTGGATCATAACAAACTATGGATAACACTGGGAAGAATGGGAATTCCAGAACATTTAATTGTGCTCATGAGGAACCCTTACATAGATCAAGAGGCAGCCGTTCAGACAGAACAAGGGGATACTGATTGGTTTAAAGTCAGGAAAGGTGTGTGTCAGGGTTGTATTCTTTCACCATACTATTCAATCTGTATGCTGAGCAAATAATATGAGAAGCTGGACTATATGAAGAAGAACGGGACATCAGGTTTGGAAGAAGACTTATTAACAACCTGCTTTATGCAGATGACACAACCTTGCTTGCTGAAGGGGAAGAGGACTTGAAGCACTTACTAATGAAGATCAAAGACTACAGCCTTCAGTATGGATTACACCTCAACGTAAAGAAAACAAAAATCCTCACAACTGGACCAATGAGCAACATCATGATAAACGGAGAAAAGATTGAAGTTGTCCAGGATTTCATTTTACTTGGATCCACAATCAACAGCCGTGGACGCAGCAGTCAAGAATCAAAAGACACATTGCATTGGGCAAATCTGCTGCAAAGGACCTCTTCAAAGTGTTGAAGAGCAAAGATGTCACCTTGAAGACTAAGGTGCGCCTGATCCAAGCCATGGTATTTTCAATCACATCATACGCATGTGAAAGCTGGACAACGAATAAGGAAGACCGAAGAAGAGTTGACGCCTTTGAATTGTGGTGTTGGTGAAGAATATTGAATATACCATGGACTGCCAAGAAAACGAACAAATCCTTCTTGGAAGAACTGCAATCCGAATGCTCCTTAGAGGCAAGGATGGTGAGACTGCGTCTTACCTACTTTGGACATGTTGTCAGGAGGGATCAGTCCCTGGAGAAGGACATCATGTTTGGCAGAGAATAGGGTCAGCGGAAAAGAGGAAGACCCTCAACGAGGTGGATTGACACAGTGGCTGCAACAATGAGCTCAAGCGTAACGACGATTGTAAGGATGATGCAGGACCTGGCACTGTTTTGTTCTGTTGTGCATAGGGTCACTATGAGTCGGAACCGACTCCATGGCACCTAACAACAACAACAACAATCATTTTTTAATGAACTTCCACTTTAACCAACTCATTTAGATTAATCAGCCAACTACCAGTCCTAATAATATCTAATAATAGGGCTTCTAATTCTGTTTCCCATGGTCTTTGATACTGAGGGTGATCTGTAGAATTGATTAACATTTCTGTTTTGAGAAAGGAGTCCCTGGTTTAAGTATACCCACAGGAACCCTAGGAGAAAGGTCTGGCAATCTACGTCTGAAAAATGAACCACTGAAATCCTATGGAGCACAGGTCTGCTCTGACACACACGGGGGTCACCACGAGTTGGAATTGACTGGATGGTAACTGGTTACTGGTTTGGTTTTGGGAAGAGTAGTAGACAGTGGGAGTGAGAAGTGGCATTTGGTTTAATCAACAGTTTTGTGCATATTTGCCAGTCTAATTATTTTAGGTACAGTACATTCTAAGCTGTTATAACAAAGATACTCAAAAACGCAATGGCTTCAATTAGATAGAAAGTTATTTTTTCTCTCATGTAACAATCCAGCAGTAATTGGGTGGCTCAGGATAGCTCTGTCATCCTAAAAATGTCATCTGCCTGTGGGGCCAAGGTGGTTGCTCCAGGACTTGTTCTCCTAACCAGCAGGAAGAATTAAAAAAAGGCCAAGGGAGCATATGCCTACTCTTTTTAAGGATACACAAAAGTGGCAAACATCATTTCTATTCACATTCCGTCAGCCAGAACTTAAGCTATGGTCATGCCTAGCTGCTAGGTAGCCATCTTCCTGGGGAAGCAGGGGAGAATGGATGCTCTGGGACAACCAGCAGTCTCCTACAGTCATTTGTTGCTATTGAGTCTAATAAAATCTAGGGCACCTGATGGAATCTAGTTTCCAAACATGTAAGTCTTAGGACCAAATCTTCGACTGTGGAGAACTTACAGTTTTATAGGTGGTGAGTCAGGAGTGGGACAATGACACACACAAAAAAAACCATTAGTCTTGATGATTGAGTGGTACCCAAGGCAACCTTCCCACCATGAAGTAGAAGCACAAGAAGGGCCACGTCACCAAGGGCTGCCCGTCCCCTTTTGTATGGACCGTGTGGACTGAGACGTTTGGTGTCATGCAGACCTAGCGTTTCAGTGACTTGATCAGCCTTTTCATTTTTCTGTGGTGATGTAGCCACATCCAAACGCTTCCTGAAAGCAAAGTTCGAATTTAAAAGAAATTCTGGTCATCATCATCATTAATTCAATTTGCATTTATTTAACACTTGCGGAGGACGAGAAACTAGTCCAGGCCTGAGAAATGAGCAGATGAAGCAAACAATCTTCTTTCTTCCTTTTTTTTTTTTAAATAGCAGCCTTATTAAGACATAATTCACCTATCATACAAATTCACCTACTTAAATGTAAAACTCATACTGAGTTTCTGTTTATGGTGATGCATATTTGGCAACAGATATTGATGATGGCTGCATACCCAGACCTACGTAATTGATGTCACTAAATCTTACACATGAAAAAATGTTAAATTGGTAAATGTTGTGTATTATATACATGTATATATATATACGTATTTAAGGATATTCACTGAGTTGTATAGCCATTAAAAAAATTTACCATGCTCAATTTCAGAACATCCTCATAACCACCCCCCCCAAAAAACAAACCCTATACTCATTAACAGTTACCTCTTCTCCCATTTTTCCCATTCTCCTCACCAGCCCAGGCAGCCACCAATCTTCTTATCTCTATGGATTTGCCTATTCTGGACATTTCATAAAAATGGAATTATACAATATGTTGTCTTTTTTGACTGGCTTCTTTTATTTAGCATAATGTTCTTAAGTTTCATCCATCTTGTAGCATGTGTCAAGACTTCATTCCTTTTTTTTTTTTGCCAAATAATATTCCATTGCATGGGTATATAACGCATTTTGTTTATCCGTTCAGTTGATGGATGTATGGATTGTTTCCATCCTTCGGCTATTATGAGTAATGATGCTATGAACATTTGTGTTCAGGCTTTTGTGTGGAGCTATGTTTTCAATGGAAACCCTGGTGGCGTAGTGATTAAGAGCTATGGCTGCTAATCAAAAAGTCAGCAGTTCGAATCCACCATGCACTCCTTGGAAACTCTATGGGGCAGTTCTACTCTGTCCAATAGGGTCGCTCTGAGTCAGAATTGACTCGATGCCACTGGGTTTGATTTGGGTTTATGTTTTCAGTACTTTAGGGTATATACCTAGGATTGGAATTACTGCATCATATGGCAACACTATTTGATTTTTTGAGGAGCTTCTGAACTGTTTTCCAAAGCAATCACACCATTTTACATTTCTACTTGCAATATACTAGGGTTCCAAGTTCTTTACATCCTTGCCAACAATTGTTATTATCTGTCTTTTTTCTTTACTCGATGGCACTAGTTTTTTGTTTTTTTTTTATCCCAGTGGGTGTAATGTGGTATCTCATTGTGGTTTCGATTTGCATTTCCCTAAGGGCTAATGTCCTTGAGCATCTTTTCATGTGCTTATTGGCCATTTGAATATCTTCTTTGAAGAAATGTCTATTAAAATTTTGCTTATTTATTAATTGGGTTATTGTCTTTTTATTGTTGAGCTTGAAAAATTCTTTATAAATTCTAGCTATCCTCAGATATATGATTTGCAAATATTTTCTTCCATTCTCTGGGTTGTTGAAAAGCTATCTTGATGGTGGCAGACACAAGTTTCTTGCCTCCAAATAGCTTTCAGATAAAGGTATTACATAAACTCACTTATAGCGACCCTACAGGACAGAGTAGAACTGCCCCATAGGGTTTCCAAGGAGCACCTGGTGGGTTCGAACTGCCAACCTATTTGGTTAGCAGCCATAGCTCTTAACCACTATGCCACCAGGGTTTCCATAAACTCACAACAAGAAAGAATTTGCTTACAATGAGCTAAAAACAGGAATCACCCCAGGTGGAGTCCATGGGTGATTTGGAGAACAGGTGTCAAGGACTCCTCGTACAGTCTGTGTGAATCCTTTTGCCTAGTGACACACTATTTGGACCTTCAGCTCAATCAAAGGAGCAGTCGGTTCTGTCCACCAGCTGGGTTCACTGGATTTCACTTCACTGGGTTGACAGATTGTTATTTGATGATGAAAAATTGTCGAAGAATCTCCCTGCTCTCCATTCAACTTATTGCCTCCATAGTCTATTCTAATGGGTTAGAATAATAGAATTACAGATGGCTTGGGTCCAAGAGGTCCCCTCAATTTATAAACGAGGAAGTTAAGGGATTCGCCCAAAGTTTCCTAATGCCTGGTAGAGAAGAGGACCAGAAACTTTTATCTCCTAAATCCCAGGCCAAGTTTCTTTCCACTGCACCACTCTATATTGCCTGCCCTGTCCGTTCACTGTTAGATGATGCGACTCCCCTTCTTGAAAAGTAAGACTGGAACATGAGTTTCTAAGCAGCATGTTGGGTTTTAGCTGAGGCAAACTTGGGTGGCTGTTGGGGTCCAGGGTCCGAGTAGCTAGGCATGCGGATGTGGTCTGTTTTTTCTCTCCTTTAGCAGACAGAACACTTCTCAGTAGCAAAGGGCTTCTGTGCACGGAATTTTCCAGTGAGGCTTCCTGCCCGAGGGTCACTCAAGCACAGGAACAGATGACAGGACGGCAGGCAGCCTGTCCCCTTCTAGGGAATACGGCAAAGATTCCTTTAACACAATGTGACAACTAATCTCTCTATAGCATCTGACTGGGAAATGTTAATTACTGCTGTGATGTGTGCACGTGATTTCTTTATACTTACAAACAGCCGGTGCTTTTACGTGTTTTCTCTGTTATTTTGCCGAGCATCGCTCAGCCCAGAGGGAGCTGAACCTGGATCCCTCTCCTCCTTTCCTCCTTGCTTCTTTCTTTCTCTCTTTCCTCATCCCTTGTTTCCCCCTCCTTTCGTTTCTTCTTACTTTGTGAGAAAGGGCTTATTGATTTTATGCTTTGAACATAAGGCTAAGTCCTTCAGCTCTCCTTCCACTCTCAGATATGGCAATAACCCCAGTGGTCACAGGGAACTGAGGTGTTTTCACAGCCTTGCTGGCATTCAGATGAAGACCTCTTTGGGGGAGGGAGGGAGAGAGAGAGCGAGGAATACTGTGTGAAATAGTATTGTGCAAGCATGGCAGGAATCATAGGAATGAATGACTTTGGGGGGAGCACTCAGATTATTTTCTTCCATCTAAAGAACTAAGCTATGGCACAGTTCTGAGGCTGCACTATCATAACAGCGAATATTTGTATCATTTGCCATGTGAAATATAAGTAAACATCTTAACTCTACAATGACAAGTGTCGATTTGAAAGCATCTGAACTTCTGACTTAGATCATTTGTTTATATCCACATACTAGACGACCCCAAGGCTCAGCCTGGGAGAGTATTTGAAACATCTGTTTGTCCATCTCCCTGCTACCCAGTAAAACAATGTTGAAAAGATGCCAAGAAAAGCTTTAAGAAATGGAAATATTGATTAGACATAGTTTGAGGACCAAGCTGTTCCACTGTGAGGCATTTCCCAGCAGCTTAAAAAATATATATGGATACTATTTGAATTAAAGAGAAAGAATCTGAATTCATCACCGCAATTCTCCCCCCACCCCCCGCACCCCCCAGCAAGGGAGGTCAGTCCTCAGGGTTCACACACACTCTGGTGAATCCGTACCTGTGGGTGGTAACTCTCTGCCCACAGTTCATACCGCCCCAAGGGCTAGCAGAGCTTTGGGAGCTTCAGAACTCTCCCCCCTCAATTTCAGTTCTCATCAAGCACCGAACTAGAGCTACTTTGGAGAGATGAACTGGTGAACTTAACCTGCTGCTAAGGTCCCTGGGTGGTGTAAAAGTTTGCACTTCACTGCTAACTTAAAGGCTGGCTGCTTGAACCCACCCAGCAGCTCCCCAGAAGAAGGGCCTGGCGATGTGCTTCATTAAGATTATAGGCAAGAAAACCCAATGGAGCAGTTCTAGCATGTAACACATGGGGTCTCCATGAGTCTGAATTGACTCAACGGCAACTACCAACAACCTGCCGTGAAAATTTTTGATGGAAAGATTTCATCACCCCTAGTCCCGGCCCTGAAGGAGCCCTGCTGGCACAATGGTTAGGTGCTAGGCTGCTAACTGAAAGGCTGGAGGTGCAAACCCACCAGCAGCTCCACAGGAGAAGGACCTGGCAATCTACTCCCTTAGAAACACTGAAGCCTGGGAAACCTCATCAGGGCCTTGTACGCTATCATCCTAGAGCAGCTATGAGCTGGAATACACTTGAGAGCGTACAACGGCAGCCACAGTCCCTACCCTGGAAACAGTTCCCCTGGTTAACACCCTTCGCGGTTTAGACGTGCTTCTTCCCACCCCTCGGTTCCCTGCAATCTAGCCCTCGCCCTTCTCCAGCACACCTTGCCCTGGCCTGGGTGTTGCACGGGCCTCCTCAGCTTTGTGTGTGGCTCAGCCTAGGTTACTGCCGACTTCATCTTGCCCTTAGTCTGATCCTTTGGGCTGTCCACGGTCTTGGCTTTACCTACTTTTCAGGTTAATTCCCTTCCAAAATCCTTTCTCCCTACCAAGTATTTTGGAGACCCTGGGTGGTGCAAATAGTTAATGTGCTCAGCTGCTACCTGACAGGCTGGAGGTTCACGTTCACCCAGAGCTGCTCAGAAGAAAGGCCTGGCATTTTACTTCTGAAAAAGCGGCCATTGAAAACCCTATGGAGCACAGTTCTGCTCTCACAAACATGGAGTTTCCATGAGTTATAGTCACCATGAGTTGGGGTTGACCGATGACAACCATTATTTTTGTTTTGTTTTGTTTTACTAATTTTTAAAAAATTGGATTGTTTGCCTGTTATCCAAACCCTCCTTTGTAAGGGAGTGAGACGATAACTCATTGTGTTTTTGATTTGCATCTCCCTGAAAGGTTAATGGAAACCCTAGTGGTATAGTGAGTAAGAGCTACAGCTGCTAACCAAAAGGTTGGCAGTTCAAATCCACCAGGCACTCTTTGGACACCCTCTGGGGCAGTTCTACTCTGGCCTATAGGGTCGCTGAGTCGGAATCGACTCGACGGCAATGGGTTTAATGGTTAGTGGGAAACCCTGGTGGTTAGTGATTAAGAGCTACGGCTGCTAACCAAAAGGTTGGCAGTTGGAATCCACTAGCTGCTCCTTGGAAATCCTATGGGACAGTTCTACTCTGTCCTATAGGGTCACTATGAGCCAGAATCGACGGGTTTGGTTTTGGTTTTTGTGTTTATACACACAGTTCCTAGGTGGCACAAATGATTAGGTATTCAGCTACTAACCAAAAGGTTGGAGGTTTGAATCCATCCAGAGGCACTTGGAAGAAAGGCCTGGAAATCTGCTTCCAAAAGATCACAGCCACTGAAAATCTTATGAAGTACAGTTCTATGCTGAAACACGGGGTTGCCATGAGTCAGAATCTACTTGACGGCAACTGGTTTTGCGTTTATACACAGTGATTTGGCTAAAATGTTATGTGCTGGAGACCAAATTTCAACAACATGAAAGGTGGCTCTTTTATCCTCCTGTTTGATTCTTTCATTGTGTGCATGTGGACTTTTTTGTTTTCCTAAATAGTGTGAGAGATCAAGAGTAATTTATTTGAGAGGCTATGCTTCACCTTTCTTCCTTCTGTCACAAAATAGGCACGCTTTCGATTTTTGAGGAGACGCCCAGTGCCACTACATGACCTCACAGCTACCGGAGTTCTCTGCACTGGTTGGCTGCATGGAGCAGGAGATCACCCACGCGATGAGATTTCAGTGGTACCAGTGGAGAGGCCATCTGTCTACCCACTGGTTGTCATGGAAGAATTATTCCTTTAGTTCCAGAAGGCTTTGCATCTTCAAGAGTAGCCCAGTAAAATGCTTTGCCTCAAACGATTATTAAATTGCCGTTTAGGCCAGGCAGCATTTACCCCAAGTTCAATCTACAAAACACAAGATGTTAATGAGTGTTATATAAAAAAGGGCTTCTTGATACCTGCTACACCATGGATGAACACTGTGCTGAGTGCAATAAGTCAGTTGCAAAGATATATTGTATGATCTCGCTTATATGAAATTTCTACAGTAGGCAAGTGTATAGAAACCAAAGTTTGTTAGTGGTTACCAGGGGCAGGCAGAAGGGAGGGAGAAAGGGGACCTCATTGCTTAGGAGAACCTGAGCTTTTCTGTTAAAGGTGATGGGAAGATTTGGAAATGGATAATGGTGGTGGTTGAGCAACGTGGTAAACATAATTAATATCGACCAAAATGTTCATGTGAAAATGTTGAAGTGACAAATGTTTTGTTACATATATATTAACCATAATAAAAAGGCAAGGGGGGCTTCTGTGGCTTAACCTGGACAAAGACAATAATAAAATGAAGCAGATTCTCCCAGTTGCAGGACTTGTCAGGACCTTAAATGTGCTAATGCGACTAGTGAATCTCCAAAAGGGGAATGCAGTAGGCCACATTTCCAAAATAGATGTGACTAAAGAACCAGAACCCTCCCACTTCTATCATTTTATTTAATTTTTTAAATCAAGTGTCCCAAGAATCTAGGTTTCCACTGAACACATACTGGGAAAACCAGAGTTAGAGGGCTACGGAAACTAGCCAAATGCCAGATTCAGAGAGGCGAGCAAGACCAAACAAAGAGAAAGATGCATCAAAGGCAGAGTGCTGCCTCCCACGGCTTGGCAAAGCTCTGATGGCAGGTGGAGGCCCTGAGCAGGTGGCGGGAGAGCCAAGCTCTGCCTGAGCCTCAGCTATCACCTTTTCTCTCACAAAATCTCACTTGATTCAGCTTTGAATGGCCATCCTCGCATGTCCACCGGGTGACCTTGAGGGTTCAGAGAAAGCTGGGCCATTTTGCCAGTACGTTTGCTGAATGCTGGGCTGAGCTTGGCTGAACAGAGGGAAGCTATGAGGATCCCGATCCAAGGCTGTAAGAGGGCTGTGCTCATCAGCTGCCAGAACAACTGCTTAGCTCATTAAATAAAAAATATACTCTGCTCTGGGAGGTGGGGCCGATGGTGGGGTGGGGGATTGGAAATCAGTAAAACCTGTTTCTTGACAAAGCAAAGTTATAATAGACTAGGACTGATTATTTTCCCCTACTTTTCAAATGCTTCTTGGCTCTTTCTATATGCAAGGTCTCTGGGACAAACAGGTTGACCACAAACTTAAAAAAAAAGAAGAAGAGACACAGCATCCATTATGCAACTAATGTAAACTGTTTGCATGATGGAGTTGGCTACGGTGTCGGAAATGAATGGAAGCCACGATGTGGACCCACCAGCGGAAGTGAGGAAGGTGAGGGGTAGGAGTGATGCGTGCTTGTATTCTGAGACATCTTGGTCCACCCTGCACAGCTAAGGATGGAGCCTGCTGCTCACATTGCATGAAAATGGAGACACACACAAGGAGAGGAGCCACTGCAGAGCATGAAAAGCCCTCTTAGCATGGTGCAGCACCCAGGCTGGCCCTGGCTCCTTTGCCCTCTGCAGTCTGAAGGGACCTCCCTGTCCCAGCCCCATCCCACCCTGTTCCACTCATACCCTGCCGCTCCCTCTCCTCTGCGTTCACTCTATCAGGCTCAGTCTATCCCTCACCTTCTCTTGTGCACTGTACTGTGTCCACCCCAAAATATGCGTTGAAATCCTCAGCTGCTAACCCAAAGGTCAGCAGTTCGAATCCACCAGCCATTCCTTGGAAACCCTCTGGGGTAATTCTACTCTGTCCTACAGCATCGCTATGAGTTGGCATCAACTCGACGGCAATGGGTTTTTGGGTACCTGTCAATATAACCTTGTTTGGAAATAGGGTTCCCTTCTGTTGTATTAATGAGGCCATACCAGAGTAGGGTAGGTCCTAAACCTAATCATTTCTGAGTTGTAAAAAGAGCAAAATGGACACAGAAACACAAGGGGAAGACAGTCGCCAAGAACAACCAAGGAACACCAGGAGATGTCAAGAAACACTGGCAGACACCAGAAAATAGGAGAAGGTAATCAACATGGCCAAGACCCTGATTTGGACTTACAGCCTCCAGAACTGGGTGAAAACAAACGTCTGTTCTTTAAAACCACCCACTTGTGGTATTTCTGTCATGATAGCCCCAGGAAACTAAGACGCCCAGTGTCTTTGCTCCCATCATGCACTCCGCCTGGGATATCACAGACATCCCACCTTCTCCCTGGTCATCACCAAGTGTGTCTGTATCCATCTCCCCTGCGGGACTCTGACCTCCTCAAAATCAGAGAACACAACTTCTGGATTCATCTTGTAGCTCCAACAGCACACGGGAGGCTCAGTGAGTATTTGTTAACCCCTATCTCTTCCATGGAAACCCTAGTGGCATAGTGGTTAAGTGCTACTGCTGGTTAACCAAAGGTCGGCAGTTCGAATCCATCAGGCTCTCCTTGGAAACTCTGTGGAGCAGTTCTACTCTGTCCTGTAGGGTGTTTATGAGTCGGAATCAACTCGATGGCAATGAGTTTAATGGGATCGCCTCCATGGTGTCTTTGGGTAGCACAAACAGCTAATCACTCTGCTACTAACCGAGAGGTTGGAGCTTTAAGTCCACCCGGAGGTGCCTAGGAAGAAAGCCTGATGATCTACTTGCAAAAAATCAGCCATTGAAAACCCTATGGAGCACAGTTCTACTCTGACACATGGAGTCACGATGAGTCAGAGTCCACTAGTTGGCCACTGTTTTTTTTTTTTTTTTAATGTTCTCAGTTAATTCTCATCAGCCCTTGGTGATTTTCCTTTTCTTTGAATTCACTCCATTTATTACTTGTGCTGCTCATTTAGCATCAGGCCTTCTCTTGCACCATTGCACTGCTGTTTTCCTGCCCACACTGTGGGGTGACTCCTCCCCAGCTGGTCAGCAAGCTGTGAAGGACCACCCTGGTCCCCCGAGAAGGTGTCTTGGCCATCCTGTGTGGTCTGAACACAGGCTGATGGTGAGCTGTGACCAACAACCCCACTTAACCGAGATTAAAAGAGTGCGCGGTAGCTGAGGGCAGGGTGGGAAACATTGCCTTTACGTTTAGCAGGGAGGATGTCAGGATGTTTGGACACCAGGGAGCCAAGGATGAAGCTGACTTTCTCCTTTTCCAATCTGTAGCTCATGTGTCATTGGTTCAAGGGACTAAAAGACCAAGAAGGAGGGGAAAAGGCAACTGTCTGGGCAGGAGGGTGGTCCAGGAGGCAGGTTGGGCCCAGGAAGCAGCAGCACGTTCTCATCTGCCAGCGTGGCAGCCTAGCTGGGGGCTAATGAGAAGTGAGGTGAGAGGCAGGAGCTTCAGGGGCAATTAAGGCCGCTCAAATTGCTGACAGTCTGGGGTCAGCTGTGGGGCCACCATGGCTGCTGCTACCTGTGCCACCGGCTGCCCCTCCCTCCTAATGAGCTCATTACTGCCCCACCGGCTGAGGGGACCTCTGGGCCCTCTCCAAGCCCCTCTGTCTTCCCACTTGTGGGCCCGGCCAGCCCTCCAGCCAGTGGTGTCACCAGGGTTGTTGTCACCCAGTGTGGTAACTCAGGGTATCAGCCCCCATCCATCCCAATTGCCACAGTATTGTAGCTAAAACACCAGAAATTTTAACAAAAGCAGCAACTGTAAAAACTATAAAAACACCGGCAGCAACAAAAACAACGTGTGCTTGTAATGTTGTACAGGTGAAAGCACGTGATTCGAAGCATCGCTGTAATTGGGTAATAACAACTTTGACCAGAGCCCATTAGAAAGTGCCAAAAATAAAATAGCGTAGAGTTTTAGCCTTGTAGGTACATCGATACATGTAAGCTGGGCTTACGAAAAATATGTCTGTTGTTAAAACTACAGGGATGTTTTTATAAAAAGTAATAAATTTCTGCTGGAATACTGCAAAAAAAATTATATAGACAGTCATTTTGGTGTCATCTCCTCTGACAGTGTTGCCCGGTGCAGTCTGTTCCCCCAGCACCCTCCTAGTGATGCCACTGCCTCCAGCTGTCTAAAAGGAGGTTTGTCTTAAAGTTTAGCCCATGTAATTAAAGCACAGAGATGCCCACATCCATCCACCTGGCCTTCCTGCCCTTGGCCTTCACTGGGCTTAGGCAGACCCAGAGAGGGAACCGGGTGATTGTCACGGAGCCCTGCAGCGTTAAAGAGCTGCGCCTGTTCCAAACTCAGGCCAGGCTCTTCCTCCACCGAACTTGGCAGTGACCCTTCACCACGGCCTGCTCAGCTTCCAGGTCTCAGCTCTGAGGTTTCTTCTCCAGGGAGCAGATCCCAGCCCTGAATCCTGTCCCCCCTCACCCTGCTCTGCACCCCACAGCCTCCTATGGCTGCCTCTCTCCTGCCATCTCACCCCCTGTGTTGTAATGGTCTGTTCTCTTGTCGTTTTCCAGCCTAGTCTGTGGCCTCCTCTGTGTCCTTGTGCCTGTCACGGTGCCTGGCCCAAAGTCTGGGTTCTGTAAAAGCTGATGGGTGAATGAATCAAATGAACCAATAATTCAAGCTGGCCATCCATTTCAACTCTGAGTAGCAGGATACGAGGGTCCGAGGGGCCTGCTCCCCACCTCTCTAAGGACTACAGAAGTGCTTCGCACCGTTCTTGGGGCTAAATAAACATTAGGGACCTTCTCCTTGCACCAGTGATCATTTTGTTAGAAATTCACGGTCAGGATGGTTTTCAGGACACTCCTTCTGCTGAGCAGGAATGAAATCTAAAAGAGCCTTGCAAAGACTTAGAAAACTGTCTTCTTCCTTGAGTCACATTCGTCTCACAAACTGGGCAGAGCTATGTGCACTTTGACCAATGCCAAGCCTGTCCCCTCACCCCAGCGCTCCTGTCTCACTTCCTTCTGTGCTCAAGCCAATTTACCGAGGCTCAGGTGCCCCCCAGCCCTGGCATCTTCCCCCCTCCCAATTACCCAAGCTTCCAAAACTGGCCTTCTCCCTCTCTCCCCTGCCCCAACTCACACATTCTCTTTCTCTTAGCAGGAAAACATCTGACAGAATTTATTTCACAATACGAGTAGTAAGAGTGGCACAATGATTTCAGCCAGTGGGGGAGATTTTCCTGTTGGTTGGGGGCAAAGGGTGTCCTGCTGATGCGCATTTATAGAACCCTGAAGCCTGCCCCTTTTCTCAGTACCCAGCTCCTGGCTCTGGCCAGGAGGGGAGAAGAGAACATGACCCTGACGCCAAAGCCTTGCTTCCTGTCCTGTCTTGGAACAAAGATGTGGTGGGCAGAGGAGACACGGGGTATCCACAGGCCCGTCAAGCAACGCAGCCTCCAGCCTTGGCCTTGGGAAAGGCCTGCATGGCTCTACCTCTCGGAACAGCTGGCCCGCGTGTCACAGCCAATTAGGCTTTGGAGGGAGTGAGAGGGAAAGGAGTGACACTGCATGCTGACCCCTGCTGTCACAGGGCAGATGTGGAGGCCAGCACGCGTCCCCCGCCTGGCCACGCCGTTAATTAATCACCTCAGCCACAGAGTTGTGACAGCGCCTTACCGGGTGTGGGGCGCAAGTGGAGGCGGCCGGGCCCGCAGAGAGAAGGGCGGTGGGAAAGCTCTCTGTCACCAGGTCCCCCCACCACAGCTGGCCTGACAGGTCTGTTCATGGCATGTTTTCACTGAAACTGTTGGGGTTAAAGGACAGAGCGGAAGAGAGGGTGGAAACTTTTAAAAAGTTTAAGTCATGGTGCACCTTACTTACCAGTGGTGCTGGGTGCAGCTTACTTACCAGTGATGCTGGGTCGTGGCACCAGGGCTGAGCACAGCAGGGATTGGATGGGAGCCCAACTGAAGAGTTGTGGGGTCCTCAGGGATTTGCAGGGCCATGAGCCTGGGACCCTCTACAGTCCTGACACTTCCTTCCTCCACGGGTTTCCCAGAGAACTCCCTTCATCCTGTTGCAACATTTAGGGAGTGGGGCAGTTTCTGAGCTAAAAGCTGAGCAGAAAGTCAGTTTACCTCCTAAACATCTTTCAAGACTTGACTTAGATGTCACTGCCTCCAGGAAATGCCTCATCCTCTCTGGTCCTCAGAGGGTGGTCTTCCAATGAGCCCCCCAGCACCCGCCCATTCCCAGCCATACCACTTAAACACTGAACAGTAATTGTCTATGTGCTGAGGACAAGGGCCATGCCAGGTCACTCATCTTTGTTATTCCTATCCCTAGCACAGCATTGGGCACGAACTTTACACCTACCAATGCTTCATGAACCATTTGTGAGTAAGACATGATTCTTACCTTCAAGGACCTCGTAGCCTGCTGGGCTAGGGAGACATATAATCAGGTAATAGCACTGCCACCTGCCAAAGCCCATGGTGTCATATAGAGGGCATGAGGGGAGTACAGAGGAGGCATGCCAGCTGCAGCTTCAACCACCAAAAACGCAGCAGTTCTTTTTGGCAGATAATTCCTTTTGCAGAAATCTTGGGTCAGTTCGGCTGTTGTTAGATGCTGACAGACTCATGGTGGCCCCACGCACAGTGGAATGAAACACGTCCAGTCTTGTGTCATCCACATGATCAGTTGTGGATCGAACCATTGTGATCCATAGGGTTTTCATGGGCTCATTTTCAGAAGTATATGCCAGGCCTTTCTTCCTAGTCTTGTATGGAAGCTCTGCTGAAACATGCTCAGCATCATAGCACCCACAAGCCACCACTGACACTTGAGGGGCATTGGCTGGGCCTCCCACATGGACGGTGAGAATTCTGTGACTGAACCAACAGTGTTCCTTGTAGCTCGAAAAAATGGCCAAAGCACCCAGGTCAATAACCGTGTAATTTATTCTTAGGTAAAAGCTCTTTCCTTCTTCCAGATAAAGCTTGTCGCAGTTGCTCAAACTAAAGGCAAGCTAGGCTGCCCGAAGTAATGTAAAACATAGCATGAAACACATGTCCACGAGGTTATTATTATTGCTAAAGCTTTGTTATTCTACGTTTAAGAACTAATTGTCCATTTCTGCATATGAGATCAAGCCCAAACGCTGTATTCCTTAGTGTGTGTGGGAGGTGAGTGTTTTGGCATCTAGCTCTCACAACCGTCTGAATGTCATCTCTTGCCTCATCTCTCCAAACATTGCTGCAGCTTCCAGGCAGTTCCCTCTGCCTGGGAATCCCTCTTCTCTTGGTCATTTTGGCAAATGTCCGCTCCCCCTCTGGCTTCCCTGAAACTGTCTCTCAACAGACTTCCTTTCTAGGAGACAGCCTAAAAGCAGGAGTTTGAAAGGTCAGTCCTGAAAATCATTCAGTGAGGACAGGTTCCTTCCATCCTATGAGAAGCTCTGTCTTGGGCAGCCAAGAGCAATGTTGAAAGAGTCTGGCAAAATTCTTTTCAGCTCATTGGTTGGTTGAACGGATAAAAGAAACTACAAACAAACAAATGAGGAGGGAACATCCAGCCTCTCTTTCAATTAACTAAAATAACAGCTGCTTTTCTTCCATCATTTAATCTCTCATACCAAAAACCAAACCCGTTGCCACTGAGTCAATTCCAACTCATAGCGACCCTATAGGACGGAGTAGAACTGGCCCAGTAAGGTTTCCAAGGAGTGGCTGGCGGATTTGAACTATCGAGCTTTTGGTTATCAGCTGAGCTCTTAACCGCTGCGCCACCAGGGCTCCATAGAGTCATTATTTATTTCTCTGAAAGAATAACGTACTTAGAAAAGATCTTTTGAATATCCCAAAAGCACCACAGTTAGAACTTTTAATGATGTGTTTCCAGGGAAAATTCTAAGGAAAATCTACAAAACAGTAAAAGATAACTGGTTTAAAATGTTTAATAAATGATACTCTGCAATGTCAAAAGCTGGAGTTTGTGACTTAAAGTATGTGAAAATACCTAAATTAAGAAAAAAAAATGAGCACTACGTAAATTGACTCATCAAGGTGTGGACACAACCTGCAGTTTATTACATGCAAGCAGTAGTGAGCTGGTGCCGGTGGAGGCAGTTAACTGCCCCTGGACCACACCCCAGAGGCATTTGACCCTGAGACCACTCTGTGTTGTGTCTTTCATTGTAAACTTTCTAATAGCAATGGTTTTAGTCGGAAGAATACATACTTTAAAGATAGGCGGGGGTTGAATTCAAGTGTGTTCCTCTTAACTTGTATGACTCTGAACCACGTTCATTTATTTGCCTAAATCTTACCAAATGCATACACTGACGAATATTCACTCGCACACATGTACACACAAAAACACATGCTTACTCATAACCACGCTCTTAGATTTTTATCCGGAGTCAGAAAACAAGGATTCAGGCTTGTTTGCACTAAGGACACTAAGTGAGATGTGCTAGACATGATCCCTGCCAAACAGCTTTGTTGTTGTTGTTAGGTGCTGTCAAGTCGGTTCCGACTCATAGTGACCCTATGCACGACAGAAGGAAACACCGCCCAGTTCTGCGCCATCCTTACAATCCTTGTTATGCTTGAGCTCGTTGTTGCAGCCACTGTGTCAATCCACCTCGTTGAGGGTCTTTCTCTTTTCCGCTGACCCTGTACTCTGCCAAGCATGATGTCCTTCTCCAGGGACTGATCCCTCCTGACAACATGTCCAAAGTAGGTAAGACGCAGTCTCGCCATCCTTGCCTCTAAGGAGCATTCTGGCCGCACTTCTTCCAAGGCAGATTTGTTCGTTCTTTTGGCAGTCCATGGTATATTCAATATTCTTCACCAACATCAGAATTCAAAGGCGTCAACTCTTCTTCGGTCTTCCTTATTCACACTCCAGCTTTCGCATGCATATGATGTGATTGAAAATACCATGGCTTGGGTCAGGCGCACCTTAGTCTTCAAGGTGACATCTTTGCTCTTTGACACTTTAAAGAGTTCCTTTGCAGCAGATTTACCCAATGCAATGCATCTTTTGATTTCTTGACTGCTGCTTCCATGGCTGTTGATTGTGGATCCCAGTAAAATGAAATCCTGCACAACTTCAATCTTTTCTCCGTTTATCATGATGTTGCTCATTGGTCCAGTTGTGAGGATTTTTGTTTTCTTTACGTTGAGGTGTAATCCATACTGAAGGCTGTGGTCTTTGATCTTCATTAGTAAGTGCTTCAAGCCCTCTTCACTTTCAGCAGGCAAGGTTGTGTCATCTGCATAACGCAGGTTGTTAATGAGTCTTCCTCCAATCCTGATACCCCGTTCTTCTTCATATAGTCCACCTTCTCATATTATTTGTTCAGCATACAGATTAAACAGGTATGGTGAAAGATTACAACCCTGACACACACCTTTCCTGACTTTAAACCAATCAGTATCTCCTTGTTCTGTCTGAACAACTGCCTCTTGATCTATGTAAGGGTTCCTCATGAGCACAATTAAGTGTTCTGGAATTCCCATTCTTCACAGTGTTATCTATAATTTGTTATGATCCACACAGTCGAATGCCTTTGCATAGTCAATAAAGCACAGGTAAACATCCTTCTGGTATTCTCTGCTTTCAGCCAGGATCCATCTGACATGAGCAATGATATCCCTGGCTCCACGTCCTTTTCTGAAACCAGCCTGAATTTCTGGCAGTTCCCTGTCGATATACTATTGCAGCCGTTTTTGAATGATCTTCAGCAGAATTTTGCTTGTGTGTGATATTAATGATATTGTTCTATAATTTCAACATTCGCTTGGATCACCTTTCTTGAGAATAGGCATAAATATGGATCTCTTCCAGTCAGTTGGCCAGGAAGCTGTCTTCCATATTTCTTGGCATAAACGAGTGAGCACCTGAAGCGCTGCATCTGTTTGTTGAAACATCTCAATTGATATTCCATCAATTCCTGGAGCCTTGTTTTTCGCCAATGCCTTCAGAGCAGCTTGGACTTCTTCCTTCAGTACCATTGGTTCCTGATCATATGCCACCTCTTGAAATGGTTGAATATTAACTAATTCTTTTTGGTATAATGACTCTGTGTATTCCTTCCATCTTCTTTTGATGCTTCCTGCGTCGTTTAATATTTTCCCCATGGTATCCTTCACTATTGCAACTCAGGCTTGAATTTTTTCTTCAGTTCTTTCAGCTTGAGAAATGCCGAGTGTGTTCTTCCCCTTTGGTTTTCCATCACCAGCTCTTTGTGCATGTCAGTATAATACTTGACTTTGTCTTCTCTAGCTGCCCTTTGAAATCTTCTGTTCAGTTCTTTTACTTCATTAATTTTTCCTTTTGCTTTACCTGCTCGACGTTCGAGAGCAAATTTCAGAGTCTCCTCTGACATCCATCTTGGTCTTCTTTTTCTTTTCCGCCTTTTCAATGACCTCTTGCTTTCTTCATGGATGATGTCCTTGATGTCATTCCACAATTCATCTGGTCTTCGGTCACTAGTGTTCGATGCGTCAAATCTATTCTTCATATGGTCTCTAATTCAGGTGGGATATACTCAAGGTCATGTTTTGGCTCTCGTGGACTTGCTCTGATTTTCTTCAGTTTCAGCTTGAACTTGCATATGAGGGATTGATGGTCTGTTCCACAGTCGGCCCCTGACCTTGTTCTGACTGATGATATTGAGCTTTTCCATCATCTCTTTCCACAGATGTAGTCAATTTGATTTCTGTGTGTTCCATCTGGCGAGGTCCATGTGTATAGTCGCCGTTTATGCTGGTGAAAGAAGGTATTTGCAATGAAGAAGTCGTTGGTCTTGCAAAATTCTATCATTCAATCTCCAGCATTGTTTCTATCACCAAGGCCATATTTTCCAACTACTGATCCTTCTTCTTTGTTTCCAGCTTTTGCATTCCAATTGCCAGTAATTATCAATGCATCTGGATTGCATGTCTGATCAATTTCAGACTGTAGCAGCTGATAGAAATCTTCTCTTTCTTCATCTTTGGCCCTAGTGGTTGGTGCATAAATTTGAATAATAGTTGTATTAACTGGTCTTCCTTGTAGGTGTATGGATATTATCCTATCACTGACTGCATTGTATTTCAGGATAGATCTTGAAACGTTCTTTTTGACAATGAATGCAAAACCATTCCTCTTCATGTTGTCATTCCCAGCATAGTAGACTATATGATTGTCTGATTCAAAATGGCCAATACCAGTCCACTTCAGCTCACTAATGCCTAGGATATCAATGTTTACGGCTTCCATTTCATTTTTGATGATTTCCAATTTTCCTAGATTCATACCTCATGCATTCCAGGTTCCGATTATTATGGATGTTTGCAGCTGTTTCTTCTCATTTTGAGATGTGCCACATCAGCAAATGAAGGTCTCAAAAGCTTTACTCCATTCACGTCATTAAGGTCTACTCTACTTTGAGGAGGCAGCACTCCCCCAGTCATCTTCTGAGTGCCTTCCAACCTGGGGGGCTCATCTTCCAGCACTATATCAGACAATGTTCCGCTGCTATTCATAAGGTTTTCACTGGCTAATGCTTTTCAGAAGTAGACTGCTGGGTCCTTCTTCCTAGTCTGTCTTAGTCTGGAAGCTCAGCTGAAACCTATCCTCCATGGGTGACCCTGCTGGTATCTGAATACTGGTGGCATAGTTTCCAGCATCACAGCAACATACAAGCCCCCACAGTACGACAAAATGACAGACACATGGGGGGCCAAACAGCTTTGTGGTGAGTGAAATGTGCCATTTAATCTCTCTAGGTATTAAAGCCTCCTTTGTAAAATGAGAACAATGATGCTGATTTCTAAGGTCATTAGGAAGATTGTACTGTCACCATTAAAGATGACTTTATAGAAAAATAATAATGGCTAATATTCATTAAGTAGCTTCCAGATACCATGAAAAGCATTTCAACACACTAGCCAGAGTTTACTTAGACCAGCAGCCATTCTCGTGTGCATTTTTTTTTTAGCTTTTGATAGTTGTTTTTCACATGTGTTGTGCCACAAATCCAGTTTTTGACATTCATAACAGGATTTTAGTGAGCAATAAATGAACCATTTTTTGCTGTCATAATTTATCTAGAAAGGAGTTGGCGACTTGAAAGTTATCTTCTTTTTACTTCAAATGCTTTGCTTATAAGGGCCATCCAAAGGTTTTGTTTGTTTTTGCTTGATGCTTAGCACAGTGCAGAAAAATGTTTTAAAACTTTCTGTTTTCTTATTCTGAATACATATAGATGCGGTATGCGTGTGAGTGAGTGTGTGTGCATATGTGTGAGAGTGTGTGCGTATGTGTGTGAGTTGTGTGCCTGTGTGCAGTGACAGTGAACATGGGAATGAGTATGTGTTTAAGTGTGAGCACACACATGTGTCAGTGTACATGCACATGACAGCACTTGTAGGTACGTGTGGGAAAGTGTGTGGGTGAATATACATGAGTATGTGAGTGTGTGCACGTGTGTGAATGAGTGGGAATCTGTGTATGTGTGGAGGTGCTTGTTCGTGTGTGTGTGACGTCTCTCTCACTGTATAGACTCCGAAGACCAGTCCTCTGCTCTGGTGGGCAGACAGACCTGACCAAAAACCAAACCTGTTGCCACTGAGTCGATTCTGACTCATAACAACCCTATAGGACACAGTAGAACTGCCCTATAGAGTTTTCAAGGAGCACCTGGTGGATTCAAACTGCCGACCTTTCGGTTAGCAGCTGTAGGACTTAACCACTACACCACCAGGGTTTTCAGAAAGACCTGAAGTCTTAGTAAAAAGCTAGAGGGCAGTCAACTTGTTCCTCAATAGATCTCCAAATGACTCTTTTTGGACATATCTTTTCCTTCTAATTAGCTTTTAAACAAGGGGTGGGGGGAAATAGAGGAGGAGGTGGTTTGAGAAAAGAATGGAAAATTGCCTCAGAAAACAGAAACCAACAGGGATCAAAACTAGCTGATAAGCTGAACCTTAGCTGGTGAAATTTAAATTGAGCAAAAATCACTGAGTTTAGCAGCTTCAGGGAAGATGACATGGCGCTCAGGTTAAGAAACCAACAATGATCAGGCAGTGCTAAGAAGGCCTCTCTCCCTAGCCTTCCGGTGCCTTTTCTGAAAGAACAAAGTTTTCTAGTCTAAAAGGCAAGGTCTCCATCTTGTGGTCAAACTCGAAACTGCAGCTCCTCTGGGGCAATTTCAAGACAGAATCTGTAAGGCAAACCTCCTCTTTCTGAAACCCCTGCCTTTCCCCCTCCTGCAGAATCCTTCCTTGTCCGTTCAAAGGCTATCGTCCCCCTGCTCCCTCCCCAGCCGCCCCAACTACCCAAGCTGGCTAAATATCTATCAGCCATTTGTATCTCGTTCCCTCCATGTGTTTTTCCGTTACAAAATCACCCTTACCAGAATACAAGCCTTTGGGAAACAGGCAAAAGAAAAAGAAGGCCAAAGTCAGAGGCTGTCAGATGCCTGATTTCTAGAGGGGGCAGGGAGTCTGAGTAATCAACTTGAAGAAAGGAAGTTCCCAGAATCTGCCCGTTTGCCAGTATGGATACAGCTTTAGACTAGATCCCAGGCCAGGTACCAGCCTAAATAAGGAAACAGGATTCCTCAGGCAGGTCCTGCAGCCAGGACCTGCTGGTCTGCTGACATTTGAGTTGCCTCTTTGGGTTTTTTTTTTGCGGGGGGGGTGGTTAAGGGGAATTACTGACAATGTCCCTGGCAGCCTGGAGGATCTAGAATCTAGTATAGCCTAACAATACAAGGAGAGTCCTTGGATTTTATCATAGACGTAAGGTGTGGGAATGTAAACTAGAATGCAGGGTACCCTCTATAAAATAGAGTACTGTCACCTTCATAAATACTTAATGGGAAGACAATAATGGCTAATATGTTGAATGTTTTTCATGGTATCTGGAAGCTACTTGATTAGTATTAGCCAATATTATTTTTCCATAAAGTCATTTTTAATGGTGACAGTACAATATTCCTAACGACCTTACGATTAAAGCAGAAACCAAGCCCATTGCCATCGGCTCTATTCTGACTCATAGCGACTTATAGGATAGAGTAGAACTGCCCCATAGGGTTTCCGAGGAGCGGCTGGAAGATTTGAACTGCCAACCTTTTGGTTAGCAGCCAAGGTCTAGTTTGCACCACTGCACCACCAGGGCTGCACCTTATGATATGATTAAAAACCCATTGCCATCGAGTCAATTCTGACTCATAGCGACCTTAAAGGACAGAGTAGAACTGTCCCATAGGGTTTCCAAGGAGCACCTGGTAGATCCGAACTGCCAGCCTTTTGGTTAGCAGCCTTAGCCCTTAACCACTATGCCACCAGAGTTTCCTATGATATGACTAGATACTGCTATTATCTTTATCCAGGGTTTTGAACCAGTTCATTGGGGCTCAAGCCCCTGCTGAGAATTTGCATGTCTAACAAGTTCCCAGGGAGTTATACATAAGAATCACCTGAGGATCTTGTTCAACTGTGGATTTCGACTCAGTGTATGTGGGGGGGGGGGCGGGGGGGGGGGCGCGTGCAAGTTCTCAGCAGAGAACTTGTTAGAAAGGCAAATTCTCAGCAGGGGTTTTGAACCAGAATGAACTGGTCTGAAGCTCTGTCTTTATCTTACAAATGAGAAAACTGAAACTTTATCTTACAAATGAGAAAACTGAAACTTCAAGAGGCTAGCCATCCCGGCTAGACGCTGGTTAACCTGGACCTCCAAAAGCAGTTTGTCTGACTCCAGAATCAGGCTCTCAACCAGTATGCCCAGCTTTTTTATTTTCTTTTTTGAAGAAAATGTAAAGGCATGGAACGGTCTTCAAGATATGTTATTATGTGAAAACAAAAGGCTTAAAAATAATGTGATAGAATTGTGTAAATAAATGTGTAGGGGTGTGTGTTTGGTGTGTACGAGTGTGAGCTTATAACCAAGTAAAGGTACATGCCGAAAGGGGGGTGAAGAGGTGAGAGCAAGAGCTTTGGAGCCAGCTTATCTGTTCAAATTCTGACCCCACCACGTCCTAGCAGTGTGGGCAGTGTCACTTCTCTGTCCTGCACTAACAGCCCTACCACACCCATTGCTGTAAGGACTTCATCAGGTGGTACACGGAAGCACTGGGCATAGTGTGAAACACTGAGTAGTCACTCAATACCTGTTAGCTCTTACTGTAGATATGTAGCTGCCAAACCAAAACCAAACTCGTTGCTGTCGAGTCGATTCATAGCGACCCTATAGGACAGAGTAGAACTGCCCCACAGGGTCTCCAAGGAGCGGCTGGTGGGTTTGAACTGTGATCTTTGGTTAGCCAAATGCTTAACCACTCTACCGCCAGGGCTCCATGTAGCTTCTAGACCAAGACAAACTAGGAAGAAATGGCCGCAGATCTACTTCTGAAAATGAGCCAGTGAAAACCCTGTAGATCTATATACACACAATGGAATACTACTCAGCCATGAAGAGAAATGAAGTCCTGGTGCAGGCCACAACATTGATGAATCTTGAAAACATGATGTTGAGTAAAATCAGTCAGTTGCAAAAAAGGACAAAAACTGTATGATCTCACTTACATGAAATAAGTAAAAAAAACCAAACATTGTTAGCGGTTACCAGGGATGGAAGGAAGGGTGAAGGGGGAGTTTTTGCTTAGGGAGCATTGCTGTTACCTTAATGGTGGTAGAACAATTTGGAAAAGGATCGCAAGAATGGTTGAGTAACTTGAAGAATACAAGCAACGTCGCTGAATTGTACACGTAGAAATTATTGAGTCGACATATGTTTTGTTATATATATTTTCACCGCAATTTAAAAACAAAAACAAAAATAAAAACCCTATGGCTCACAACAGTCTGATCCACAACTGAACATGAGCTGGTGCAGGACTGGGCAGCATGTCATCCGTCGTGCATGGGTTTGCCACGGGCTGGAAGCCGACTCAGTAGCAGCTAACAGCAACAAAGCTAAAACTTTACAGTGGGGATCACAAGGTGGTGTGGAATGGAGACTTTTCTTTCTGTTTTTTAGTCTGTGTTTTCAAAGTGGACCTGTATTAATTATGTAATAAGGAGAGAAAGTTTTTTAAAAGAATGCAGGTTCAGCAAGCCAGTTGGAGGGGGGCGCGGTGGATCAGTAGTAGGCTGTGGTGGGTGCTCTTGGTGGGGATGAAAGGGGCTCTGTGCACTTATACTTCCGGTTTCAGTGTAGCCAGGTGCATCAGGTATTAGGCGAATAATCAGAAGGGGCCTTTGCTTATGATGGTATTGTAGAGACAGTTAGCTGTCTCTATTATCTGTTTTTCCTGCTCTACATAACAACCCCAACTCTAGGTGGCCTCATGGCCACCTGGAATACGGGCTGAATTTTCCAGCTTCCCTTGTGGTCAGGTGTGACCATGTGATTAAATCTGTGCAGGGGGGTGGGGTGGAGGGGGAGGCTACATGTTTTTAAAGGTAGAGAACATAGCCTTCTTCCTCTTCCTCTTCCTCCTCCCTGGTGGCTGGAAGCTGTACGTTATGGTTGGAGCTGGAGTTGCCATTTTAGACCATGGAGAGGAATTCACCCGCCGCTGATGGAGGTAATGGAGGTGCAACAGGAAGGAGCCTCAGTCTCTAGATCATGGAGCTGCCATACTAGCTGGACTGCTTAGTTTTGGACTTCATTCACACGAGGGAGAAATAAATTCCTGTATTATCTTAGCCATTGTTATTTAGGGTTTTCTGTCATTCACAGCTCAGTGGTTTTCAACCAGGGGTTATTTTGTTCTCCAGGGGACATTTGACCATGTCTCTAGACATTTCTGGTTGTCACAGTTGGAGAGGTGCTACTACTAGCATCTAGTGGGAAGAGGCGTGGGGTACTGCTAGACATTTATAATGCACAGGGAGGGCAGCCCTCACATGAAGAGTTATTTGACCCAAATGTCAATCGGGAGAAGGCTGAGAAATTGCTCACAGCTGAACTCATCCTTAATGATAGTAGGAGGTTCCCAAGAGCATGCTCGCAATGGCTTTGTAACAAGATATGACCTGCTGTAGCATGGTCACCAGGTTGGTCTGAGTCATGGAAAATCCTGCCAGCAAGTTTAAGGCAGGCACTAGGTGTCAAAAGGAGCACACACACCTTGTGGAAAGGTACGCTGCACTTGGGTAGCTTTAGCTATGAGGTAAAGAGTAAGGTTGTTCTTCATCTTGCTGAAAGAGCCCTGGTAGTGCAGAGGCTAAAGCGCTCGGCTGCTGACAGAAAGGTTGGCAGTTCAAACCCACCAGCTGCTCCGCAGGAGAAAGATGTTACAGTCTGTTTCTGGAAAGGTTTATAGCCTTGGAAATCCCACGAGGGAGTTCTACTCTGTCCTGTAGGGTCACCGTGAGTCAGAATTGACTTGACAGCAGTGGGCCTGGTTTGGGGTTTACCTTGCTGAGACTCCAGAGAACTCTGGCGGAGAAAATGTAGCAGTTTCTCTTATTCAGGGCAACTTGTCCCTTCTCCTATATTATCAGCCCTTTGGGGACACGGGTGTGGTTGGCTGGCAGGCCAGTGTCTCCCTCCAAGGCTCTCTGGCCCTGGTCCTAGGCTGAGTAGTGGGCTCCTGGCTCATACCAGTCTGGTCACCTGTGCGCTGGAGACTGGATCTCGTGGATGTTGATGCTGTTATTAAGTGCTGTTGGGTCAGTTCCGACCCATAGCTACCCTGGGTACAACAGAACGAAACACTGCTTGGTTTTCACCATCCTCACAATCATTGTTGTACTTGAACCCATTGTTGCAGCCACTGTGTCAGTCCATCTCGTTGAAGGTCTTACTCTTTTTCGCTGACCCTCTATTTTACGATTCATGATTTCCTTCTCCAGAGACTGGTCCCTCTTGATAACATGTCTAAAGTATGTGAGATAAAGACTCACCATCTTTACTTTTAATGAGCGTTCTGGCTGTACCTCGTCCAAGACAGATTTGTTTATTCTTCTGGAAGTCCATGGTACATTCAATATTCTTCGCCAACACCATAATTCAAAGGCGTCAAATCTCCTTCAGTCTCCCTTATTCACTGTCCAGCTTTAGCATGCATATAAGGCAATTGAAAATACCATGGCTTGAGTCTGGCACACCTTAGTCCTCAAAGTGACATCTTTGATTTTCAACAGTTTAAAGAGGTCTTTTGCAGCAGATTTGCCCAATGCAATACATCATTTTGTTTCCTGGCCACTGTTCCTATGGACCTTAATTGTGGATCTAAATAAAATGAAATCCTTGCAAATTCAGTCTTTTCTCCATTTATTGTGATGTGGCTTATAGTTCCAGCTGTGAGGATTTTTGTTTTCTTCATGTTGAGGCGTAATCCATGCTGAAGGCTATTAAGTCTTTGATCTTCATCAGTAAATACTTCTATTCTTCACTCTCTGCAAAAAAAGTGGTGTCATCTGCATATTGCAAGTTGTTAATGAGTCTTCCCCCAATCCTGACGCCTCCCTTATTCTTCATACAGCCCAGCTTCTCAGATTATTTGCTCAGCATACAGATTGAATGGGTACGACCTTGACACACACCTTTCCTGACTTTAAGCCACAAAGTATCCCCTTGTTCTGTTTGAACAACTGCCTCCTGGTCTATGCACAGGTTCCTCATGAGCACAATTAAGTGTTCTGGAATTCTCATTCTTCGCAGTGTTACCCATAATTTGTCATGATCCACACAGTCGAGTGCCTTTGCATTGTCAATAAAACTCAGGCAAATATCTTTCAGGTATTCTCTGCTTTCAGCCAAGATCTGTCTGACATTAGTAATGATATCCCTCATTTTATGCCCTTTTCTGAATTCAGCTTGAATTTCTGGCAGTTCCCTGTAGATGTACTGCTGCAACTGCTTTGAATGATCTTCAGTAGAATTTTACTTGTGTGTGATACTGATGATATTGTCCGATTATTTCCTCATTCAGTTGGACCATCTTTCTTTGGAATGGTCACTAATATGGATCTCTTCTAGTCGGTTGGCCATGAAGCTGTTCTCCAAATTTCTTTTTTTTTAATTGAACTTTAGATTAAGGTTTACAGAACAAACTAGTTTCTCATCAAACAATTAGTACACACGTTGTATGACATTGGTTAACAACACCACCACATGTCAACACTCTCCCTCCTTAACCCTGGGTTCCCTATTACCAGTTTTCCTGTTCCCTTCTGCCTTCCAGTCCCTGCTCCAGGGCTGGTTTGCCCATCTAGTCTTGTTTTGTTCCACTGGCCTTTTCAATCTTTGGCTGAAGGGTGGGTGAACCTCAGGAACGGCCTCATTACTGAGCTGAAAGGGTGTGTGGGGGCCATACTTCCAGGGTTCTTCCAGTCTCTGTCAGGCCAGCAAGTCTGGTCTTTGTTTTTGAGTTAGAATTTTGTTCTACATTTTTCTCCAGCTCTGTCTGGGACCCTCTATTGCGATCCCTGTCAGAGCAGTCAGTGGTGGTAGCCCAGCACCATCTCATTGTACTGGACTCAGTCTGGTGGAGGCCATGGTAGTTGTGGTCCATTAGTCCTTTGGGCTGATCTTTCCCTTGTGTCTTTAGTTTTCTTCATTTTCCCTTGCTCCCGAAGGGGTGAGACCAGTGGAGTATCCTAGATGGCCACTCACAGACTTTTAAGATGCCAGATGCTACTCACCAAAGTAGAATGTAGAACATTTTCTTTATAAACTCTGTTATGGCAATTGAGCTAAATGTTCCCGGAGACCATGGTGCCCACAGCCCTCAGTGCAGTTCAGTCCCTCAGGGAGTTTGGATGTGTCTATGGAGCCACTATGGCCTTGCTTTGTACAGTTTGTGCTGTCTTCCCCAGTATTGTATACTGTCTTACCCTTCACAAAAATTACCACCTATCTTTTGTCTATTAAGCATTTCTCCATCCCCACCCCTCCCCTCCCTCATAACCATCAAATATTGTTTCTTTTTGCATACAACCTTTTCATGTATGTAACGTTTTTACAGTAGTGGTCTCATACAATATTTGTCCTTTTGTAACTGACTTATTTAACTCAGCATAATGTCCTGTGCTGACTTCCTTTTGTCTGTGGATTTCTTTTTCATTTCTTTCATTTTTGTAGATTTTGTTTTTATTGAGAGTTTATGTTTTTCTTCTTTATTTTGATGAGTAGGTTTTTTAGCTTTCTGTGTGGTTACCTTGAAATTTACCCTTATCTTCCTAGGGTTGAACCAGCCTATTATTACTTGGTATCGCCTTGCCTTCCTTTCCATTAGAGAGTTCTATACTTATATCGTTTATTCCTTCTTTTATTGTTCTGATAATTTTCTCATTCACAGATTAACCTCTCTGGTTGCCTGTTGCAATTATTTTGGTTTTGGATAGTCCTTGAGACTTAATTTCCTAGGTTGGTGTCTGGCTGATACAATCGTGTGTCCTAGATTTGGGCTGTGGTCTGATGTTGTTTGTTCTCAGACCAAAGGACTCCCTTTAATAATTCTTGTAAGTTTGTTTTGGTTTTTGCGTATTCCCTTAATTTCTGTTTATTTGGAAATGTCCTAATTTCATCATCATATTTGAAGGAAAGTTTTGCGGGATATATTATTTTTGGCTGGCAATTTTTTTTTCTTTCGAGGTTTTATATATGTCATCCCATTGCCTTCTTGCCTGCATGGTTTCTGCCAAATAATCAGAGCTTAGTCTTATTGTTTCTACTCTGTATGTGACTTTTTGTTTTTTTCGAGCTGCTTGCAGGATTTTTTCTTTGTCTTTGGTTTTGGTGAGTGTGATTATGATATGCCTTGGTGTTTTTCTTTTGCGGTCTCTCCTACATGGGGTTCGTCGAGCTTCTGGATGGTCAGCTTTTCATCATTCGTGACATTAGGGAAGTTTTCTGTCAGCAATTCTTCAATCATCCTCTCTGTGTTTTCCATTTTCTGTCCCTGTTCTGGAATTTCAATCACTTGCAAATTTTTGCTTTTGATTGTATCCCACATAATTCTCAGGGTTTCTTCATTTTTCTTCATTCTTTTTTCTTAGAGTTGTATCCAAGTGTTTGCCTCCAAATCCATTGATTCCGTCTTCCATGATTTGAAGCCTGCTTCTCAGCCCTTCTATGACACTATTTCTGAAATCTTGTACTTTATCTTTTGGGTTTCTAATTGTTGTTTTTGAATGATTTCTAGTTGTGAATTTATTTTGGCATTTTGTTCCTGTATTACTTTCCTGAATTGTACCATTTTTTTAAATCTATATTGTCAATGAATTTGTCTGCCTTTTCCAAAACTTTGTCTATTTTTTCCTTATTTTTGTCTGCTTTTTGCTTGAACTCTTGGGTTGCTCTGAATATTAGAGATTTGAATTCCCAGTTAGGTACTTCTAGTACCTTTTCTTCTACTAGAAAGTCATCTGGTATTTTATTTTGACTGCATACTGGATCTATCCTGTCCTGTTTTTTAATATGTTTTGATACTCTCTGGTATCTTTGGGACATTCAGTAGTTATTTTTTTCTACCCCTGATTGTAGATTTGTTTGTTTTGTCCTGATTTTTTGTTTTATTTGGTTATCTCGGAGCAGGCAGGTGTAAATGTGCTTTCACAACCTCTTAAAGCTAGTACTACGTAGTTGTTCCTCTGCAAGTTACACGGGCTACCACAATATAGTTTTGCTGGGGAAACTTTGTGTTCACAAGAGTCAATGTTACCGAGTAGACTGCGTAAAAGAGAAACTAAAGACAGTATCTCTCGTTCTGTGTGCTTTGGTCAGAGGATTGGATGAAGTCATAGAGTTCTTTCTCTTACTGAATAACATGCAAGCTGGTGTTGCCTCTGCATCCTCTTAGTTGGAAAAAAAATGGGAAAAAAAATGTGGGTAGACATTTGGGTTTCCTAGGATTTCAATAGGCAATTTGTTTTACCTGGGCCTGGATGTGCTTCCACAATCTCTTAATGCTAACACTATGTAGTTGTTCCTCTGTAAGTTACAGGGGCTACCACGAAGTAGTATTGCTGAGGAAACATTGTGTTCGCAAGAGCCAAAGTAACCGAGTTCTCTGCATGAAAGAGAAACCTAAAGACAGTTTCTCTCATTCTGCCTGCTTTGGTCAGAAGATTGGATGAAGTCAGAGGGCAGTTTGTCTTACTGAAAAACGTGCAAGCTGATGTTATCTCTACATTCTCTTAGTTGGAAAAGAATGGAAAGATACACCTATTGAATTGTATGCAGACGCGGGGTTTTTGAGGGTTTCGATGCACACTTTGTTTTATCTGGACATGAATAGGCTTTCACAATCCCTTAAGGCTAAGACTACATAGTTGTTCCTCTGCAAGTTACAGGGGCTACGTGATGTAGATTTGCTGAGGAAACCTTGTCTTCGCAAGAGCAAATGTTACCCAGTAGACTTCATGAAAGAGAAACCAAAGATAGTTTCTCTTGTTCTGCCTGCATTCGTCAGAGGATTGGATAAAGTCAGAGAGTTCTTTCTCTTACTGAAAAACATGCAAGCTGATGCTGCCTCTGCTTTCTCTTAGGTGGAAAAGAGTGGAAAGTTACACTCTTTGAACTGCATGTGGACCCTGAGATTATGAGGATTTCAATGTGCATGTTGTTTTACCTGGGCGTGGATGTGCTTTCACGATCTCTTAACGCTAACGCTGGGTAGTTGTCAATCTACAAGTTACAAGGGCTACCGATGTGTAGTTTTGCTGAGAAAACCTTGTGTTCACAAGCACAAATGTTACTGAGTAGACTGCTTAAAAGAGAAACCAAAGACAGTTTCTCTCATGCTGCCTGCTTTCCTCAGAATACTGGATGAAGTCAGAGAGTTCTTTCTCTTACCGAAAAACATGCAAGCTGATGTTGCGTCTGCATTCTCTGTGTTGGAAAAATATGGAAAGTTACACTCTTTGAACTGCGGGTAGACATTTAGGTTTTCTAGGATTTCAATAGGCAATTTGTTTTACCTGGGCGTGGATGTGCTTATACAACCTCTTACTGCTAACACTACGTGGTTGTTCCTCTGCAAGGTACAGGGACTACTGTGATGTAGTTTTGCTGAGGAATCTTTGTGTTCATAATCACCAAAGTTACCAAATTCACTGGATGAAAGAGAAAACTAAAAGTTTCTCTCATTCTGCCTGCTTTCATTAGAGGATTTAATGAAGTCAGAGCTCTTTCTCTTACTGAAAAGCATGCAAGCTGATGTTGTCTCTGCATTCTCTTAGTTGGAAAAGAATGTAAAGTTACATCCTTTGAACTGCATGCAGATACTGGGATTTTGAGGATTTCAATGCGCACTTTGTTTTGCCTGGGTGTGGACATGTTTCACAATCTCCAAAGGCTAACACTATTAGTTCTTCCTCTGCAAGTTACAAGGGCTAATGCGACGTAGTTTTCCGAGGAAACCTCTTGTTCTTAATAGCCAAAGTTACCAAGTTAACTGCAAGAAAGAAGAGCTAAAATACAGTTTCTCTCATTCTGCCTGCTTTCACAGAGGATTGGATGAAGTCAAAGAATTCTTTCTCTTACTGAAAAACTTGCAGGCTGATGTTGCCTCTGCATTCTCTCATTTGGAAAAGAATGGAATGTTACACCCATTGAACTTCAGGCAGACACTGGGCTTTTGAGGATTTCAATGTGCACATTGTTTTCCCTGCACACTGATGTGCTTTCACGATCTCTTAACCCTGATACCAGGTAGTTGTTAATCTGCAAGTTACAGGGGCTACTGTGATGTAGTTTCTCTGATAAAACCTTGTGTTCACAAGCGCAAATGTTACCGAATAGACTGCTTAAAAAAGAAACCAGAGACAGCTTCTCTCATGCTGCCTGCTCTCCTCAGAGGACTGGATGATGTGAGAGAGTTCTTTCTCTTACTGAAAAACATGCAAGCTGATGTTGCCTCTGCATTCTCTTAGTTGGAAAAGAATGGAAAGTTACACCCATTGAACTGCATGAAGGACTGAGATTTTGAGGATTCAATGTGCACTTTCTTTTACCTGGATGTGCTTTCATAATTCTTCAGGCTAACACTACATACCCATTCTTATGCAACTTACAGGTGCTACCGCGATGAAGTGTTACCGAGGAAACCTTGTTTTTGCAAGAGCCAATGTTACCGAGTAGACTGCATGAAAGAGAAACCAAAGACAGTTTCTCTGCATCTGCCTGCTTTTGCAGGGGACTGGATTAAGTCCCAGAGTTCTTTCTCCTACTGAAAAACATGCAAGCTGATGTTGCCTCTCCATTCTTTTAGTTGGAAAAGAAAGGAAAGTTATACCCATTGAACTGCAGGTAGACTCTGTGCTTTGGACGATTTCAAAAGGCAATTTCTCTTACCTGGGCATGGGTGTGCTTTCACAATCTCTAACACTAACACTACATAGTTGTTCCTCGGCAAGTTACAGGGCCTATGGTGATGTAGTTTTGCTGAGGAAACCTTGTGTTCACAAGAGGCAAAGTTATCAAGTTAATGCATGAAAGAGAAACCCAAAGACAGTTTATCTCATTCTGCCCGCTTTGGTCCAAGGATCAGATGAAGTCAGAGAGTTCCTTCGTTACTGAAAAACACGCAAGCTGCTGTTGCCTCTTTACTCTCTTAGTTGGAAATGGAAGGAAAGTTACACCCATAGAGCTGCTTGCAGACACTGGGATTTTGAGGATTTCAATGTGCACTTTCTTTTACCTGGACATGAATGTGCTTTCACATTCCCTTCAGACTGACAGTATGTAGTTGTTCCTATGCAAGTTACATGGGCTACCGAGGTGAAGTTTTGCTGAGGAAACCTTGTGTTTGAAAGCCCATGTTACCAAGTAGACTGCAGAAAAGAGAAACCAAAGACAGTTTCTCTCCATCTGCCTGCTTTTGTCAGAGGATTGGATGAAGTCACAGAGTTCTTTCTCTTACTGAAAAACATGCAAGCTGATGTTGCCTCTGCATTCTCCTAGTTGGAAACCAATGTAAATTTACACCCTTTGAACTGCATGCAGACACTGGGATTCTGAGGATTTCAATGTGCACTTTGTGTTGCCTGGACGTGAATAGGCTTTCACAATCTCCTCAGGCTAACACTACGTAGTTCTTCCTCTGCAAGGTACAGGGGCTACCGCGATGTAGTTTTGCTGAGGAAACCTTGTGTTCGCAAGAGCCAGGGTCACCGAGAAGGCTGCAGAAAAGAGAAACCAAAGACAGTTTCTCTCCATCTGCCTGCTTTCATCAGAGGATTGGATGAAGTCAGAGAATTCTTTCTCTTAGTGAAAAACATGCATGCTGATGTTGCCTCTGCATTCTCTTAGATGGAAAAGAAAGGAAAGTTACACCCAGTGAACTGCAGGTAGACTCTGTGCTTTGGAGGATTTCAAAAGGCAATTTCTCTTACCTGAGCGTGGGTGTGCTTTCACAATCTCTAAACGCTAGCACTATGTAGCTGTTCCTCTGCAAGTTACAGGGTCTACAGTGATGTAGTTTTGCTGAGGAAACCTCGTGTTCGCAAGAGGCAAAGTTACCAAGTTCACTGCGTGAAAGAGAAACCCAAAGACAGTTTATCTCATTCTGTGTCCTCTCGTCAGAGGATTGGATGAAGTCAGAGAGTTCTTTCTCTTACTGAAAAACATGCAAGCTGATGTTACCTCTGCATTCTGTTAGTTGGAAAAAAACTGGAAACCCACTGAACTGTGGATAGACATTTGGGTTTTCTAGGATTTCAACAAGCAATTTGTTTTACCTGGGCGCGGGTGTGCTTTCACAATCTCTTAATGCTAACACTACGTAGTTGTTCCTCTGTAAGTTGCAGGGGCTACCAGGACGTAGTTTTGCTGAGAAAACCTTGCGTTCACAAGAGCAAATGTTACCGAGTAGACTGCATAAAAGAGAAACCAAAGACAGTTTCTGTCATTCTGTCTGCTTTCGTCAGAGGATTGGACAAAGTCACAGAGTTCTTTTTCTTACTGAATAACATGCAAGCTGGTGTTGCCTTTGCATTATCTTAGCTGGAAAAAAATGGAAAGTTACATCCATTGAACTGTGGGCAAACACTTGGGATTTCTAAGATTTCAGTAGGCACTTTTTTTTGGGCTGTGCATTCTTTGGTGTTTGCTCATCTGTCGTCACAATACTTTTCACCTGCTTGTCTAATGGGCAGTGCTGGTCATTCAGCTATGGTGCAGCAGGCCACGTCCAGCTGAAGGGTTAGGGTTTGTTTGCATCACATACTAGGGCTGACAGGGTGGGCCAGGAATCACTTCTGGGCAGGTTCCAATAGGGTGTGCCTGTGCTGCTCATGGGTGTAATGTTCAGTGCACGGTGCAAGTAGACAGGAAAGAGGGGGAAGGTTGTGATGTGTGGAGCTAATAGTGATGTGGTAAAGAGGAGCGAAAAACAGGAGCCAAAAACAAAGAAAGAGAGAGAGAGAGAAAAAAGAGTACTAAGGGAGCTTGCCATTGGAGTGGAAAGATAAGAAACAGAGAAATGGAAAGAAGAAGAAATAATAAAAAGAAAAACAACTAGATAAAAGTTGGGAAAAGAAAAAAATAAAAGAAAACCCCTAGGAGGCCCCGGAGTCCCAGCAGTGGGGCTGCTAAGACCGGGGAAGTGGCTCCCAGGCTGCGCGGTATAGCCTGGCTAGAGGGGGTATAGATGTCCCCCAGTGCCAGGTATTCAGTAGATAGGAAAAGAAGCTAAGCGTGGAGAGAGAAGAACTGACAAATGAAGGCAGACAGAAAGGGAAAAAGAAAAGAAAGAAGGAAAAAAGAAATTCCCCCAGGGATCACAACTACGAGGCTGCACAGATTGGTGGAGTGGCTCCTAAGCTGTGCAGCGCAGGCCAGCTAGAAGGGGCTCCCAAGCTGAGAAAAGAAAAAGGAAACAAACAAAACGAGGAAAAAATAAACCCTAAGGATCCCACCAGCGTGGTGTCATGGGCCAGGGGAGTGGTTCCCTAGGCAAGCATGGATTCACAGTCTTTCAAGAAGAAGGAAAGATGGCACATGGAGCCAGGTGTTCCAGAGAAAGGTGGGAGTGGTGGCAAGAGGCACAGAAGAAACCAAAAAACATGGAAAGAACCAACACCAGCTCAGGGGTCCAGCCAGTGTGGGCAGGGTAAATCCAAGCAGCCTGAGGCCAAAGCAGTTGCCTCCTGGCCAAGGGACTGTAGCTGGTGGGAAGCAGATGAGGCCAAAGCTGGGTGGGGAAGAAGGGGGCGTTAGGAAAATGTATATCGCTCATTACTTGTGCTCTGTCTTCTGCTGGGAACTTCACGAAGCTGCTTTCCCATACTCCCTGTCCACTAATCTCAGATGTGGGTGGGGCGAATCCAAGCGGCACCAATGCTGCACATCTCCGCTGTTCGAGCCACCGCAGCCAGCAAAGAAGCTTGGAGGTAGAGCAGTGAGGAGAGGAGGGGGGTGGTTAACCGTTCATCGCTGGTTACCAGGTGCTCTGTCTCCTGCTGGGAGTTCGGGGAAGCTGCTTGCCCCATGCTCCCTGTCTGCCAATCCCCAAGTGGAGTCCAAGATGGCGGATCCATGCTGCATTATCTGATTGGGCCCTCTGCACGTATCTCTCCTTGGTCTCCATCCTCTGTCAGCTTCTTAATTCCATTCAGAGCTTGGCTGAATTCTTCATTTCTTCATTTGGCACTTCAGGCTCAGGTTTGTCTCTGTTTTACTAATTTTGGGGGGTCTTTGCTGTGGAGGGACAGCATGGTGCTTCTGTCTGTGGTGCCATGTTGGCTGGAAATCTTGTTTTCCAAATTTCTTGGCATAGACAAGTTAGTACCTCTAGCACTGCATCCATTTGTCGAAACATCTCAGTTGGTATTCTAACAATTCCTGGAGCCTTGTTCTTTTGCCAATGCCTTCAGTGCAGCTTGGACCTCCTCCTTCAGTACCATTGGTTCTTGATCATATGCTACCTCCTGAAATGGTTGAAATGTTGACCAGTTCTTTTTGGTGCAGTAAATGTGTATTCCTTCCATCTTCTTTTGATGCTTCCTGCATCATCCAAACTTTTCCCTGTAGCATCCTTCAATATTACAACTAGACACTTGAATTTTTAATTCAGTTCTTTCAGCTTGAAAAATGCTGACTGTGTTCGTCCCTTATGGTTTTCTAACTCAATTTAAAGCATTACATTTCATTATAATACTTTGTCTTCTGGAGCTGCCCTTTGAAATCTTGTGTTCAGCTCTTCTACATCATCATTTCTACCTTTTGCTTTAGCTACTCGATGTTCAAGAGCAAGTTTCAGAGTCTCTTCTGACATCCATTTTGGTCTTTTCTTTCTTTCCTGTCTTTTTAATGACCTTTGGTTTTCTTCATGTATGATGTCCTTGATGTCATTCCACAATGCATCTGATTTTCAGTCGTTAGTATATAATGCATAAATAAAAAATCAAATCTATTCTTGCGATGGTCTCTAAACTCAGGTGGGATTTTCTCAAGGTCATATTTTGGCTCTCGTGGACTTGTTCTAATTTTCTTCAGTTTCACCTTGAACTTGCATATGAGCAATTGATGGTCTGTTCCACAGCTGGCCCCTGGCCTTGTTCTTACTGGTGATACTGAGCTTTTCCATTGTCTCTTTCCACAGATGTAGTTAATTAGATTCCTGTGTATTTCATCTGGTAAGGTCCATGTGTATAGTCACTGTCTATTGTTTACACCAACACTGGGGCAAGTTAGAGGTAGGATGAGACTACTCCCAAAGATGCAGCTGTTAAATTTCCAGGAATCTCTGGGCCATGACAGCCCTCCCAAAGAAGTACGTCCCAGCCTGGATTGCAAGGGTCAGCTGCACAAGTCATGTGTCAGGAAGCCTGAAAGCAAGTTAGAACTGCCAGGTCCTCCCTCTCTGATGGGCTAGTGAGTCTTTCCTTTGCCAGGTATCTGAATCTTTGGCAGAGCAGTCTTGAGAATATCTGTCCAACTGTCAAACTCTATAAGAGGCTTGGTTATCTGGATTTAGGGGAGTTGCCCTCACTTGAATCCCAATACCCCTGCCAGTGTGTGTGTGACACCACAGGTATTTCACAAGAATGTTGGGGCTGCCAGCTTGATTAACTTGCTTTATTGTAGTAGATTTATTGTCTGGGATAAATTTTGGAGCAAGTATGGTGGCTCAGTGGTTAAGAGCTCAGCTGCTAATCAAAAGGTCAACAGTTAGAATCCACCAACTGCTCCTTGGAAACTCTATGGGGCAGTTCTACTCTGTCGTATAGGGTTGCTATGAGTTGGAATCGACCCTATGGCAATGGGTTAACAGGCTTATGGGTTGATCAAAATAGGCTTATGGGTTGATCAAAATAGGTAGGTTGTAAGAATCACTTTATTAAGCACTCTCAGATATGGACAGTTTGCTTCCAGCTTGGGTCCTGGGTGAGAGGCTTGGGCACAGTAGCATGTGGATGGATACCATCGTGGCCTTGATAAGTGTGGCAGACGGTGAGGCTGATGGCTTCCTGGTCAATAATGCCTATCAACTCTCTGCTGAAGTTTTGGGGAACTCTTAAAATCTCTGAACAAACTTAGTAAGAGTTCCTGTGATACAAGAGGCAGAATGAGGGAGGTAACCAGAGTCAAACACCGCGAGTTCAAAGTGACAAAGACCAGATGGGGAAAAGAAGTCAAAGACCAATAGTAATGAGGGAAAGGAGTCAGGATTTGGGAAGTAGTTACTGGTGTAACTCAAGTTACTTACTTTAAACTGAAACTCACTAAGAATAAAAAAGGAAACTTTTAAATTACAATGTACAACTCATAGCCAATCTTACTTCATTTTGTCCCCCCACCTGCTTCCTGCACTACACTCTACCCTCAAATTATTTTTCAACAAATTATATCATTTTCTATATGAATACTTTAGTATCTATCTCTAACTATAAATGGTTTTGTAAAAAGCAGAACTATAATACCATAATACTATAATACCAATATCACACCCACGGAATTAACAATAATTCTCTACTATCATCAAACATAGAGGTTCACTATGATTCGGAACCGACTCGACAGCACCTAACAGCAACATCATCAAACATCGTATTCCTGTTCACATTTCTCCAATTGTTTTATAATATTTCCTGCAGCTTGTTTTGAATCAGGGTGCATTTTGATTGATAGGTATGTCTCTTACATCTCTTTCAGTAGGTTCCCCACCCTTTTATAAATATTTTGTTGTGTTTTTCGTGAAAGTTTACACAGCGAACTAGGTTCCCATTTAACAATTTCTGTACATATTGTTGGGCGACATTGGTCACATTTTCCACAATGTCCCAGCATTCTCCTTATTTCCATTCTGGTTGTTCTGTTTCCATTAATCTATTTTTCCTGCCCTGCCGCCCCGCTCGCCCCCACACCCTTACTTTCTTGTCTTCGCTTTAGGGTCATCATATAGATGATTATTTAAAGGAGCACAGTCCTCAAGGGTGATATTATTTATTTTATGAACTAATCTGCTATTTGGCTGGAAGTTAACCTCTAGGAGTAGATTTAGTTTCAAGTTTGAAGGGTCCTCTCCCTTTTTTTCTTGCAATTAATTTGGAAAAAACCAGGCTGTTTGTCCTATAGGTTTGCTCATGATCTGGGTCTTTCTGTTTTGATTTCCATAGTGATGTTTAACATGCTACTCTGCCTTCTGTGTTTCCTAAGATTAGAACGTAGATCTAGAAGGTTGATCAAATTTGGATATGACTCGTTGTTGTTAAGACTACTTCAGAGGTGGTGTTCTGTTAAACAGTTATATCTTTAGAGTTAATATTGTCACTTCATTTCGTAGTTGCATGTAGTTCAGTTAACTATTATCATATATTGGGTATCTTTGTAATTTCCATTGTCAGAAAAACCTCATAACATCTTTGAACCAAGCATTTTTTTTTTTTTTATTAATTTGGATTATTTATTTAGAATAAATGTCCAGAAGTAATTCAGATGCAACCATGGCTAATCAATGTGATAGGAAATAAAAATATTTTTCTAATTTTGGTTTAAGAGGGGGAGGGCCTGTCCAAGGTTGAGAAAAGATTTCAGTAGAATAGAGAGGGCCGAGCAGACAGGAGCCGGAATGAAGTCGGGAGAATCAGGACCCTAGTCAATGAGCTGTGGGTCAGACAGGCTCTGGCGAGCTGATGAGACACGTTTTGGTATGTACTGTGTTCCACCACGAATGCTTCACCTTTGGTGTTGGCACTGCCCTGAGCACAGAACACAAGATGGTTCCAAGGGATCCCTTGCTTACCATACAACAACGATGGACTGAAACTGCATATAATCAGCAACGAACTCCTTAGTGCATGTCCAACTAATAAATCCTATGCTGTATCTTTGGCCCAACCTCTACAATCTCCCTCTTCAGAGATTGTCTTTTTCTAACTCTGTGTCCTAGTGATACTGAATAGTTCACTGTTCCCTGCATACAACACGTGGTTTCATGCATCTTTGCTGTAATGCATGCTATTCCCTCTGCCTCTAATGCCCTTCCTCCCCTTTGTTGCCAGCTTAGCTCCCTGTGACAGACCCTGTTGCTTGCCTACAAAACAGCCATTTCTCTTCTTCCTTGCTAACAGAACCCCCAACTTGGTCGAGGTTCAGGCAGCAAATTGCTCAGTGATGATGGGCTCTTTCACCAGCCCCAGAAGAAGAACCACAGTCGGTCTAAGCTAATCATGCCAATCCCATACTCCTTTGCTAACAATTGGCCTTGGGCTCTGTAGGTGACCTGATTATGGCTAGTGGGACCTTAGAGGAAATCTGCTGGAAACTCTAGGAAATGCTTTTCACCCAGATAAATAGTGAGTGTTGTCCACTGCCTTCCCAATTTGGAACATTGTTGTGTGGGGATGTGTGCTGTATGGAGATTCGGCAGTCATTTTGTATCATGAGGGTAGCATCAATGACACTGAGTACTGAAGGCCAGAATGATGGAAAGAGCTTGGATCCTTTGGAGAATAGAATTGCCCACACTGAGTGCACACACTCTGACCAGTGCTCACTAGCTGCATCATGTCCTAGTGAGGAACAATGGTAGAGTTAGGAATGAGCTGCATCCCAGCCTCTTTCTATGTGAGAACACTGTTCAGCTGTATGAAGAGACATTTGATTACAGTGGCTCATCCAACACAGGATTATTTTTCAGTTCAACATGAAGTTATGAGGTCAGCCATCTAGACAGATGCAGAGGCTCCATGATGGTGTCAGTGCCCCAGGTCTCTTTGGTCTCTCTGCTTTGCCATCTTTACCCTGTGCCTTTCATCTTGCTTGTTGCTTCAAGCTTGCTTCACTCCTAGCCTCATGTCTGGAGACAAGCACAAAGGGCTAGGGCTTATAACAAGTAAATAAATGTTTCCCAATGTGGTGGTTTATTTCATGTGTCAACTTGGCTAGGCTGTAGTGTTCAGTTGTGTGGCCAGACACTAATTTAAATGCTGTTATGAAGTAGTTGCATGTGATTAAATCAGTTGGCCTTAAGTATAGCAGATTATCCTCCATAATGTGGGTAGGCCTCAATCAGCTGAAGGCTTCAAGAGCAAAAGCTCTGCCCGCCCCCCCACCCCCACCAGGCAGTATTCTGCCTCCAGACTGTAAATAAACATCTTGCCAGAAGTCTTTTATTCTTCCTGATGCCTGACCTACAGATTTTGGGACATAGGACTGACAGAATTTCCAACCTGTTACCTGATCTACAAATTTTGAATTTGCCAGCCCCCCACAATCATGTGGGCCAATTTCCTAAAATAAGTCTTGATAGGTAGATAGAGAGAGAGAGATAGTAGAGAGAGACAGAGAGAGAGAGATAGGTAGAGAGGGAGAGAGAGATGATAGATAGAGATAGACAAAGAGATATAGGTAGATATAGAGAGATAGATACAGAAATAGATATAGATAGACAGATAAAGAGAGAGATAGATTGAGAAAGACAGAGCTAGAGATAGAGACATAGAGATAGAGAGATAGAGATAAAGAGATAGGTAGAGAGATAGAGGTAGATAGATGTAGATAGAGAGGGAGAGAAAGAGATGATATAGATATAGGTATAGCACACAATAATAGGTGTAGGTATAGGGACAGGGACAGGGACAGAGAGAGAGATAGATACCTTACTGATTCTGTTTTTCTAGAGAACCCTGACTAAGACACCCAGCACCTTCCATGCATTCCTTACTAGCCAGAGCTGTCTCATGGCCACCTCTAGGGGAGGATGGGAAACAGTGTGGTGGTGGGGGGGGGGGGGACATTACCACCCTGTGTAGAACTGGGACTCTGTGATTAAAGCACAAGGGGAATGGGTAAAGTAGGCAGAAACATTGCTGCGGGTAGAGAAAACGCTCTGATCACCCTATTGAAATAGACATCTCTGGTGCCCTTCACTTTCCAGGGGAGTGGGAAGGAGCCTCAACAGATGGACATCAGACTTGCCACCAACCTGGGCTTGAGCCAGACCTGAGATACAGCACCATCACATTTCCCGTTTCCCACTACCATGAAGCCAGTCATGCCTGCTAGGGCAAGAAACAAGAAGTGACTTCCGTTTAAAAAACACAGTTCAGTTCCTTCTCTGCATCTTCTGGTCATATTACACTGTGATTCTTTTTTTTTTTTTAAATTTTGATCCGCCTCCTGAAGACCCAGTGATTCTCAACCTTGACTCATGCTTTCAGCACAGGGAGTTCGTCAACAGCTCCTGATCCCCGGCTTGCACACCAGACCAATCAAATCAGAATCTCTGTGGAAGGGACCCAGGCCTCCATGTTTTCTAAGACTCCTAGGTGGCTTCAATGTGCAGCCAAGGGGGAGAACTCCTGCACTAGAGAGTGGCTGGAAGTCCTGGCCACATATTAGAATCATCCAGAGAGCTCTTAAAAAAATGCTGACGCCAAGGCCCATCCCCCAGGATTCCAGTTTAATTGGATTGGGGTGGGGCTTGGGCATGGATAGTTCTTAAAGCTCCCCAAGTGGCTGTAATGTGCAGCCAGGTTTGAGAAGCACTGCACTGCAGCCACAAAACAAAGGAGAAGAGGAAGGAATGCGTTCTTCTTGGCAATAACACATGCTTTAAAGTGCTGTCAGCCGGCATGTCTATAGGCACAGCTGAGAATGGTGGCTCTCAACCTAGGCGGCACATTTGAATCTCTTGTGGGGCTTGTAAAATTTCTAATTTCTGAATTGTGCACCTTGAGATTTTCTTTCTTTTTTTTTTTTAAATAATATTTTATTGTGCTTTCGGTGAAGGTTTGCACAACAGTTTAGGTTCCCATTCAACAATTTCTACACAAGTCATTCTGTGACATTGGTTATGAGCTTCACAATACGGGAGGGAATGTTCTCAATATTTCCATTCTGGTTGGTTGTTTTCCCTGACATTTTCATTCAATTGTTCTGGGTGCGGAGTCCTGGCATGATTTGCGTTTGCTTATTTTAAAAGGTCTTCTATGATTCTTATATGCAGATCGGTACGAAAACCACTGCCCAAGAATAATGACAATGATGATAGTAATAACAAAAAGACCCACAGAAAGTTATAACTGTGTTAGTGAAATATCATGTTAGTTAAGGAGGGACAGGATTTATCACAGGGTGCTGGGGTTGAACATGAATGTTTGTTTCTTTTTCCATTGTTACTGTTCATTCAGTGTACGGTCTACATCCGTAAAGAACTGCCTTGTTTAAGAATGAGGCCTGCTCATTCCTTGCCTTTTTTTTTTTTTTTTTTATGTCACCCAACATAACAGGAAGTCTCTAGAAGTATTACACATCAACTAACAGCATGGCTTAAGATACCAAAAGCCTCAAGTCACCTGTTTCAGGCTATACCCAACTCCCTACCTAAATTATATTGGCCCTTTCTGTTCCCTCACACTCTGCTACTTGCCAGTCTTTCCATGAAGACTTTAGTCAAACTGACTGCTTGGGGTTGGGTAAACAACCACCAGCCTAAATGTGTTATGTCTATGACAGATGTTCCTGGTGATACAAGTGCGTCCTGTGCGATAGGGGCCGTGGCTGCCACAGGGCTCAGCACTCCCTCCCTCTGCAGAGGCAGCAGGTGCTAGCAGGAGGACTCCCAAAGACAGGAGCTGGGCTCTTCCTCTGCACACTGCAGCCCCTGCTAGCATGCAAGACAGGCAGGGCTGTGGAGAGAAGGGCAAAGTGCAATCACACCAAGGGGTTGGTGACTAGGGCAGACTGCCTCCTCCCTGGACTTTCCCCTAACTCTACAACCTGCGCTTTTGATGTCTGGTCATATCCAGGCTTCCTGGAATTCCTTAAAACTCACCTCACTGTAGCTGGGAGGAGAATTACAAACACGCCCTTCTGATCTGTGGAACGGTAGTAGGAGCAATTGTACTGTGGCCTTTTGAGACAAGGACACCACATCCACTATCTAATAAGATGTCGCTCCATCTTCTCTTATACTATTGGAACCATTTCTTTAAGCTTTATTTGACCTAAAGCCTACCATGTAAAAGAATTAGAAATTGGAACTTCTCCAGTTGAAGAGCAGGGCCCCCAAACACCTCTGAGAACCACTAAGGCTCTGCATAATACAGCTTGAACACCACCGTTTTATTCACTCACGTGTCAATGGGAGCACATGGCTTTCTGGTGCTCATCAATCACACCGTGAAGGATACTGCTCTGAATTCAGGCAGACCCAGGATGGGCCTGTGTGCTCTGGAACTAAGCCTCTCTCTCACCCTTACTCAGCAACACACCAAGTCAGATTGAAGGCTGCCAGCGATTCCCCTCAAACTTCGGGTCCACAGTTTTCAGAGAATATTGCAAAGGCAAGAAAGTCTACCTACCCCTTCCAGCCTCCACTATCCCACAGAGAGGACATACAAAGACAGCAGAGGGGATGGATGGCATTTATTGGCACCCAAGTGTATATTATCCAGAATACTAGAAAAATCAGGGCTTCAAAGTGGTTCATTTGGGTTAGAACTTCTGTTGAAAATTTGCATTTCTGACAAGTTCCCAGGCAATGCTAATACCGCTGGTTAGGGACCAATTCTGAGAACCGCTAGAAGAGCAAAAACCAAAAAAAGACCTTTGCCGTTGAGTCGATTCCGACTCATAGCGACCCTATAGGACAGAGTAGAACTGCCCCATAGGGTTTCCAAGGATTGACTGGTGGATTTGAACTGCTGACCTTTTGGTTAGCAGTGGAGCTCTTAACTACTGCACAACCAGGGCTCCACTGGTAGAGCAGTGTTTCTCAAATTTTATTATCCATAAGAATCACCTGGGGAACTTGTTAAAATAATAGATTCTGATTTAGTATATCTGGGGTGGAAATGCAAATTCTCATCAGGGGTTCAAACTGGAATGAACTGATTCGAAGCCCTGAGAAAAATCCAATCTTTTCACTCAAACTGTTTGTGTCTGCAGTTTCCTGAGGTCTGGTGGAATTGTTAATATGATTGTTCAACAATAGCAGCAGTCAGTAGTGTGACCATTGACTGGAACAAAAAATTAGTCCAGAAATTAAAGAAAATGAATTGGTTCCTTTTCTCTCTGAAATAAAAACAAAATAACAAGAGCAAGTTTCTTGGTCTAACTCAAGAATTTTCCAAACTTGGCACGACCAACGTTTTGGGTGATTCTTTGTTGCGGGGGATGTCCTGTGCATGGTATGATGTTTAGCAACAGTTCTTACCTCTACCTACTAGATTCCAGTAGAACACCCTCCACCCCATTATGACAGCTAGAGATGGCTCTAGATACTACCAAATGCCTTCTGGGGAGCAAGGTCACCCCCGATAAGAACCTCTGGTCTAGCCCCTCACAACTTGCACCATAGCTAAGAATTTGTGAAATGTGGTTAGACTTGATCACAGACCCTGCCCCATGCACTGTCCACCTGAATTGACAGTTGGAGGACTCAGGGGAGGTCTGGAACTATTCTGGGAGTAAGACGGGGGCAGATTGGTATGGCTTTGGCTCAGGCAAAGTCTTTGGGTACATGTGTCTTGCAGCTACTCATTAAAAAGAAAAATACAAGACGAAGCTGGGGGTCAACTGTAGAACAGACTTGATTAGGCCCTTGTAATGTTGGGGAACCAACAGGAGCTCCCACTGGTCCACCTAACTTCCCATAGCACTGCATTAAAGCCTTTGTTTCAACCCCATCAATGTTCACTTATTCATCCCATTCTCAACAACCATCTAAAGATTTCTACCCTGCTTGGATGAGTCCCTTTATCTTTCTGCACTTTGGTGAGGGTGGGGAGCAAGTGGAGCCTTTGTACACTGCTGGTAGGAGTATAAATTCATACATTTACTTGGCAGGACTTATCGACTATGCCTACTTCAGCCCAGCATACCTATGACCCAGCAATTCCAACTCTAGGTGTAGTCCCAACAGAAATGTGTGCACATGCTCAACAAACAAAATGTCCTGGAAAGTTCATAGCAACCTTGTTCATAATAGTCAAGAACTGGAAACTACCCAAATGCCTATCATTTTTTTTTATAGTCATACCAAGGAAGGAGCCCTAGTGGCTCAAACATTCAAGCATTTGGCTGTTGACTGAATAGCTGGCAGTTCGAACCCAACTAGTGGCTCCACAGGAGAGGGACCTGGCAATCTGCTTCCACAAGGATCAAAGCCAAGAAGACCCTACGAGGCAGTTATTCTCTGTTGCACAAGTTCGCTATGAGTTGGAATCCACCTGACAGCACCTAACAACAACATACAAAGGAACACTACCCAACAATGAGAAGAAATGATCTATAATACACCCAAGAATATGGATGAACTTCACAGGCATAGTCGAGCAAATGAAGCCAGACCCAAAAGAGTGCATATTGTATGATTTCGTTTATATAAAATACTACAACTCACCTGTGCTAGTAGAAATCAGGATGATGGTGACACTTGAAGGGAGGGGGGTGTAACAGGTATGTGAAGGAGAATTCTGTGTGCTGCTAATATTCTCTTTCTTGATCTGGGTGCTGATTATATGGTATGATTAGTTTGTGAAAATTTATTGTGTTTATACTGTACATGCTTCTGCATGTATATTATACTTCAATAAAATGTTTTTAAAATTAAGAAGAAAAGAAAAATACAATGATAACGGTTAGAGTATGCTTATTTTCTCACATAACTTATACAAGGAACTTTCTCTAAATAGGATACAGATTGTTAAAATGACAAAAGAAAAAAAAAAAAAAAAGCCCAAGGAGCAAGTTAACACTTTCCAAAAGGTACCAATTGTGGAGGAGGGGAAAGTCCTGAATTGATGGAGAACATTCACTGTGACAAGTCTTCCCTGCATTGTCAGCACTGGTATTGTTTTTCAAGACACCAAATGGAATGGGGTTGGAAAGTTAAAGTTCATTTTCAGAAAATAAAGTTACCTTTTTTGCACACTGAGTTTGTGAAATTTATGTTTGCAACAATTTGTCTAAGCCAGTGTTTCTGATATTATTTGACCAGGAATATATTCTTGTTTTGAAAATTAAAATGAGTGTTCTCTGAGTGCACTTCAGGGGATGCTGGCTTGAAGTGTAGAGTATTTGCACCATTTCTGAAAGTCAAAAACAAGCAAATAAATCTATTTCTTGCAATCATCACCCTTATTGTTAGTAGCAAATCATCTCTGGTGAGTATATTTTGGTTTTTGTCAGTAAAGAGGATGCTCAGAGCTCAGAGCTTAGAATTAGGATGATCCAAGAGCGAGAGAGTCTAAGACAGCTGGAGGTGTGAGGCCAACTGTCTCAGGCTGGGTTCTCTAGGGGAGCAAAACCAGTGAAGCATATATATAAATATACAGAGAGGGATTTATTTCAAGCAATTGCTTCAAGCAATTGTGGAGGCTGGACAGTCTCAACTCTGTGGGTCACGAAGGAAGCTGGAGGCTTCTCATACCCCAAGAACCAGAGGTCAGAGGATGATGAGATGAACGCAGGCTCAAGAGAGAGCATGACCTTTGCCAGAACATCCATGTACGTTGGATGCAGGCCACACCCCCAAGAAAACTGCCCTTCCAACTGATTGGTTGCTCACATCAGATCACAAAATGGAGGAGGATTAGATAATGTCTGTCAAACCACTGAGATCCATGGCCTAGCCAAGTTGACACGTAACATTAACCATCACACTGGCCACGGCCCTCTTTGAACTTAGGGTAAATAACACTTCCAGGAGAAGCCACTGTACAGAGCTAAGGCCATGGGCTCTGGAGATAATCAGACCTGCTTTCAGAACCTGAATTTCACCTTACCTGCTGCCCAGGAGAGATTAAGAGTTATGTTCTGGAGTCATGCAGAACCTGCTCTGCCATTCACCAGCTCTAATTCTCCCTTCTCTCTCTCTTCCCTGCTGTCTCTGGAAGCCCCAGCCCAGCATCTCAAAAGTTCCCCAAAGTAGAAGAAAGATCGAGAGCTCAAATTTCCAGGTCCAAGAAATAGTCCTTGGTTCAGTGGTAGAATTCTTGCCTTCCATGTCAGAGACCCAGGTTCGAATCCACCAATGCACTTCATGTGCAACTACCAGCTGTCTGTCAATGGAGGCTTGTGTGTTGCTGTGATGCTGAACAATTTTCAGTGTAGCTTCCAGACTAAGAAAAACTAGGGAAAAAGTCCAGGTGATCCACTTCCAAAAATCGGCCAGTAAAAACTTCCTGAATCCTAACAGTCTGATCCGTTGTGTATGGAGTCAGTATGAGTCAGGGGCTGAATGGGCTGCACCTAACAACAACAACAACAACAGATAACCCTAGGCAAAAGATTCCATACGACAAGAACATCCTCAGAGGTCAGGGAAGGCCTAGGGTGATGCTTCTCCGCAAGGGCTGTCTCTTCCCCAGGTTTATCACACCAGTGTTGCTGCTCCAGGGCCACTTGGTAACTTGTGGGGGCATTTTTGGTCATCACATTGATTGAGGAATCCTATTGGCATTTAATAGGCAAGGACTAGGGTTGTCTAACATGACAAAGAATTGTTGAAGCGTCCCCTACAGCTTTGGAAAATTCTACCAGGACAGGTAAAAAGCCTCTTTATAATTATCCAGGAGTCTCTTCACATAACAACAGAAAGACTTTTTGCAAAATTTTGGTATTCCTTTAATTTCCTAGAAATGGACTTGCTATGGAAATTCTGGAAAAGATTATTCTTTGTTGTATTTATAATTTTCCCAAATCTTTTTTTTGTAACCTATTTTGAAAAATTACATAACTTATAGCAATGTTGCTGGTGGCATTTGAAATCTCAGTATAGTATATTTCTACCTATTGCATTAATGGCTGTCACATTTCTGATGATTCTATGATGAGATGGAAGCCTCTGAATACTTAAGTCTCCTAGTGTACTCAGACCTGAACATTTATGTATTTATAAACATAGGTATATATACATATATATGTAGATTATTTTACATTACTCCCTTGTATTTTTATTTTACGTTACAATTAGGATCTTAATTATTTTGAAATTATGTGCACAGGTGAGCTATATTCATTTCAAAGTAGGGAAGGGAATCCGAACTATTTGCTATTAACAGGCGTGATGGATTTGGTGAGGGAGGAAGTATGGCCTTAGTGTCGAAGGGCAATGCGAGCAATTCTAAAGGTTCTCCACTGGAGGTCGCTAGAATCTCACTCAAAAGGGTCAGGTACCAAAATACCAGATTTAAATTTCTCCCACATTAAATCGGGAGCGATGCAGATTGCTATTAACGCTACTCACGCCTCCACAAGGGATTGTTTTGTTTTGTTTTGCCAAGCGCCTCCTGCACTTTCTATCTTCGCTCTCACACACATGCCAGCGCCAACCTCCTCATTCACACCCAGTGCGTTGGCCTGTGTGTCTGTCTTCCCCAAGGTTCAATTTCGAGCATATACAGATGTCGAGCGGCATGGAGGCATGATTGCCTTATCTCCCTGCTCCGGTAAAAATCAGATAAATCGGCATTTTGAAGAATTTAAAATTAGACCATACATTACACGCTGTGTTGAAGTTTACCATACCAGTATTGCCGCCCCAGGGGTAAATAGACCGAGTTCTCTGCAACAGAGCTGTATAAATGATACAACTCTTTTAACGTTAAAATAGAGAAATGGCCAAGGAAAGGGAAAGGACCCAATATTTAAAAGAAAAAAAAAACAAACTATTTGGGAGTCAGCAGAAAACATTCTTCCACGAGTATTGTAAAGTCCTTGGCCGTAAGATCCCTTTTAAGGAGCCACTTTCCACAGCCTGTGGAAATCTCTTTTTTTGGTGTCTCACCAAAGGTGGCTTATCCAATAGGCATAGTAAGCATGGTGCTTAACTTGCTTACCAGATCATTCGTATGGAACAATTTCAATGTGAAATTGTTCACTGCAGAGTAATAAGTAAGCACAGGTAAGCCCAAGTCTACCTTGCTACCTGGGCCATCTGCCCCTGTCAGGGATTGTAAATTTGAAAAGAGGCTTTGATTCTGTAGGAAGGTGCTTTGGGGTTGGGAGAGAGAGGCCAGCCATACCTAGAAGCAGAGTCTTCGATGTGGTGAAAAAGTATGAAATTGTTCACAACATTTCACATTTCACTATTGGATAATCCACCCCTGTGTCTCACAAGGCTGATTTGCCTACGTTTTCACTCCCGTTTAGAGATGTGAAGCTTATGTGGGGCATAACTCCTCAGGATTCTCAGAGAAAAGGAAGACTGCATTAGAACCACAGAGTTAAAGCTTTAAAAATGAGAGGTCAGTGCATTAGCCCCTTTGCTTGAACTCTCCCATCTTACAAATGAGGAAATCAAGGTCCTGGAAAGTAAAGAGGGAAGATGAAGATATGACTCAGGACTGTGGTTCCCTCAGGTGAGGACAGACAGAGGGACAGGATGGGGAGGAGTATCCAGGGACACGTCAGTTAGTGACTATGTTCTTATGCTGGTGTTGGGTAAGGGGGTGGGATGCACAGAGGCTATAAAAACAAACAAAGCCAAAAGTGGGCCATGCACAGATCTGTGATGAATGGGTCTCATGAACCACAGGTTATGATGAATCCAAGCCTGGTTACCTTCTGTCCAAAAAGGAATAAAGCGTGGGAGCCAAGATTCCACTTCCTGCTGTCAGTGGAAGAACCCAGACTAAGATCTTGGTCTCCAGCTCTAAACCTAAATTAACCCCCTATTCTTTACAGTATCTTCGCCTCTTGATTTGCCTTATAATTCACACATTACTGAAAGCTAGTTAAAAAAAAAAAAAAAACTAACAAAAATGACCAAAGGAATTGTGGAGCTCTCAATAAGGGAGGGCTAATGTACAAACCTCAAGATAGCATCCTTTACTTGAGTAGGTGAATTTCATACAACCTAAAATCAGTAGTCTCTTTGCCTCTCCCTATGAGCTCTATTGACCATATTCCAAGGATTATTCCCATTTAGGAGAAGACCTGGTGGTACAATGGTTAAGACCATAGCCACTAACCAAAAGGTTGGCAGTTCAAACCCACCCAGCTGCTTCACAGGAAACAGATTCAGTGATCTGCTCCTGTAAAGATTGTTGTTGTTATTGTGTGTCATTGAGCTGATTCTGATTCATAGTGACCCTATATGACAGAGTAGAGCTGTCTCATAGGCCATCTTAGGCTGAAATCTTTATAAGAGCTGATCCCCAGGGCTTTTTTCTCATGGAGCCACTGGTGGGTACAAACCACTGACCTTTCAGTTAGCAGCTGAGTGCTTAACCGTTATAGTCTAGAAAACCCTAGGGAGGCAGTTCTACTTTGTCACATGGAGTTGCTATGAGTTGAAACCAACTTGACAGCAGCCAACAACAACCCACATCTAAGAAAGAACGTATCCAAAGGACACTTGAAAAGAACTCAAGAAGTTAAAGAATAAAATATGTTAATAGGCCTTCCAGAAATAGAGTACCATTAAGGAATTTTCTAATTTCTCGTTTTTTTCTTTTTTTCTTCTAGGTAAGACTTTGGTAAACTACAGCCCATGGGTCAAATCTGATTGCTTCCTATTTTGTCAAATAAAGTTTTATTACAGTGGTTTCAACGGGAACCATCATGTTCCCCAGAGCAATGTCTGGAGACATTTTTGGTTGTCACAAATGGAGATAGAGTGGTTCTACCAGCACTTAGTAGGCAGAAGCAAGGGATGCTGCTAATCATTCCTCAATGTACACAGCAGTGCATCATGACAATAAATTAACAGACCAAAATGTGAACAGTATGGAGATTGAGAATGCTGATTTCATTGGAACCCAGCCACACTCATTTGTTTCTGTACTGTCTCTGGCTACTTTTGTGCTGCAGCACCAGAGTTGAGTAGTTGCAACAGAAATCATATGGTCCTCAAAGTCTAAAATATTAACACCCGTTCCTCACTTGTCAACACGGTTAGGTTCCAAAGACCAGGTCATTATGTCAAAATTGGTATTAGGCAAAAATGGAGGGTGTCCACATCAGATCATAAAATGGAGGATTACTACTTCACTACATAGCTGCAAAATTATATCATCCCACCACTTGTCTGTCAGTTTCTTGTACTCTGGTGGCTTTCATGTTGCTGTGATGCTGGGAGCTATGCCACTGGTATTTAAAATGCCAGGTGGGTCACCAATGGTGGACAGGTTTCAGCAGAGCTTTCAGACTAAGACATACTGGGAAGAAGGACCTGGGGATCTACTTCTGAAAAACTTAGCCAGTGAAAAACTTATGAATAGCAGTGGAACATTGTCTGATATAGTGCCAGAATATGAGCCCCTCAGGTTGGAAAGCACTCAAAATATGACTAGAGAAGAGCTGCCCCCTCAAATTAGAGTCACTCTTAATGACAAAGATGGAGTAAAGCTTTCAGGACCTTTGTTTGCTGATGTGGCATGACTTAAAACGAGAAGAAACAACTGTAAACGTCCATTAATAATTGCAATGTGGAATGTACAAACTATGAATCTAGGAAAATTGGAAGTTGTAAAAAATGAATGGAACGCATGAAGACTGATATCCTAGGCATTAGCAAGCTGAAATGAATTGGTATGGACATTTTGAATCAGACAATCATGTGGTCTACTATGCCAAGAATGACAAAGTGAAGAGGAATGGCATCACATTCATTGTAAAAAAGAACATTTCAAGATCTACCTTGAAGTACTATGCTGTCAGTGACAGGATAATAATACATACTCCTACAGGGAAGACCAGTCAATACACCTATTATTCAAATTTATGCAATAACAACAAATGCCAAAGATGAAGAAATTGAAGATTTTTTATCAACGCCTGCAGTTGATTAAACATGCAATCAAGATGCATTGATAATTACTGGTGATTGGAATGCAAAAGTTGGAAACAAAGAAGAAGGATCAGTAGTTGGAAAATATGGCCCTGGTGATAGAAATGATGGAGGAGACCGTATGATATAATTTTGTAAGACCAATGACATATTCATAGGAAATGCCTTCTTTCAACAACTAAAATGGCAACTATACACTTAGACCTCACTGGATGGAATATGCAGGAATCAAATTGACTACATCTGTGGAAAGAGATGATAGGCTCAATATCATCATTCAGGACAAGTCCAGGGACTGACTGCAGAACAGACCATCAATTGCTCATATGCAAGTTCAAGTTGAAGCTGAAGAAAATTAAACAAATCCATGAAAGCCAAAGTACAACCTTGAGTATATCACACACGCCTGAATTAAGAAACTATTTCAAGCATAGATTTGATGCATTGAACACTAATGACTGAAAACCAGATGAGTTGTGGGATGACGTCAAGGACATCATACATGAAGAAAGCAAAAGGTCATTAAAAAGACAGGAAAGAAAGAAATGTCCAAAATGAATGGCAGAAAAAACTCTGAAACTTGCTGTTTGAACATAGCATAGCTAAAGTGAAAAGAAGAAATGAAGAAGCAAAAGAGCTGAACTGAAGATTTCAAAGGGTGAATCAAGAAGACAAAGTAAAGTATTATAATGAAATATGCAAAGATCTGGAGTTAGAAAACCAAAAGGAAAGAACACGCTCGGCATTTCTCAAGCTGAAAGAACTGAAGAAACATTTCAAGCCTCTAGTTGCAATTTTGAAAGATTCTATACGGAAAATATTGAAAAATGCAGGAAACATCAAAAGAAGATGGAAGGAATACACAAAGTCCCTGTACCAAAAAGAATTGTTCAAAATTCAGCCATTTCAGGAGGTAGCACAGGAGGTACCGTTTGATCAAGAACTGATGGTGTTAAAGAAAGTAGTCCAAGCTGCATTGAAGGCATGGGCGATAAACAAGGCCGTAAGAATTGATGGAATGTCAACTGAGACATTTCAAAAATGAATGCAACGCTGGAAGCGCTCATTCGTCTATGCCAAGAAATTTGGAAGAGAGCTACCTGGCCAACTGACTGGAAGAGATGCACATTTGTGCCCATTCCAAAGACAAGTGATCCAACGGAATGCAGAAAGTATCAACCAATATCATTTATATCACAAGTAACATTTTGCTGAAGGTCTTTCAAAAGTGGTTGCATCAGTGCATTGACAGGGAACTGCCAAAAATTCAAGCTGGATTCAGAAGGGGATGTATAATGAGTGATATAATTACTGATGTCAAATACATCTTGGCTGAAAGCAGAGGATACCAGAAAGATGTTTACCTGTGTTTTATTGACTATGTAGAAGCATTCAACTGTGTGGATCATGACAAATTATGGAAAACTTTGCAAATAATGGGGATTCCAGACATTCATTTGTGTTCTTGGGGAATCTGTACACAGACGAAGAGGCAGTCATTGAACAGAAAGAGATATGCATGGTTTAAAATCAGGAAAGGTGTATGCCAGAGTAGTATCCCTTCACCATACTTATTCAATCTATGCTGAGCAAATAATTTGAGAAGCTGGACTATATAACAAGGAACGAAGCAGCAGGATTGGATGAAGACTCGTTAACAACCCGTGGTATTAGATGACACAACCTTGCTTGCTGAAAGTGAAGAGGAGTTAAAGCACTTATTAATGAAGATCGAAGACCACAGCCTTCCGTATGGATTACACCTCAACATAAAGAAAACAAAAACCCTTACAGTTGGACCAATAAGGAACATCCTGATAAATGGAGAAAATACTGAAGTTGTCAAGGATTTCATTTTACTTAGACCCACAACAATTCCCATGGAAGCAGCAGTCAAGAAATCAAATGATATATTGGATGGGGCAAATTGGCAGCAAAAGACCTCTCTAGAGTGTTGAAAAGCAATGATGTCACTTTGAGGACCAAGGAGCCCCTGATCCAAGCCATGGTATTTTCAATTTTCAATTGTCTCATATGCATGTAAAAGTTGGAAAATGAATAAGGAAGATGGAAGAAAATTGATGCCTTTGAATTATGGTATTGGTGAAGAATATCAAATATGCCATGGACTGCCAGAAGAAGAAACAAATCTATCTTGGAAGAAGTACAGCCTTAGAAGCCAGAATAGCTAGACTTTGTCTCACATACTTCGGACATGTCATCAGGAGGGTCCAGTCCCTAGAGAAGGACATCATGCTTGGTAAAGTAGAAACCCAAAAGCAAACCCACTGCTGTCGAGTTGATGTGGACCCATAGTAGAGGGTCAAGGAAAAAGAGGAAGACCCTCAGCAAGTTGAATTTACACGGTGGCTGCAACCATGGGCTCAAGAATAGTAACAATTGTGAGGATGGCGCAGGACCTGGCAGTGTTTCCATCTGTTGTACATAGGGTCTTTATGAGTTGGAACCAACTCAACAGCACCGAACATCAACAAATTACATCATTATGTAACTGCCAAACCACTAAGAACCGTGGCTCAGCCTAGCTGACACATAACCTTAGTCATCACAGCCAGGGTTACTGTTGCCTTGCACCTCGGTGTTTGTTACTACCAGGTCTATGAATCCAATTCACTCCAGTTCAAACCCCTGCTGAGAATTTGCATTTCTAACAAGTTCCCTGCTGAGAATTTGCCTTTTCACCCCCAGATATGCTGAATCAGAATCTACAGTTTAACAAAATACCCAGGTGATTTTTATGTATAACTTCCTGGGAACTTGTTAGAAATGCAAATTCTCAGCAGGTAGCTTGTTGGAAATGTAAATTCTCCTCAGAAGTTCAAATGGAAACAGACTGGGTTCGAACCTCTGGCTACTGCCGGATATATGCTCTTGTCTCAGTTATCTGGTGTTGCTATCACAGAAATACCACAAGTGGATGGCTTTAACAAACAAATTTATTCTCTCGCAGTCTTGGAAGCTAGAAGTCCGAATTCATGGAGCCAGCTCCAGGAGAAGACTTTTTCTCTCTGTTGGTTCTGGGGGAAGGTCCTTGTCATTGATCTTACCCTGGTCTAGGAGCTTCTCAGCACAGAGACCCCAGGTCCAAAGGACATACTCTGCTTCTGGCGCTTCTTGCTTGCCGGTAATGAGGTCCCTTTTCCCTGCTTCATCTCTTGTAAGATAAAAGGTGATGTATGCCATATCCCAGGGAAACTCCCCTTTCGTTGAATCAGGGCTGTGACCTGAGTAAGAGTGTTGCATCCCACCCTAATCCTCTTTAACATAACTTCATTTTACCTAATTAACCACAGGCAGAGATTAGGATTTACAACCAAACAAACAAAAAAACCCAAACCCACTGCCGTCGAGTTGATTCCGACTCATAGCGACCCTATAGGACAGAGTAGAACTGCCTCATAGAGTTTCCAAGGAGTGCCTGGAGGATTCGAACTGCCGATCCTTTGGTTAGCAGCTGCAGCACTTAACCACTATGCCACCAGGGTTTCCAGGATTTACAACACATAGGAAAATTACACCAGATCACAAAATGGTGGACAACCACATAATACTGGGAATCATAGCCTAACCAAGTTGACACTCATTTTGGGGGGGAACAGTTCAATCCATGATGTCATTAATATGTAAAAGGGTTGGATAGTAGATTTTTTACTATTATTGTAAACATGAAATGTCAGATAGCAAGGTATTCGATAAGCGAGGGCACAGTGGTTAAGTGTTTGGCTGCTAACCAATAGATCAGAGGTTTGAACCCACTGCCATTCTGCAGGAGAAAGATGTGACAGTTTGGGTCCATAAAGAGTTACAGCCTTGGAAACCCTATAGGACAATTCTACTCTGACCTATAGGGTCACTATTAGTCAAAATCGACTCGATAGCAAGAGGTTTGGTTTGGTTTGGGTTTTATGGCTACATTTTAGCTCTTTATCTTTCTGATCACCACTCCATTTTCTCTATTTATTGCAGTCCTGCTTACTCACCAGGCACCGATGCTGTCCAAACATGGATACATTATCTGCCCTTTGGGGGGTTGTAGCCCTGTGGGGGTGACAGACGTTAATGAAACCATTACCCTAATGAATGTATAATGGCAAACTGCTGTAAAAGCATGAAGGATAGAGACAGGTTCTATGACAATTGACTAGAGCTCAGGAAAGGAACCCGGAGAAGTGATTTTTGAACAGAGTCCTAAATGACAATGAGTAGGAGTTATCTAGACCAAGATTGGGTATGGTGCTCATGGGACAGGTGCAGGGTGGTGGCAGTGGTGAGTTAGACAATAGTGGAAGAGAGATTAGAACATGGGTGAAAAAAAAAAAGAAAAAAAGACCAGTATGGTTGAGGCTGAGGAGTCTGGGGACAGGTGGTAGAAGACGAAGCTGGGGCGGGAAGCCACAGGAGACCAAGAAAACCATGTGGACCATGTTATGTGGTTGGCCTTTCTCCCAAGAGCATAAGAGTAAAGAGAAGTCATTGAAGGGTGTGGGGAGGGGGACTTGATAAGATTTGCGTTTCAACATCATAAATTGTTAGAACATTAAAATTGAAAAACTAAGTTGAATTCAGTTAAAAAGTCAATTATTTTGAAAACAACTAGCTGCATTTATAAACTTAAAAGGTTTTAGTTAAACAGTTGTGCTCCCCATCCCACTCCCATAGTCAGTGAAAGGATTGAATTCAAATGTGATCATTTTCCTTTTTTACAGAATAGGTGTGTGTGTGTGTGTGTGTGTGTAGACTCAGTTGGAACTTATCCTACAGTGATTTCTAAGGTCATACTTCTTTTGAAAATCAGTTGAATATTTATGTGTGATTTTTTTTGGTTGTTGTAGTCGTTGTTATTAAAATTTCCAATTATCACTGTGCTTTCTAAATTTTCTAAGACTTTTAGAATATACTCTCACTGGAGGGTCAGTAGAATCAATAGTCCATTGTGTAAATTCTCTATGATGTACACTATCTAGTTTACTGTGCAAAAATGTGTTTTTAATCAAGTTTTCATTTCCATTTTGTCTCATCTACATAACTGATCATATCTAAAAAACACTATCTAGTTTACTGTGCAAAAATGTGTTTTTAATCAAGTTTTCATTTCCATTTGTCTCATCTACATAACTGATCATATCTAGCCTACTAAATTTCATTATTGTCAATAACTTGCATATTACTTATTAATAGTGCCTTTGGGAATTTAGGCTGCAAACTATGTGGCTAAAATTACATTGTGTGGGTTAAGGAATGGGCGAAGGTTTAGAGAGGAAAATAAGATGCAATTTTTGTTATTTTTCCTTTGAATTGTTGATCATTGTTCTTTGTCAAACAAGTATTTCTATTTTAGAGCAGGAGTGGCAAACTACTGCCTATGAACCAAATCCTGCCAGCTGCCTGTTTTTGTAAATAAAGTTTTATTGGAACACAGCCACAATCATTTGTTTATGTGTTGTCTATGGCTGTGTTCATGCTAAATGACAAAGTTGAGTACTAGTTGTCACAGAGACCATATGACTTCAAGCCTAAAATATTTGCTACCTGGACCTTACAGAATAAGTTTGCTGACTCCTGTTCTAGACAAAGTAGATAAAAACGCAAACCCATTGCTAAAGAGTCGATTCTGACTCATAGAGACCCTATAGGACAAAGTAGAACTGCCCCATAGGATTTCCAAGGAGCACCTGGTGTATTTTAATGCCGACTTTTTTGGTTAGCAGCCATAGCTCTTAACCACTACGCCACCAGGGTTTCCAGGTATTATATATTCCTTTTATGTAATAAAATTTAGTGGTAATTACATAGTCTTGTCTTTTTATTGCTGCCCTAAAATCCTTGCCTTTTCTCACCAGTTGAGCAAGACCGTATTAAGGAGTGATAATAGTTTTCAGCACTTACAACATAAACAATTCACTTATCATTTTATATATGTTCTTTTACATAATCTTCATCACAGCCTTGTGAATTCGACATTATCATCCTCATTTTGCAAATGAGTAAATTTAGATTGTTGTCATTAGTTGCCTCACAATAAATACTCCAGTGAGAGTATTTTCTAAAAGTCTTAGAAAACTTAGAAGGCAGAGTGATAATGGAAATTTTAATAACAACAACAAAAATCACACATAAATTTTCAACTGATCTTCAAAAGAAGTATGACCTTAGAAATCACTGTAGGGTAAGTTCCAACTGAGTCTACACACACAATTCAGACTCATGGTGACCCCACATGTTACAAAGCAGAACTGCCCTATTAGGTTTTCTTGGCTGTAATCTTCCCTGGTACTGCTGGGTGGGTTTGAACCACCAATCTTTAGGTTAGCAGTTGAATGCAAACTGGTTGTGCCACCTAGGTACCTTGTAAATTTAGATTGTTGTATGCCATCGAGTCAATTCTGACTCATCATGACCCTATATGACAGAGTAGAACTGCCCAGTAGGGTTCCCAGGCTGAAATCCAAGCTGAAAAATACAGCCAGGTCTTTTCTCCCATGGAGCAGCTGGTGGGTTCGAACCTTGACCCTAGCAGCCAAGCACTGCCAAACACTTTAACCATTGCACCACAAGGGCTCCTTACCCGTACGCATTGCCGTTGAGTTGATTCTGACTCAAAGCGACCCTATAGGTTAGAGTAGAACTGCCCTGTAGGGTTTCCAAGGCTGAAACCTTTATGGAAACAGACCGCCACATCTTTTTCCTGGAGGAGCAGCTAGTGGGTTCAAACCACCACCATTCAGTTAGCAGCCAAACACTTTAACTACTGCACTGCCAGGGCGCCTTAGGGTTCCTCAGAGAAGTTAAATGACTTGTCCAAATCCATAGAACTTGCCAGTGACAGAAATGGGAATTCGATTCAATTTCTCCCTCTTTCCTGGGCAGGGCTCCTAACCACACTACACTATTGGAATGAAAGTCCTGCATATTTTTCTATCAGAACCAACAAAAAACAGGAAAACAGCTGCTGGGTCCAAAAGTTGTATCAAGCTCCCTGTAATGGGCCAAAGGTTGTCAGTTCCTGGGACAAGTTATTCCAAGTGCACAGATTGAGTCTCCTTCCAGGAAACTGAGCAGATTCTGTACTTGAAATGGGTGCTCTAAGACCTACCGAAGAGCGTCGATGGGCTTTATGTCATCAGAGGCACTTCTTGGGATTCATTTTCTGAGAGACTTCGGTTTCACCTTGAAACATACAAGATAAGCAACTCTGAAAATACAAACACCCTCTTGGCCACCATGGAGTTCTGATATATGCCATATTCAACCCTCTCCTTGACCTAGGACCAGAACACCTGATGGAATTATAGAATTACTAAAGACACACTCCTTCCCAGCCCCAACTGTCATCATCTGAATATTTGCATTTCACAAGCAATATGAACTGCCTGATGAGAAAGCTGCTGCTGACATCACAGAGCTGCCGCCACCACTACCCCGGCCCTGAGATGCTGGCACTTCTTAAATGACATATTATGGCGTCGCCTCCAGCAAATTGAAACCCTTTATCTTTTAGTCAAGCCTACTTGACTGCCATTGAACTCACCAGATGAACCTTTCAAAACCCAAGTCCGCTTGTTCCCAGGTGTACAAACTGATTTGTGAAAACAAACCCACATCCGCTCATAGTTGTTTGAGTTCAACAGGTTATTTTCAAAAGAGCCAGGTATTTGATGTAATTCAAGTTTCTTCTTTTCCCTTGAAGCAATCTGTTTGAAAAAATAATTTTTTAATGACTCTTCAAAATGGAATAGAATAATACTGCACTCTGGGGCTTTTCCTTTCTCCAAGATAAATCAAGTATTATTTTAAATCTCTTGTGAACACGACTATACTCCATTAACCTCCCTGGTCTACAGACAGGTCACTAGGGTTGAGTAAGTTAAAAAATAGAATTTTTAAAGTCCCCAACTATAAAATGAATTACCCAACAGATGCAGCAGGCTCTGAAGGAGTCATTAAGAGCTATTTAGCTAAATAATATCTGTGCTAACAAGTCCCACAAAACAGATTTCCATGACAATGTGCATTCTACAATGGCCCTAAACACACATCACACCATAAGGGTTCCATCGGCTAATTAATATAGGGTGAAAGCTTTAAAATAATGAAGTGAATGGAATAAGATTCTCTTAACTGGTCTCCCTACTTAAATAGCACAAAGAAGAGCTATTTGCCTAGCTCCAGAAAATAAACCTATTGCTGTGTGTCAGACTCACAGTCTGAATCGACTCACAGAGAGCCTACAAGTCAGAGTAGAACAGCCCCATAGGGTTTCCAAGGCTTGTGATCTTTACAGAAGCTGGCTGCCACATCTTTCTCCTACTCGCATAACTCAGAGAGTATGAAATCACCATTTGCCTTTGTTTTGGCCTCTGAGGACCAGAAACCCTCCCTCCGTAGTTTTCTCTCTCTTGCCACCCTTCCAGCAACTCTCCCAGCAGATAAGCTTATAGAGCAGTTCTTTGATGCTACCGTCACAGTATGGGTGGTAAGTGTCTTCCACTTAGAAAAGTCTGTCATAATCTTCTGTGGCTATATCATTCGTTCATCCCTTCAATGACATTTATTAAGCCCCCTGTGTACCAGGTACTCAACACTTGTTGGTAACAGGCATCACTGCCTTCACTCTTTCACTGGGTCTGCCTTAGTCATGCTGGACAACTTCACCCACTGGTGCAGCTCAGCTTGGGGAAGTTCTTGAAACTCGAGTAAATAAATCTCAGGAGACTCCTAGCTTTGGGCCAACCCATGAGCAGCCCCAAAATGGCCTTCTGCAGTTGAAGCTAGGCAGTGCAAAACTTCCTAGCTCTCAAAAAGTCAAAATCAGAAAGTTGCACAAAAAATAGATTTCATGAACATACATATGAGCAAGGAGTCTGGCTTGATCATCCCTCCAAACCAGAGCTGTCCTGGCAAGGAGTCTGGCTTGATCACTGTGATGGTTAAGACTGTGTGTCTACTTGCCTGAGACGTGATTCTCAGTGTTTTGGCAGTTGTATAATGTTGTGATCACTTCCCTGTTGAAATTTGATATGTGATCACCCCCATGACGGAATCTGCTGAGTGGTACTAGCGGGGGTGGGGCCTGTGGCGGCGCACCACCCCCTCAGCCTTCATGTCTCTGCCCTCCACCACCTGCTTCCTTCCTGCTCTCCTTGCCAAGGCTTTTGGCTTGTTCTGAATCCTGCAGCTGCCTCTTGTTCATCTGACCTCTGGTTTTGGGGACTTGAGCTAGCAGCTTACCTGCTGATCTTGGGATTCATCAATCTTCACAGCCTGTGAACAGGAGTCCTGCTCTCCTACCTGCCGATCTTGGGTTCACCAGCCTCTGCATCTGCATGAATCAGTAGAAGCCTTGTGGTCTTGCCTGCTGATCTTGGGATTCATCAACCTTCGCAGCCCGTGAGCAAGAGCCCTGCTCTCCAACCGTCCTATCTTGGGCTCACCGGCCCCTGTGACTACATGAATCAGGAGAAAACTCTATCTTGATCCCTGGACTTGGGACATTCCAGCCTCTACAATTGTGTGAGCTGTTTCCTTGATATAAATCTCTCTCTCTATATATTTATACAATTTGCTGGTTTTGCTTCTGTAGAGAACCCAGCCTTAAGACATTTGGTACTGAGAGAGTGGGGTGCTGCTCTAACAGATACCTAAAATGTGGAAACAAATTTATAACTGAATGGATAGAAGTGAGGAGATCTGTTAACACTGGAGAAGGCGCAGATGGTGAGAAGCAGCAGCAGAGGACCAGCAGTAGCAGCAAACTGGCAGCAGCAGAACCAGAAGAACAGTGCCAGACAATGCTGAAGCTGACCCACGGAGCAAGAGAGCTGGGTGCCTGTGTGCAGGAGGCTTTCTAGCAGAGTAGGGTGCCTTTGGGCACTTACTGGTGGAGCTAGGTTTACCAACCCATGGAGCAAGACAGCTAACTGCCTATGTGCAGGAGGCTTCCTTGTGGAGTGGGGTGCCTCTAGGCATTTATTGGTGGAGCTACTGTACTTTGGAACACTTGCCCCAGTAGGCAGATGCCAATGTGAGGTCTGAGGGCCTAGAGGACAAAGAACACAGGAAGCAGAGCTGCCTCAGTCTCAAAAGGTATGGCCATGACCTCTGGGGTTTCACAGATTGGAGTTACAGCCTCTGGTGTTTCTAAGGGTGGAGTCGCCACTCAGATGGACTTGGAGAATGGTGCACCTAAAGCCCAGGCAGCAGAGTTGCCGTCCCAGTGGGCCTGGAGGACAGAGCTGAAGCCCAGGGCTGAGGAGACTACACTCAGAATTCTGAGAGTGTGGCCAATACCTGGAGTCTGGAGGGCAGGGCTGTTGTGTAAATTGTCTCAGAGAACAGACGATTATTTCAAGACTTGAGGGCTAATGTAATATGTTCTGCTGACTTACTTGGTGCCCGTTATGCCTTCTTTCCTTCCAGTTTCTCCTATTTGTAATGGAAATATCTAGCTTGTACCTGTTCTGCCATTGTACTTTGGAAGCAGATAACTTGTATTCTAGATTTCACAGATGAAGAGGGATTTTAGACTTAGAGTTGATTTAAGACTTTTGCTATGATATGATGGGGTAAATGTGTCTTATACGTAGCAAGGACATGAATTTTGGAGGCCAAAGAGTAGAATATCATGGATTGAATTGTGCCCCCCTAAAATGTGTGTCAGCTTGGTTAGGCCATGGTATGTATCTACTTGGTTAGGCCATGATTCCCAGTATCGTGTGGTTGTCCTCCATTTTGTGATTTCCCTATGTGTTATAAATCATAATCTCTGCCTGTGGTTAAAGACGATTAGGGTGGAATGTAACACCCTTGCTCAGGTCACTTCCCTGATTCAATGTAAAGGGAGTTTCCCTGGGATGTGGCCTGCACCACCTTTTATCTTACAAGAGATAAAAGAAAAGGGAAGCAAGCAGAGAGTGGGGGACCTCATACCACCAAGAAAGAAGCACCAGGAACAGAGCTCATCCTTTGGACCCAGGGTTCCGGTGCAGAAAAGCTCCTAGTCCAGGGAAGATTGATGACAAGGACCTTTCTCCAGAGCTGACACAGAGAGAAAGTCTTCCCCCAGACCTGATGCCCTGAATTTGGACTTCTAGTTTACTAGAAAAAGAAAACTAGACTGTGACAAAATAAATTTCGCTTTGTTAAAGCCATCCACTTGTGTTATTTCTGTTATAGTGGCACTAGATGACCAAGGCAATCATTAAAATGTTGTCATTCAAGTTCATGTTACAATTAATTTTCTCCTCTTCTTATACCAGGCCCCTCCCACTCCTAACATAGCAAATGTGAGGTTGCATGCCTCTTTCCTCTGGCTTATCAGTTGGAGAATGGATGTTGGAAGGGTATGGCATTACTGAAAGTTTGGTCTTTAAGTATAAATGGAGCTTTCAACTTCTCTAGGAATGTATGTGGTCCTTAATTGGTCCTAATCTAGTAAAAGAAATAGCCAATAAACATTTTCAATGCAGTATTAGATCAGCAATGTTGTTGTTAAATGCTGTTGATTAGATTTTCACTCATAGTGACTGTGTGATAGAGTAGAACTGTCCCATAGGATTTTCTAAGCAGTAATCTTTATGGGAACAGATCACCAGGCCTTTCTTCTGTAGAACCTCTGGGTGAATTTGAACCACGAACCTTTTGGCTAGCAGCCGTGCTTCACCAGAGCTCTTAGATCAACAGTAGAGCTATTGATAAGCCTACTAGTTGCATAAAGAATTGCGTGTCCATCCTTGCCTTGGCTGGAGGATTGGGAATGGCTTCTCAGTGGCAGGGGTGGAGCGCTAAGCCCTGAGAACCCATTCAACCTGTAGGACAAGGAGTGGAGGGGAATGAGCACTTCAGGCAGAGCACAGCATATGGCAAAGCTCCTAGTGAACCAGGATGGAAAACTCAGGATTGCATTGGTAGTTTGGGCATCTAGTAAAAGACAGGAAACTGCCAGAAATGGAGTTCCACATACATGTTGTACGGACCATATGGCAAAGAGCAAAACATATGTTTTATATTAAGCATGCTAAACTCTTTGAGAACAACACTGTCTCTTATTCATCATTGTATTACCCATACAGCCAAACATGGTGCCTTGCTTTTTATTGGTATTTACCATTCTGTGTCCTACAGAATAGCCCAGTACGGGCATAACCAGACTAAATCCCATCCATTTCAAGTGCCCACATTGTGAGTTACCCAGCTGCCTCTGCCTTCTTTCAATTTCAGATGGTAACTATTGGATAAAATAGGTACACACACACACACAAGTACGCATATTCCAAAGGTCAACATTAATCTCCAGGAACCTAAAATTTACACCAGTGGTTTTCAAACGATACATATAGTAGAAGCACTTGAGGAACTTGTTAAAATTTAAATCTGTGGGCATTTGGTCCTGGAAACCTGGTCAGGATCTAGGAATCTGAATCATACCAAACATTCCTGGTGATTTCAATGTAATCTCAGAATCAGCCTTTGAAAAATGTTGCTGTACCCGCTTGAGCCATTCTCCCAACTGCCACGATAATTGGCAATACCACCTCTCCCACAGCAGAGAGGACTACACATTATTATGCAAGACAGTGTTTTTTGTTCCTTTTCTCATCTCCAGCCCGCAACCTCTTCTCCAGTTACCAAGGCCTGCAGAACACTAGCCTTAAGCGGTAGCTTCCCTAAACCATACAACCACATCAGAATCTTTGAAATTACCACCTGTGAACACTCGATCACTTGTGTGTGCCAAGGCCTTTTCCTCTTGAGCCTCTTTCTGAGGATGGAGATGAAGTGTGTGCGTGCGTGTGTGTGTTTATAAGGGGCACCTGCTCTAAGGTACAGGATCAATTCACTCTCATGTAGAGACATAGATGGTTTGCAGAGACTCACTGGATGGGGTTGTTGAAAAGCCTGTAGAGTTAGCTTTGAGAAAGATCCCACCAGGATCAGGCACACAGCTGCCTAGGGTGGTGGTCCTTCCCAAGGACAGGGCATTGCAAACAACTGGTGACATTCAGTGAGTCTATACATAGGCTGGAGTCCCTAGGTGGTAAAAATGCTTAAAGTGCTCGCCTCCTAACTGAAAGGTTGGAGGTTCGAGACCACCCAGAGGCACTTCAGAAGAAAGGCCTGGTGATCTAATTCTAAAAAACAATCCATTGAAACCCTATGGAGTACAGTTTTACTCTAACACATATGGGGTTGCCATGAGTAAAAATTGGCTCCACAGCAACTGGCTTTTTTTTTTTTTAATTTTTATTGTGCCTTAAGTGAAAGTTTACAAGTCAAGTCAGCCTCCCACACAAAAACTTACATACATCTTGCTACATACTCCCAATTGCTCTCCGCCTAATGAGACAGCCCGCTCCCTCCACTCTCTCTTTTCGTGTCCATTTCACCAGCTTCTAACTCCCTCTACCCTCTCATCTCCCCTCCAGGGAGATGCCAGCATAGTCTCAAGCGACCACTTGATCCAAGAAGCTCACTCCTCACCAGCATCCCTCTCCAACCCATTGTCCAGTCCAATCCTTGTCTGAAGAGTTGACTTTGGGAATGGTTCCTGTCCTGGGTGAACAGGAGGTCTGGAGGCCATGACCAACGGGTCCTTCTCGTCTCAGTCAGACCATTAAGTCTGGTCTTTTTACGAGAATTTGGGGTCTGCATCCCACTGCTCTCCTGCTCCCTCCTGCTCTCTATTGTGTTCCCTGTCAGGTTGTAGTTGGGCACTATCTAGCTCTTCTGATCTCAGACTGATGTGGTCTCTGGTTTATGAGGCCCTTTCTGTCTCCTGAGATCATAATTACCTTGTGTCCTTGGTGTTCTTCATTCTCCTTTGATCCAGGCGGGTTGAGAGCAACTGATGCATCTTAGATGGCCACTTCCTAACGTTTAAGACCCCAGACGCCTCTCTCCAAGGCGGGATGCAGAAAGTTTTCTTAATAGATTTTATTATGCTAATTGACTTAGATGTCCCCTGAAACCATGGTCCCCAAACCCTTGCCCCTGCTACGCTGGCCTTCGAAGCATTCAGTTTACTACGGAAACACCTTTGCTTTTCGTTTAGTCCAGTTGTGCTGACCCTGCCTGTACTGTGTGTTGTCTTTCTCATCACCTAAAGTAGTTCTTATGTACTATCTAATTACTGGATACCCATCTCCCACCTTCTCTCCCTCCCCCCTCGTAACCATCAAAGAATATTTTCTTCTCTTTTTAAACTATTTCTTGAGTTCTTATAATAGTGGTCTTATACAATATTTGTCCTTTTGCAACTGACTAATTTCACTCCGCATAATGCCTTCCAGATTCATTCATGTTATGAAATGTTTCACAGATTGATCACTGTTCTTTATGGCTGTGTAGTATTCCATTGTGTGAATATATCATAATTTATCTATCCATTCATCCGTTGACGGACACCTTGGTTGCTTCCATCTTTTTGCTATTGTAAACAGTGCTGCAATGAACATGGGTGTGCATATATTTGTTTGTGTAAAGACTCTTATTTCTCTAGGATATATTCCAAGGAGTGGAATTGCTGGATCATATGGTAATTGTATTTCTAGCTTTTGAAAGAAGTGCCAAGTTGATTTCTAAAGTAGTTGTACCATTTTACTTTCCCACAAGGAGTGTAGGAGTGTTCCAATCCCTCCACAGCCTCTCCAACATTTATTGTTTTGTGTTTTTTGGATTAATGTCAGCCTTGTTGGAGTGGGGTGAAATCTCATTGTAGTTTTGATTTCTCTAATGGCTAATGATCGTGAGCATTTCCTCATGTATTTGTTAGCTGCCTGAATGTCTACTTTAGTGAAGTGGCTGTTCATATCTTTTGCCCATTTTTTTATTGAGTTATTTGTCTTTTTGCAGTTGAGTTTTTGCAGTATCATGTAGGTTTTAGAGATCAGGCGCTGATCAGAAATGTCATAGCTAAAAACTTTTTCCCAGTCTGTAGGTAATCTTTTTACTCTTTTGGTGAAGTCTTTGGATGAGCTTAGGTGTTTGATTTTTAGGAGCTCCCAGTTATCTAGTTTTTCTTCTGCATTCTTAATAATGTTTTGTATCCTGTTTATGCCATGTATGAGGGCTACTAACGTTGTCCCTATTTTTTCTTCCATGACTTTTATCATTTTAGATTTTATATTTAGGTCTTTGATCCATTTAGAGCTCATTTTTGTGCATGGCGTGAGGTATGGGTCTTGTTTCATTTTTTTGCAGATGAATTTCTAGTTATGCCAGCAACATTTATTAAAAAGACTGTCTTTTCCCCATTTAACTGTTTTGGGACCTTTGTCAAATAACAACTGCTCATATGTGGATGGATTTATGTCTGGATTCTCAATTCTGTTCCATTGATCTATGTATCTGTTGTTGTACCAGGCTGCTTTGACTACTGTAGTGGTATAATAGGTTCTAAAATCAGGTAGAGTAAGGCCTCCCACTTTGTTCTTCTTTTTCAGTAATGCTTTACTTATCTGGGGCCTCTTTCCCTTCCATATGAAGTTGGTGATTTGTTTCTCCATCTCATTAAAGAATGTCATTGGAAATTGAATCGGAATTGCATTAAATGTATGGATCGCTTTTGGTAGACTAGACATTTTTACAGTGTTAAGCCTTCCTATCCATGAGCAAGGTATGTTTTTCCACTTATGTAGAAGTCTCTTCTGGTTTCTTGCAGAAGTGTTTTGTAGTTTTCTTTGTATAAGTCTTTTATGTCTCTGGTAAGATTTATTCCTAAGTATTTTATCTTCTTGGGGGCTACTGTAAATGGTATTGATTTGGTGATTTCCTCTTTGATGTTCTTTTTTGTTTGTGTAGAGGAATCCAACTGATTTTTGTGTGTTTATCTTGTATCCCAATACTCTGCTGAACTCTTCTGTTAGTTTCAGTAGTTTTCTTGAGGATTCCTTAAGGTTTTTTGTGTATAAGGTCATGTCGTCTGCAAATAGAGATACTGTTACTTCTTCCTTGCCAATCTGGATGCCCTTTATTTCTTTGTCTCTCCTAATTTTTCTGGCTACGACTTCCAGCACAGTGTTGAATAAGAGCAGTGATAAAGGGCATCCTTGTCTGGTTCCCGATCTCAGGGGGAATGCTTTCAGACTCTCTCCATTTAGGATGATGTTGGCTGTTGGCTTTATATAAATGCCTTTTATTATGTTGAGGAATTTTCCTTCTATTCTTATTTTGCTGAGAGTTTTTATTATGAATGGGTGTTGAACTTTGTCAAATGACTTTTCTGCATCAATTGATAAAATCATGTGATTCTTGTCTTTTTTTTATTTATGTGATGGATTACATTAATTGTGTTTCTTATGTTGAACCATCCCTGCATATCTGGTATGAATCCCAGTTGGTCATGGTGAATTTTTTTTTATATGTTGTTGAATTCTATTGGCTAGAATTTTTGTTGAGGGTTTTTGCATCTAAGTTCATGAGGTCTGTAATTTTCTTTCTTTGTGGTATCTTTAGCTGGTTTTCGTGTCAGGGATGTGCTGGCTTCATAGAATGAGTTTGGGAGTATTCATAGAATGAGTTTGGGAGTATTCCGTCCTTTTCTATACTCTGAAATACCTTTAGTAGTAGTGGTGTTAACTCTTCCCTGAAAGTTTGCTAGAACTCGCAGTGAAGCCTTCCGGGCCAGGGTTTTTTGTTGTTGTTGTTGTTGAGAGTTTTTTTTAATTACCTTTTCAATGTCTTCTTTTGTTATGGGTCTATTTAGTTGTTCTACCTCTGTTTGTGTTAATTTAGGTAGGTAGTGTGTTTCTAGGAATTCATCCATTTCTTTTAGGTTTTCACATTTGTTAGAGCACAGTTTTTCATAGTAATCTGATATGATTCTTTTAGTTTCAGCTGGGTCTGTTGCAATATCGCCCATCTCATTTCTTGTTTGGGTTATTTGCTTCCTCTCCTGTGTTTCTTTTGCAGTTTGGTCAATGGTTTATCAATTTTGTCGATTTTTTCACAAAACCAGCTTTTGGTCTTGTTAATTCTTTCAATTGTTTTTCTGTTTTCTATTTCATTTAGTTCTACTTTAATTTTTATTATTTGTTTTCTTCTGGTGCCTGACGGTTTCTTTTGTCGCTCTCTTATTTGTTCGGGTTGTAGGGATAAGTCTTTGATTTTGGCCCTTTCTTCTTTTTGTATGTGTGCATTTATTGATACATATTGACCTCTGAGCGCTGCTTTCGCTGTATCCCAAAGGTTCTGATAGGAAGTGTTTTCATTCTCATTGGATTCTATGAATTTCTTTATTCCATCCTTAATGTTTTCTATAATCCAGTCTTTTTTGAGCAGGGTTTTGTTCAGTTTCCAAGTGTTTGATTTCTTTTTCCTGCTTTTCCGGTTATTGATTTCTACTTTTATGGCCTTATGATCAGAGAAGATGCTTTGTAATATTTCAATGCGTTGGATTCTGCAAAGGTTTGTTTTATGACCTAATATGTGGTCTATTCTAGAGACTGTCCCATGTGCACTGGAAAAGAAAGTATACTTGGTTGCTGTTTGGTGGAGTGTTCTGTATATGTCTATGAGGTCAAGTTTGTTGATTGTGGCATTTAGATCTTCCATGTCTTTATTCAGCTTCTTTCTGGATGTCTTGTCCTTCAGCAAAAGTGGTGTGTTGAAGTCTCCTACTATTATTGTGGAGCTGTCTATCTCACTTTTCAATGCTGATAGAGTTTGTCTTATGTATCTTGCAGCCCTGTCATTGGGTGCATAAATATTTTATATGGTTATGCCTCTTGGTATATTGTCCCTTTAATCATTATATAGTGTCCTTCCTTATCTTTTATGATGCATTTAACTTTAAATTCTATTTTGTCAGAAATTAATATTGCCACTCCTGCTCTTTTTTGATTGTTGTTTGCTTGATATATTTTTTTCCATCCTTTGAGTTTGAGTTTTAGTTTGTTTGTGCCTCTAAGGTGTGTCTCTTGTAGGCAGCACATAGACGAATTGTGTTTTTTAATCCATTCTGCCACTCTCTGTCTCTTTATTGGTGCATTTAGTCCATTTACATTCAGGTTAATTATGGATAAGTTTATATGAATTTAGTGCTATCATTTTGATATCTTTTTTTTGTGTGTCGTTGACAGTTTCATTTTCCCACTTAATTTTATGTCCCGAGTAGATTATCTTTACATATCCTCCTTTCCTCATATTCGTTGTTGTTGATTTTGTTTCTTCTGAGTCTCTATTTTTTTCTTGACTTTTATTTTGATGAGTAGAATAGTTTGTCTCCTTTGTGGTTACCTCATTATTTACCCCCATTTTTCTAAATTTAAACCTAACTTTTATTGCTTTGTATCACCGTTATCTTTCTCTCCATATGGAAGGTCTATGATTACATTTCTTAGTCACTCTTTACTGTTTTAATGTTGTCTTCTTTTGTGTAATGACATCGCTGTTACCCTGTATTGAGCTTTTTTTTTTTTTTTTTAATTGCTTGGTTTTTATGATTTCCCTGTCTGGGTTGACTTCTGATTGCTCTGCCCAGTGTTCTAGTCTTAGGCTGATACCTGATATTATTGATTTTCTAACCAAAGAACTCCCTTTAGTATTCCTTGCAGTTTTGATTTGGTTTTTATGAATTCCCTAAACTTCTGTTTATCTGGAAATGCCTTAATTTCACCTTCATACTTAAGAGACAGATTTGTTGGATATAAAATTCTTGGCTGGCAATTTTTTTCCTTCAATTTTTTAAATAAGTCATCCCATTGCTTCTTACCTGCATGGTTTCTGCCAAGCAGCCCAAGCTTATTCTTATTGGCTCTCCTTTGTAGGTGACTTTTTGTTTATCCCTTGCTGCTCTTAAAATTCTCTCTAATCTTTGGTTTTGGCAAGTTTGATTATAATATGTCTTGGTGACATTCTTTTAAGATCTACCTTGTGTGGAGTTCGATAAGCATCTTGGATAGATATCTTCTCATCTTTCATGATATCAGGGAAGTTTTCTGCTGACAAATCTTCAACAATTCTCTCTGTATTTTCTGTTAATCCTCCCTGTTATGGTACTCCAATCACTCATAGGTTATTTTTCTTGATAGAGTTCCACATGATTCTTAAAGTTTCTTCATTTTTTTTAAATTCTTTTATCTGATTTTTCTTCAAATATATTAGTGCCAAGTGACTTATCTTCAAGTTCAGAAATTCTGGCTTCTACTTGCTCAATTCTGCTCTTCTGGCTTTCTTCTGAGTTGTCTACTTCTGTAATTTTATTGTTAATCTTCTGAATTTCTGTTTGCTGTCTGCCTATGGATTTTTCCAGCTTATTAAATTTTTCATTATATTCTTGAATAATCTTTCTCATTTCTTCAATTGCTTTATCTGTGTGTTCCTTGGCTTGTTAGCGTATTGCCTCATTTCCTTCTTGATGTCTTGAAGGGTTCTGTATAGTAAACTTTTGTATTCTGCCTCTGGTAATTCCAGGAATGCACTAGAAAGTCCCTTGATTCTTTGTTTTGAGAGCTTGTTGAAGTGATCATGGTCTGTTTCTTTATGTGACTTGATATTGACTGTTGTCTCTGAGCCATCTATAATTTATTGTATTTGTTTATGTTTGCTTACTGTGTCGTAGCTTCTTGTTTTGTTTGGTTTTGATATGCCCAGATGGGTTGCTTGAGTGAGCTAGCTTGATTATTTTCGCCTTTGGAGCTCTGACACCCTGTCCCCAGATGGCTAGAGCTCTTATCAGGTATATCAGTCTAGGATCCCATTCACTTTTCTTGTATGAATTCAGCTCAGGTGTCCAGGTAGCTGATCATCAAGTGTGTGGTACAGGCTCTGTCCTACAGGTGTAAGGCCAGGGGTGATTGGTGTAGGTACTGGTATCTGGTCACAGCAGAGGATCATGCTCTGAACAAGGCAGGGGTTTAAGAACTGACCCTCAAGTGTCTCTGAGGAAAGCATGTCCCTGTTCCCTAGAGTGTGCAGGTGGGTGGGTTCTGCAGACAGACCATGGGCACCCAATGTTTTTGTTGTAAGGACTGGGAGGTACCAGTTAACCTTGGACCCCTGTTGCTGGTGGCTAGGTGACCTGAGTGGAGCTACCAGTCTTTAGGCCCTGATGTGGGTAGGTGAGGACCCTGTTTAATAGGCAAAGCAATATCAAACATCAAACACCCACCACTCCACCACACAGCTGAAACGGTTGGAGTCTACCAACAAGGGCCTATTATCCGGAAATAGGTGCACACAGGTCCTCGCAGAGGGCAAAGGTGTTCAAAGTCCACAGACCATTTATGCCTGGACAGGAGCTGTTTCTGTCCTGAACTCCCCTGGTTAGTGGAACTGGCAAATTGTCTTTTCCCCCAAATGCAAATTTTTTCCTTCTCCAAGATGAGAAGGATGGCTCTAGGCACTCAACAGGGCCTATCTCAGGCCCAGGGAATTTAGCAGCTGAAGCTGGGGTGGGGGTGGGAGGGCGCATTAAAATATATGCAAGTACTTAGCTTTTGCTAAGAGCGCTGCTCTTCTCTGGTTCCGGAGGTGTGAGTAGGCTGTGTGACTGGCTGCTTCTCCCTGAGGAAGCTGTGGCCAAACGCTAGTTCCAGCCCACTGCCACGGCTCTGGGAATGGTGCCTGAGGGCTCCCCACAATTCAGGTCTGGTAACCCTTCTCTGCTTTTGAACTGTCCCTTCCTCTCCCCACCCCTCTGTTCATTTTCTAAGCTTGCCTTTGATGCTCAGGCCTCCTAAAAAAAAAAAAAAGGCCTCCTAGCTTACCATAAATATACTCATTTCACTTGTTTTTTCGGGTCTTTGTTTTAAAGAGGGCTTGCCGGAAGCATCTGTCTATTCCACCATCTTGGCTCCATCCTGCAACTGGTTTTTTATACATCTGCCCAGGGGTAGATTAACCAGTAAGTATGGAAACCCTGGTGGCATAGTGGTTAAATGCTACAGCTGCTAACCGAGAGTTCAGCAGTTTGAATTCGCCAGGCGCTCCTTGGAAACTCTATGGGGCAGTTCTGCTCTGTTTTATAGGGTCACTATAAGTTGGGATTGACTGGACAGCAGTGGGTTTGTGTTGGTTTTTGGAAGGTATGCATAGACTTACAGTAGGCAAAGTACACATGGGCTTACTTGTGCTTGCTTACTAATCTGTAGTGCAGGATTTCCCCTGTTTTTCACCACATCAGGTGACAGGGTGTGTACCTTGCTCATTGGGAAATCCTCCCCTGCATATGCCCTTTTCAGAAGGAGTGTAAATCTGAGAAAAAAGGAAGCCCAGGCCTGAGGAGAGACACAAAATCATGGTTGCCCTTCTGCTGGGCACCTGGCCAGTCCTCTGTTTTCTGGCTGATAGGCAGCAGCTGCTCAGCTTGGGTTAATTTACACTTGAAAACAATAAAACCCAGTCTTCTACCAATGGCTCTAATCCTCAAGCCAACAGACCGGTAGGTATCTAAAATTGTTTCTTTTCTCTGTCTCTCTTTTATTTTTGGTGAAAATATGCACAGCAGAACCTACACCCTTTCAACAATTTCTACATGTAAAATTCAGTGACATTAGTTACATTCTTCATGTTGGTACATTCTTCTATTCTTGCTATCTCTTCCCAAATTATTTTATCACCATTAACTTACATTCACTGTTCCCTAAACTTCTCATCTATGCTTTAGTGTTACTGCTGTCAATCTCATAGACACAATTCTTTAAGAGCACAATGCTTATGGCAAACATAGTTTACTAACTGAGTGAGCTAAGCTGTTGTTTGTTTTTAAGATTACTTCAGAGGATAGTTTAAATAATGAATAATAAAGATTATCTCAGGGTAATAGATTTGGGCATTCCTTCAGTCTCAATGGGTCCAGGAAGTCTGGATTCCATAAGAATCTGATATCCTGTTCCATATTTTCCCCCCTTTTGATCAGGATCCATGAATTAAATCCTTGATCAAAACAGTCAGAAATGGCATCTGGGAACCACCCAGCTCTGGTCTCATGACGAAGGGAAGCAATAGTTCATGATGGCAATTAGATCTTCAGTTCAATTCCTCCTCCAATTCCTGAGCCTCCTTCTTCCTCTGCTGTGATGGGGAATAGGTTTCTGTTTTCTTTTTTTCTTCACATTTCACCTGACAGATTTATATTTTTGCCAGAAATACCTATCTCCTTATTCTTCCTTTCCCTGGCATTCAATTTTATTTCTTGGTCTCCAACTCAGTAGGGCTCTACACTAGGGTACTGCCCCATACCCTGTGCTTAGGTGGCACAATGGTTAAGTACTTGACTACTAACTAAAAGGTCTATGGTTCAAACCCACCAGTTGCTCCACAGAAGAAAGATATGGCAGTCTGCTTTCATAAAGATTACAGCCTTGGAAACCCTATGGAGCAGTTCTACTCCAGCCTATAGGGTGGCTATGAATTGGAGTTGACTCAACCACAATGGTTTCTTTCTTTTTTTTTTTTTTTTAACCTGGGGATAGGCTACCACTTTGCCAACACTTTAACAATGCTTTATAGTCACATGGTTGCAGTTTTTAATGCCTTTTTTTTTTTTTTTTAACACATCTGGGTGTTTTCTTATTATATGATTTGCAGCCACATGGGCCTCCTTCCTGTTCCTTGAAGATTCCTGGGTTTGCTCAGTTTAGGGCCTTTGCACTAGCTGTTTCCGCTTTCTGGAATGTGCTTCTCCTAGATATCAGCATGGCTACCCCTCTAGCCTTCCCCAACCCTTTGCTCAACTCTCACCTTCTCAATGAGCTCTCTTTTGAAAACGGCAACCTCCACTACAGTCCTGTTTCCCTAAACTACTATGTATGTTTTTTTATTTATCACTTTTTATTATGTTTTTTGTTTTATTTTCTGTCTTCTACTAGACTGCATATTCCATGAGAACAGAGATTTTATTCTGTTTTGAAAATTATGTGTCCCAAAGCACCCAGACCAGCTTGTTGAATAAATGAAAATACCTTTGAGATGAATGGACCAAAATCAGAACATTATCCCTACAACTCAAATAGAAAAAGAACAGCAAAAGAAGCCCATAGACACCAGAAGAAAGGAATAATAAAGGCTAGAGCAGAAATAAATGAAATCAAGAACAGAAACCGAACAGAAAGAATCAACAAGACCAAAAGTGAAAATATCAACATGATCGACAAACCACTGGTCAAACAGACAAAATAATAACAGAAGATGAAGTAAATAACCCACAAAAGAATAAGGTGGAGGACATTACAACAGACACAACTGAAATAAAAAGGATCATAACAGAATAATAGGAAAAATTATACTCCAACAAATTTGAGAACATAGAGGAAATGGACAAATTTCTGGAAACACACTACCTACATAAACCAACACAAGCTGAGACAGAAAATCAAAACAGACCCATTACAATAGAAGAGATTGAAGAGATAATTTAAAAAAAAAAAAAAGAAAAAAAATTTTTCCTTTTTTTTTTTTTTTAAAGCTCCCCTCAAAAAAAAGTCTTGGCCCAGATGGCTTCACTGGAGAATTCTACCAAACATTCAGAGAAGAGCTCACACTAGTACTACTCAAATTATTTCAGAGCACAGAAAAGGAAGGAATACTCCTGAATTCATACTATGAAGCCAGCATAACCCTGATATCAAAGCCAGGCAAAAATACCACAAAAAAAAATTACAGACCAATATCTTTCATGAATATAGATGCAAATATTCTCAACATAATTCTAGCATGACATTAAAAAAAAAAAATACACCACAACCAAGTGGGATTCATACCACGTATACAAGGATGATTCAACATTAGAAAATCAATTAATGTAATCTACCACATCAATAGAACAAAAGGAAAGAATTAGAAGATCATCTCAATTGATGCAGAAAAGGCATTTGATAAAGTCCAACACCCATTCCTGATAAAAAAAAAAAAAAAAAAAACCTCTCAGCAAAATAGGACTAACTGGAAAGGAAATTCCTCAACATAATAAAGGGCAAACCAATAGCCAACATTCTCAACTGAGAGAGGCTGAAGTCATCCCCCCTGAGAATGGGAACAAGACAAGGATGCCCTGTATCACCACTCCATTATGCTGGAAGTCCTAGCTAGAGCAAAAAGGCAAGAAAAAGAAATAGAAGGCATACAAATTGGAAAAGAAGAAGTAAAACTGTCCCTATTTGCAGATGATACAATCCTATACATAGAGAACCCAGAATATTCCTCAAGAAAACTACTGGAACTAATAGAAAGATTCAGCCAAGTAGCAGGATACAAGATCAACATACAAAAATCAGATGGATTCCTATACTCTAAAAAAGAGAACTACGAAAATGAAATCAGGAAGACAATACCATTTATAATAGACCCTAAAAAGATAAAATACTTAGGAATAAATCCAACTGGGGATGTAAAAGACCTACACAAAACAAAAAAACTACAAGAAGCCAAAAGGGACCTACTTAAATGGAAAAACATGTTATGCTCATGGATGGGAAGACTCAACATTGTGAATATATCAGTTCTACCCAAAGCCATCCACAGATATAATGCAAACCTGATCTAAATACCAACAGCATTCTTTAACGAGATGGAAAAGCTAATTACCAACTTTATATGAAACGAAAAGAGGCCCCTAATAAACAAAGCATTGGTGAATAAAAAGAACAAAGTAAGAGGCCTCATACTTCCTGATCTCAGAACCTGCTATACAGCTAAGGTAGTCAAAACAGCCTGGTACTTGTACAAGAACAGATACATAGACCAATGGAACAAAATTGAGAATCCAGACATAAATCCATATACATATGAGCAGTTGATATTTGACAAAGGCCCCAAATCAGTTAAAAGAGGAAAAGACAGTCTTTTTAACAAATGGTGCTGGCAAAACTAGATGTATATCTGCAAAAAAATGAAACAAGACCCATACCTCACACCATACACAAAAACTAGCTCAAAATGGATCAAAGATATAAAACCTAAATTGGTAAACATCATGGAAGAAAAAATAGGGACAACCCTAGGGGCCTTAATACATGACATAAATACAATACAAACTGTAACTTTTAATGCACAAACATCAGAAAAGAAACTAGATAACTGGTAGCTCCTAACTTATGCTCATCAAAAGACTTCACCAAAAGAGTAAAAAAGAGAACCTACAGACTAGAAAAAATTTTTTTGGCTACAACATTCCAACAACAGTCTAATCTGTAGAATACTTCAACATCTGAACTACAAAAAGACAAATAATCCAATCCAAAGAATATAAACAGACACTTCACCAAAGAAGACATTCAGGTTGCTAACATGAGAACACGCTCGCAATCATTAGCCAATCCAAGACCCACTGCCATCGAGTCGATTCCGACTCGTAGAGACCCTATAGGACAGAGTAGAACTGCCCTGTAGAATTTCCAAGGAGCGCCTGGTGGATTCGAACTGCCAACCTTTTTGTTAGCAGCCATAGCACTTAACCACTATGTTACCAGGGTTTCCATTAGTCAATAGAGAGAAGCAAATCAAAACTACAATGAGGTATCATCTCACCCCTACATTACTAGCATGAATCAAAAGAACAGAAAATAGCAAATGTTGGAGAGGTTGTGGGGAGACTGGAACTCTTATGCATTGCTGGTGGGAATGTAAAATTGTGCAACCACTATGGAAAATGATATGACACCTCCTTAAAAAGCTACAAGTAGGAATACCATGTGATCCAGCAATCCCAGTCCTAGGAATATATCTTAGAGATGAAAGACCTATCACATGAATAGACATAAACAAACCCATGTTCACTGCAGCGTTTTTCACAATAGCAAAAAGATGGAAACAACCTAAATGTCTATCAGTGGATGAATGGACAAACTAACTATGGTACATACACACGATAGAATACTACACAACTATAAAGTACAATGATGAATCCTTGAAACATCTCACAACATGGATGAATCTGGAGTGCTTTATACCGAGTGAAATAAGTCAATCACAAAAAGACAAATATTGTATGAGACCACTATTATAAAAACCCAAGAAAATGTTTACACAAAGGAAAAAAAAATCTTTCATAGTTACGAAGGAGGGGAGGGCTGGGGAGGGGAAATCACTAATTAAATAGAAGACAAGTTAATTTTGGTGAAAGGAAAGACAACACACAATATAGGGGAAGACATAACAACTTGACCAAGGCAAAGTCACAAAAGCTTACTAGATACAACCAAACACATTGAATAACCGAGTTACTGGGGCTGAGGGCTGGGGACCATGGTCTTGGGGGACATCTAGGTTAATTAGCATAACATAGTTCACAAATAAAACCTTCTACATTCTAGTTTGGTGAGTAGTGTCTGAAGTCTTAAAAGCTCTCAAGTGGCCATCTAAGATACATCTATTGGTCCCATCAGGTTCGGAGCAAAGACAAATGAAGAGAACTAAAGACACAAGGAAAATATTAGCCCAAAGAACTAAGGGATCACATAAACCACAGCCTCCACCAGCCTGTGCCCCGAAGAACTAGATGGTGCCCGGCTACCAGCACCAACCACTCTGACAGGGATCACAACAGAGAATCCAGGACAGAACAGGAGAAAAATGTAGAACAAAATTCAAATTCACAAAAAGACCAGATTTATTGGTATGACATAGACAGGAGGAACTCCCGAGACTATGGACCCAGGACATCCTGTTGACTTAGAACAGAAGCCACGCCCAAAGTCCACCTTTCAACCAAAGATTAAACTGGCCTATAAAACAAACAATACACATGTGAAGAACGTGCTTCTTAGTTCAATCAAGTGCATGAGACCAAACAGGCAACACTTACCCAAAAGCAAAGACGAAAAGGAAGGAAGGGACAGGAAAACCGGATGAATGGACAGGCAGCTCCCAGGTTGGAAAGGGAAAGGGGGAGAGTGCGGACTCATTGTGGGGATTGCAACAAATGCCGCAAAACAGTTCGTGTAAAAATTTTTGAATGACAAACTAATTTGTGCTGTGAACGTTCACTGAAAACACAATTTTTTTTAATGTTTTAGCTCTGTGTCAACTCAAGCACTTATGAGAATACACATAGAAAGGGATTAATAAATTTCATTGACATCTAATTCTTTTTTTTTTTTTTTGGTTGTTGTTAGGTGCTGTCGAGTCAGCTCCAACCCAAAATGACCCTATATACAACAAAACAAACACTGCCAGGTCCTGCGCAATCCTTACCATCACTGTTATGCTTGAGTCCATCGTTGCAGTCACTGTGTCAGTCCATCTAGTCGAAGGTCTTCCTCATCTTTGCCGACCTTCTACTTTGCTGTTGTTGTTGTTGTTAGGTGCCTTCTAGTCATTGGGTACAACAGAACGTGACACTGCCCAGTCCTGCGCCATCCTCACAATCATTGTTATTCTTGAGCCCGTTGTTGCAGCCACTGTGTCAATCCACCTCACTGAGGGTCTTCTTTTTTGCTGACCCTCTACCAAGCATGATGTCTCTCTCCAAGAACTGGTCCCTCCTGATAACATGTCTAAATATGTGAGCCACGGTCTCTCCATCCTCACTTCTAAGGAACACTCTTGGCTGTATTTCTTCCAAGGCAGACTTGTTCATTCTTCTGGCAGTCCGTGGTATATTCAGTATTCTTTACCAACACCATAATTGAAAGGCATCAATTCTTTAGTCTTCCTTATTCATTGTCCAGCATATGAAGTGATTAAAAACACTATGCCTTGGGTCAGATGCACCTTAGTCCTTAAAGTGACATCTTTGATTTTTAACATTTTAAAGAGGTCTTTTGCTGCAGATTTGGCAAATGCAATGTGTTGTTTGATTTCCTGACTGCTTCTTCCCTAGGCGTTGATTGTGGATACAGGTAAAATGAAATCCTTGACAATGTCAGTCTTTTCTGCATTTATCATGATGTTGGTTATTGGTCCAGTTGTGAGGATTTTTGTTTTCTTTATGTTGAGGTGTAATCCATACTGAAGGCTGTAAGTGCTTCAAGTCCTCTTCTCTTTCAGCATGCAAGGTTGTGTCATCTGCATATCGCAGGTTGTTAATCAGTCTTCCTCTAATCCTTATGCCCCATTCTTCTTCATATAGTTCAGCTTCTGGGTTTATTTGCCCAACATACAGATTGAATAATTATGGTGAAAGGATACAACCCTGATGCACATCTTTCCTAGTTTTAAAACATGCAGTATCCCCTTGCTCTGTTGGAACAACTGCCTCTTGGTCATATACAGGTTCTGCATGAGCCCAGTCAAGGGTTCTGGAATTCTCATTCTTCAAAATGTTATCCATAATTTCTTATGATCCACACAGTTGAATGCCTTTGTATAGTGAATAAACCACAGCTAAACATCTTTCTGATGTTCTCTGCTTTCAGCCAAGATCCTTCTGACATCAACAATGATATTCCTCATTCCACCTCCTCTTCTGAATCCCGCTGAATTTCTGGCAGATCCCTGTTGAGGTACTGCTGCAACCATTTTTGAATTATCTTCTGCAAAATATTATTTGTATGATCTTAACAATATTGTTTGATAATCTCCACTTTTTTTTTGGATCACCTTTCTTTGGAAAGGGGAAAAACATGGTTCTCTTCCAGTCAGTTGGCCAGGTAGCTGTCTTCTAAATTTCTTGACATAGATGAGTGAGCACTTCTAGTGTTACATTCATTTGTTGAAACATCTCATTTGGTATTCTGTCAGATCTTGGAGCCTTGTTTTTCTCCAATGTCCTCAGTGCAGCTTGGACTTCTTCCTTCAGTACCATCGGTTCTTGATCAAATGCTACGTCCTGAAATGGTCGAACATCGAACAATTCTTTTTGGTACAGTGACTTCTGAGTATTCCTTCCATCTACTTTTGTTGCTTCCTGAGTCATTCATATTTTGCCCATGGAATCCCTCAAAATTACAATGGGAGGCTTGAATTTTTTCTTCAGTTCTTTCACCTAGAGAAATGTCAAGTGTGTTCTTTCCTTTTGGTTTTCTAACACTAGGTCTCTGCACATTTCATTATAATATTTGGCTTTGTCTTCTATATCTGCCCTTTGGAATCTTCTGGCCAGCTCTTTTACTTCATCATTTCTTCCTTTCACTTTAGCTATTCTAGGTTCAAGGGCAAGTTTCAATGTCTCCTCTGACATCCATTTTGGTTTTTTTTCTTCCTTGTCTTTTTAATGACCTTTGCTTTCTTCTTGTATGATGTCCTCGATGTCTTCCTACAACTTGTTCAGTCTTCAGTCATTAGTTTTCAATGTGTCAAATCTGTGCTTGACATGGTCTCCAAATTCAGGTGGGATATAGTCAAGATCGTATTTTTGCTTTCATGTACTTGTTTTAATTTTCTTCAGCTTCAACTTGAAATTGCATATGAGCAATTGATGATCTGTTCTGAAGTCAGCCCCTGGCCTTGTTCTGACAGATGACATTGAGCTTTTCCATCATCTCTTTCCACAAATGTAGTTGATTTGATTCCTGTGTATTTCATCTGGTGAGACCTATGTATATAGTCACAGTTTATGTTGTTGAAAATAGCATTTGTAATGAATAAGTCATTGGTCTTGCAAAATTCTATCATTTATCTCCAGTATTATTTCTATCATTGAGGCCATACTTTCAAACTAGGGATCCTACTTCTTTGTTTCATATTCCAATCACTAGTAATTATCAATGCATCTTGATTGAATGTTTGATTGATTTCAGACTGAAGAAGTTAGTAAAAATCTTCAATTTCCTCACCTTTGGCAATGGTGGTTGTCGTGTAAATTTGAATAACAGTCATATTAATTGGTATTATCCTATCACTGACAGCGTTGTACTTTAGGTTAGATCTTAAATTGTTCTTTTTTACAATGAACAAGATGTCATTCCTCTTTGATTTGTCATTTCAATGTAGTAGACCATATGATTGTCTGATTCAAAATGGCCAATACCTGTCCATTTCAGCTCACCAATGCCTAGGATAGAGATCTTTATGCATTCCATTTCATTTTTGATGACTCCCAAATTTCCCAGATTCACACTTCATACATTCTACCTTCTGTTTATTAATGGATGTTTTCAGCTGTTTCCTATCATTTTGAGTTGTGCCATATCAACAAGTGAAGGTCCTGAAAACTTTACTCCATCCATGTCATTAAGGTTGACTCTGCTTTGAAGAGACAGCTCTTCCCCAGTTGTATTTTGAGTGCCTTCCAAACTGAGGGGTTCATCCTCTGGCACTATATCAGATAATGTTCCACTGCTATTCATTAAGAGAATACACCTGCAATGGGATCAATAAATTTTTATTGATATCTAGTTTTTTTTTTTTTTTGATAGAGGTTTTTTTCTTGTTTTCTTGAGGTGAAATTCACATAATATAAAATTAACCATTTAAAGTGAACATTTCAGTGGCATTTAGTACATTCACAATGTTATGCAGCTACCACCTCTATCTTGTTCTAGAACATTTTCATCACCCCAAAAGGAGACCCCATACCCATTAAACGGTTGCCCCCTAGTATCCTCTCCTCCAAGCCCCTGGCAACCACCAATCTGCTTTCTGTCTCTATGGATTTGCCTATTCTAGATATTTCCTGTAAGTGGAGTCATACAATGTGTGATCTTTTGTTTCTGGCTTCTTTCACTTAGCATAATGTTTTCAAGGTTCATTCACAGTGTAGCATGTATCAGTACTTCATTTCTTGTTATGACTAAATAATATTCCGTTGTATGTATATACTAAAGAGCTAATGGGTTCGAACCCACCCAGCTAGTCTAAGGCAGAAAGTCCTAGGAATCTGCTTCCATAAAGATTGCAGCCTAGAAAATTCTATAGGGCTGTTCTACTCGGTCACATGAGGTCGCTATGAGTTGAAAATCAACTTGACAGCAACTAACAACAGCATGTACATACTACAATTTGTTTATTCATCCATCCATTCATGGATATTTAGCTGTGTGTACCTTTTGACTACTGTGAATACTGCTGCTATAAACATCTGTGTACATGTACTTTTCAAGTCCCTGTTTTCAAATCTTTTGGGTGTATACCTAGGAGTAGAATTGCTAGGTTATATGGCAATTCTACTTTTAATTTTTTGAGGAACTTCCAAACTGTTTTCCACGTGGCTTAAACATTTTACCTTCCCATCAGCAATGTACTAAGGCTCCAAAAATTTCTCTGCATCCTTGCCAACACTTGTTACACTTGTTACCTAGTGGGTGTGAATGTTACCTCATTGTGGTTATGAGTTGCATTTCCCGAGTGACTAATGATGTTGACCATCTTTTCAAGTGTTTGTTGTCCATTTCTGTATCTTCTTTGAAGAAATGTCTGTTTGAATTCTTTGCCCATTTTTTAATTAGGTTCTTTATCTTTTTGTTGTTGAGTTGTAAGATTGAGTTGAGTCATAGTTTGTGTTTTCACTTTCTTGATTGTCTTTTGATGCACAGAAGTTTTACATTTTGATGAAGTCCACTTCATCTATATTTTCTTTTGTTCCTCAAGCTTTTGGTGTCAAATCTGTGAATCTGTTACCAAATCCAAGGTCATGAAGATTTACCCCTATATTTTCTTCTAAGGGTATTATAGTTTTAGCTCTTATATTTAGGTCGTTGATTCATTTTTAGTTAATTTTTGTATAGGGATTTGGTAGGGGTTCTACTTTAATCTTTTGCTTGTGGATATCCAGTTTTCCCAGCATCATTTGTTGAAGAGACTATTCTTTTCCATTTAAAGTGAACGTTTCAGTGGCATTTAGTACATTCACAATGTTATGCAGCTACCATCTTTATCAACACACTTGTCAAAAGTCACTTGGCCATGGACGTATGTGTTTGTTTTTGGATTCTAAACTATTTTACATTGGTCTGTATGTCTCGTGTTACGCCAGTGCCACACTGTTTAGATTACTATAGGTTGTAATGAGTTTTGAAATCAAGAAGTATAAGTCCTCCAGTTTTGCTCTTCAATATTATTTAGCTATGTGGAATCCCTCGCAATTCCATATGAATTTGAAGATTGGCTTTTCCATTTCTGCAAAAGGCCATTGGAATTTTGATATTGATTACATTGAATCTATAGGTTACTTTGGGTAGTATTGACATCTAAACAATATTGTCTTCCAATCCATTGACATGAGATTTTTTTCCATTTATTTAGGTCTTCTTTCTTTCAACAAAGTGTTTCGTACTTTTTAGTGTATGAGTTTTTTTTTTTTTTAACCTCCTTTGTTAAATATATTCCTAGATATTTTATTCTTTCAGATGCAATTACAAATGAAATTTCCCTCTTAATTTTCTTTTTGGATAGTTCTTTGCCAGTGTTATGGATTGAACTGTGTCCCCCCAAAATACATGTTGGAATCCTAACCTCTATTTACGGCGCTGTAATTCTATTTGAAAATAGGATTTTCTTTGTTATATTAAAGAGGCCATGTCAATGTTGATGGCAATGGGTTTGGGTCTGGGTTATGTCAATGTCTAAATCTAATCACTTCTGAGTTATAAGAAGCAACATAGACACAGAGACAAGCAAGCACAAACTGGAGAAGATAGATACCATGAGAAGATCATCAAAGAACCAGGGCTATAGAAGCTGAAAGAGACAAGGATCTTGACCCAGAATCGACAGAGAGAGCCTTCCCCTATAGCTGGTGCTGAATTCAGACTTCTAGCCTCCTTAACTGTGAGAAAATGAATTTATGTATTTTTTAAAGCCACCCACTTACAGTATTTCTGTTACAGCAACACTGGATAACTAATATAGCCAGTGTAGCAAAACACAACTGTTTTGTCTGTTGATATTGTACCCTGCAGCCTTGCTGAGTTCATTTATTAGGTCTAGTAGTTTGAGGGGGGTCTTTATGATTTTCTCTATATAGTATCATGTCATCTTGAACAGAGATAGTTTTACTTCTTCCTTCCCAAGTTGGATGCCGTCTTTTTTTTTTTTTTTTCTTGTCTAACTGCTCCATCTAGAACTACAAGTACAATGTTGAACGGCAGTGATGAAAGTGAGCATCCTTGTCTTGTTCTTGATCTTAGGGGGAATATTTTCTGTATTTCATTATTGAGTATGATGTTATCTGTGCACTGGTTATATTTTTGTCACTATTTCCATAATAACTCCACTTTGTCAGGCTATATCAATTCAAAGTTTTTTGTTTTGTTTTTTTTTTAAAGCAAGAGACAGTATAGGAGGGAGTGCCACCAGAGTCATATGGCATATATCATGCTGAATTATATTGTGTTTCCCTCCTCTTTCTGTCAGTATAGCCTTTGTATCCTCAGTGCTTAACACTGGGCCTTTCATATACTAGCCAGTCAGTAAATGCTTTATTATTGAATGAATGAATGAGGCTGGTAGGACTGCCTACTTCACACTTATAGTTGAACTACCACGATGCTAGTATTCTTAGGTACTAATATGAACTGCTGTTATTAGTGTGTTAATTTCATAGAGCTGCCATAACAAAATATCACAAGGTAGGTAGCTTTAAACAGCAGAAATTTATTGTCTCACAGTTCTGGAGGCTAGTAGTCTGAATTCAGGATGTTGGCAGGGCTGCATTCTCTCTGAAGACTTTCCTGGAAGACTATTGCCTTTCCAGCTTCTTGTGACCCCAGTATTCCTTGGCACATAGACACATTTTCATCTGGCCCTCTTTTCTCTATCTTTCTGTGTCTCTTCCTTTTCTATAAAGACACTAGTCAGATTAGATTAGGATACGTTCTACTCCAGTATGATCTCATGCTAATTTAACTAAAAGCATCTTCAAAGACTGTGATGGTTAAGACTGTGTGTCAGCCTTGGCTGGGCCATGAATCTCAGTGCTTATATGTGATCACCTGGATCTGCTATGAGTAGCCAATTAGTTGAAAGGGAGTTTCCTCTGGCATGTGGCCTGCATCTGTATATAAGTGGACATTCTGGCTTTTGCCTTCTCTGGATCTTGCACCTGCCTCCTGTTTGTCTGACCTCCAGTTCTTGGGACTTGAGCTAGCGGCTTACCTGCCAATCTTGGAATTTGTCAATCTTCACAGCCTGTGAGCAAGAGCCCTGCACTTCGATCTGCTGATTTTGAGTTTGCCAACTCCTGCGGCTATGTGAATCAGGAGAAGCCTCTATCCTGATCCCTGGACTTGGGACATTTCAATCTCTACAATCGCATGAGCCATTTCCTTGATATAAATCTCTATATATATTTACACACTTTACTGGTTTTGCTGCTCTAGAGGACCCAGCCTAAGACAAAGACCCTATTTCCAAATAGGGTCACTTTCACAGGTACTGAAGGTTAGGACTGCAACTTCTTTTGGCGGGGGGGGGGGGGGGGGCGGGATCCAGTTCAATCCATAAAGATTAGATTGATCTATAAGAAACTTCCATTTTTGCATTTTCCGACCGTTAAGCCTAATACATGGTTAAGCTGATGTAAGTGTAAAAAAGATCAAAGTAGCTAAATAAAACAGACTCGTTCCTGAAGAAATCTAGGCTCTTTTTTTCCTCCAGTTGACCTGGTTCTTAGCTAATTGACATGGTATGGTGCTTGGAGACAGAATCTGCAGGACCCTGACTTCCCGATGTCAGAAATGACCCTCCTTCTTAGTTAGCCCCTGGGGCTCTGAGCCCTGCCCATAACCCAGAGTGACAATCAGGGTTCCTGAGTGTGTATTTCAGCAGCCTCTTCCCTTCAGAGCAAGGGCAGGCCCTGATCACACCCCCTTTTCCAACCTTTAAATGACATCACCTGGATCAGAGGTCTGTTAGATTTTTCAGACTGTGAATCACTTCAGCAGTGCCTAGAGACCTTGAATACCAGCTAATTCTCCTAACTCATCAACACAAGAAAACAGCCAGACATTGTCCAGAATGAATGATACACAAGAAGATACCCATTCCTTTGGATAAGGCAATGTCTGGGCTTTACAAAACAATACAAACCAGATAAAAATGCTAATATGTCTTTGCCACAAAACAAATGACACCTGAAAAAAGCTTTACTGGACTTCAAATAGCTTGCAGATCCCATTTTGAGAACCATCAACTGGCAGTCAGTAATCACATCTCTATTTATCTTGATCAGCCATATCACTCCTTCCCACCTGATTCTCTGAGCCACATTCATTCAACAAACATTTGTTGCAACGGAGGCAGCAGAGAGTTGTGCTTAAGAGCAAGGACCCCAAAACCAAACTTTGAGTTTGAATCCCACCTCTGCCACTTATTGGCTGTGGGGACTTGGGGAGGTTTCTGAATCTCTCTGTGCCTCAGTTTCCTTATCTGTTATATGGACATAATAATGTCTACCTCATAGCGTTGATGTGAGGACTGAATAGATGGATATGAATATCCAAAACATGATTTGCATAGTGCTTAAATTTTTTTTTTTTTTCACACATGGTAAGCACTACATAAGTGCTAGCTTAAAATGTTAGTTATACAATGTGTCTGCATCTTCCGGATGCTTGGAGTGCCTGATACAACACTATCCAAGAAGATGTCAGAGGCTCCATGAGTGACCACTGAATGGGAAAAGGGATGTAGCTGGATTATCATAATTGTGCTGACAGGCTGAATTTACCTGTTCCTGTGTTTGCAATTTACCATGAAAGCAGTGGGGGAAGCATTAGACCAGTTGTTTGATGCTCTGTAGGTATATTCCCCAACGTGTTACTTACATTTAATTGTGAATATGGTTTAATTAATTATGGCTGTAGGGATGTATTTTAAATCACCTTCATGCAAAACCATTATAATGGTTAATTCTTAATTCTCTGCAAGGGAGCAGGAACCCCTATCAGATCAACTACTTAGGTTCAAAATACCCATGATCCTATTACCCAAATAAACCCTACTCCACAGAGCAACGGGGTATCTCCAATTTAATGGTGCCAGTGGGAATAGCCGTTTAGTATTTTTGCATAGAGAATTTGTTCTGTCGTTATTCAAGCATCAATTGGGGAACACCATCTTGATCCGAGCACGCATTGATGATGCAGAAATTTACAGCTATAAGCAGAGAAAGATCCATTTTCTTCGACAAATTTGGTGGAAGCAGAAAAACATGCAGTAAATTAAACCTGATTTTCATGACATTGTACACGCAGGGAGTCCTTCCTTTGAGCCAGGGAATGCTCTTTGATTGAATTTTTCTATTTCTCTCTGTTCCTATGGTATTCTGGGAACAATTGAGGAGCCCTCTGTTGGCTAATTAACACCTGTAAATTCATATTGCCTGGTGTCTTCCTTATATTGCGGAGGTAATGAGTCCAAATCCTGGTAGGTTTGTATTTTTATTAAAATTTCTTTGTATCTTTTTTTTTCCTGTCTGGCAGGTTGCTGCAAGTTTAACCCTTTAATGCTTTTCATGTTCTTTCTTTATTCTGGGAAATAAAGCAGAGAGAGGAATAGCCATCTCTGGGTTCCTAAGAAAATCAAACACTAAGGGAAGTGGTGACTGGTTGAATATAGGATCTGACTACCTGGTGACAAAGTAGTCTGAGGTTGAAATTCCAGCTAATTAAACTGCTGTTCAGTCTATATGCTACCAAGTATATGTTCACCGATTCATTAACAGACATTTCTTGAGTGACACATATATGAGGATGAGGGCGAGGTGGTTATTCAGAGGAAAGACACAGCCACTGCCCCCAGGTTATAGTCTAGCAGGACAGAAAACAGAGTAAATACATGTGAAACTGGGTAATACATAGAGATATGCCCAGCATGTTATGGAAAAGCAGAGAAGGGAACTCATTTTGAGGATCATGGAAGGCTTCCCAGAGTACAGGCAGTCCCCCCATTATGAATGTCCGACTTATAGACAACTCTTACTTGCCCTTTAATGTTACATAAATTTTCCCTCACGTTGAAATCATTGAGCCAGTCCCTACTCAAATTCTTCATCATGATCATGTTCACTTGCTGCACATGCAGCTTTTAAATCACTGAAAAGCCTTCGAGCCTTTTCTTGCACTAAATTAAGACTAAGTAGGAACCCTATGCACCTGTTTCGACTTACCTACAAATTCGACTTAAAGACAGAGTTAGGAATGAACCTTATTCCTGACCCAGAGACTGCCTGTAGGAGAAACTTGACCTTAATGTTAAAGGATGCTAGGAGTTAGGTATGGGTTGGGGTTGGTGCACTGCCAAAGAAGGAAACCAAAACCAAAACCCATTGCTGTGGAGTCAATTTCAATTGATAGTGAGCCTATAGGACAGAGTAGAATTGCCCCATAGTGTTTCCAAGGAGTGGCTGGTGGATCCAAGCTGCCCACCTTTTGTTTAGCAGCCAAGCTCTTAACCACTGTGCCACCAGGGGTCCAAGGAGGAGACAGCATATATAAATGCTCTGTTAATGGGGAATGTAGTTGCCTATATGTACACAATTCCAGGAAGAGTTCTGGTGACCTCTTATACAGTGGATGGCTCCAATGGCAAAGGCCAGCCCACACTGGTGATCCTGTTCTGTGAGGCAAAAAGGCCATTTGGTTCTAATTTTAATTTTAATTCTTAATTTCTACTCAGACTTATTCCTCAGTATGGGCTGCTTTCATGATGGAAAACAGCCTGCCCTCTTACTGAATCCTCATGCCATCAGTGGAAGAAACCACACCTGTGTTGTGAGGAGCTGGCCACTGTGTGCATAGTTATCCGACTGTGAAACCTCTGGAATCACCTGTCACCATCAGCAGAAGACTCAAAGTGATAGAGAAACTGCACCTCTCTGCCACATCCCTCCACTCTGACTATGTGTTAGGGCCCTGGGCCGTGCTTACAGACACTGGTGATGGTAGATCCAAAGGAATCAGTGAGCTTGGTCTGTTTTGTGATGATCACAGGTCCCACTGTTGACTAGCCTCAAGCTTGTGTCATTCTAAGTGAATGTGGTCAATGGGCACCTCCTATATGAGAGATTAATAATGAAGCGAACCTACTCAAGGAAGTTAGAATATGGCCATATGAAGAAGTTAATCTTATTGATTGCTATATTACTTGAAGTTAGCTAGTTGCCATAACAAATAGGTTGTTTGTTTTTTGATGGGAACAGTACTGAGTAGCAGAATGGGTTGGCAGGCGGTCTTCATCCATACAATTACTCAATGGCCAAGGAAGATGGAGGACATACCATCTTCAAACTGTGCCTGCCAAGATTACCTTGGGGTTTGTCTCCATTCCTGTCAGTCATAGGAGAAAAGAACATGGAAGAAAGGGTAAGGGAGATTTTTATGCAACGGGCCTAGAAGTAGGGCGTATCACTTCTGTTCACATTCTGTTGACCAGAACTCAGTCATACAGCCGCAAGTGAGGGAGTAAAATTGCCCCGTGGGTTTTCTAGGCTGTAATCTTTATGAGGAAACCCTGGTGGCATAGTGGTTAAGTGTTGCGGCTGCTAACCAAAGGGTTGGCAGTTTGAATCAGCCAGGCACTCCTTGGAACCTCTATGGGGCAGTTCTACTCTATCCTATAGGGTCGCTATGAGTCAGAATCGACTCGACGGCACTGGTGGGTAATCTTTATGAAATCAGACTGTCGGGTCTTTCTCCTGTGGAGTTGCTGCATGGGCTCTAACCGCCAACCTTTCGGTTAGCAGCTGAACACTTAGCCATGGTGACACCAGGGCTCTTAATTGAAAGTTAATAAGACTGGATATCCAAATTAATTTCTACAGGTTAAAGAAATAGGCTGTGTCGGAGGAATGACCTTAAAAGTTGTGAGCAAATCAGTCATGAGAGATCTAGAATTGCATTCTAAGAGATAGGAAACATCTGAAAACAATGCAAGATTCTGACAGATCCAAAAGTTTTTAGTGGTAGCTGGAAAACACATTTACATATCTTAAGGAAGAAAAGCAAAATTCAATCAAGGGAGCCTGAGAAGGCAGTCTTCTGGGCTAAATAATCAGGTATAGTCAGGTAACATACAACTTGATCTCAGGGATGTGGACCAGTCTATGGGGTCGCCCTGTTGGAGGGTTTTGATACGACCATGGTGAATTGAGCTAGGCACACCCCATCAGTGTTGTTGACACTTGGTGTCAGGAATCTGAAAAAATTTGGAATTTTTGGTGGTGCAGTGTTTAAAGTGCTCAGCTGCTAACTGAAAAGTTGGCAGTTCAAACCTATCAGCCTCTCTGCAAGAGGAAGATATGGCAGTCTGCTTCCCTAAAGCTTTACAGCCTTGGAAACTCCATGGGGCATTTCTACTCTGTTCTATAGGGTGGCTATGAGTCAGAATCGACTAGAAAGCAACTGGTATTTTTGTTTGTTTTTAACGTATGTGAGAAGGAGCCCTGGTAGTGCAGTGGTTAAAGTGCTCAGCAGCTGCTAACCAAAAGGTTGGCAGTTCAAGCCCACCAGCTGCTCTGGGGGAGAAAGGTACGGCAGTCTGCTTCCATAAAGATTTATAGCCTTGGAAACACTGTGGGGCACTTGTACTCTGCCTTATGGGGTTGCTATGAGTTGGAATCAATTTGAAGGCAACTTTTTTTTTTTTTTTTAATGTATATGAGTGGGAATGACTTGGCGGTACACAACAACAACATATAAGTGCTTGTAATGACCTGTTAGAATAACAATTTAGCTTTGTAACTTCAATTTAAAATATGCAATTGAGTAATTGATTTAGTCCTAAAATTTTCAGTTGAAACCTTACTAATTTTATATATGGTGTTAAAATATTTAATAGAACTTAAGGTTAACTGTATTTAAAAGACTAATTTATTAGACTTCTAAGAATTAGTGAAGTGTGGGGAAAGTTTTTCAGTCAGAATAATTGAAGTGTTCGAGGAGAAAATTGAACATATTAAATTTATAAGTGCAGTTTAAAATTTGTAAGGGGTTTAACAAAGTCTGTAAATGGGACCAAACATTAATAAATGCCCTTGTAAATATGATTTTTTAAATTTGCTAGATTTAAAGGTAAACCAATAAGATTCGTAAATTGAACTAGACAGCTTAAGGATTAGTAACTTTAATAAAATGAGTACTAATTACTACTACCAAAGAAGATATAGATATCTGATTAGTATCTTCTGGCAGAAAAAAAAAAAAAAAAAAAAAAAACCTCCAAAGACATACACACTCACACACACGCCTTCATTGAGCAGATTTTATATTTAGGGTTCTTGATGAGATTTTAGTCAACTTGTAAAAAAGAAAAAATCGGTGAACAGGTTGTTTGTTGGAATTGAGTTGACTTTAAGTGGAATTGACCAGACTTCAGATTCTTCATCTGAAGCTTCCCCAAGAGGAAGCCCAGTAATTCATTCTGTGCAGGGTTTCACACCCTTTAGTAATGTGTATAAAAATGTGTATAGACCTTCTTTAAAGGGAAAAATTGCTTAAGGATAAAGAAAACCTGTGTTAATTTTATGGTACTTAAATATGTTTAACATAAAACTAGGTATAAGGTTATCACGGTAAGAACTCTCATACACCCTAAACAACGTAACCAAATACAAACTCCAAAACATAATAAAATTCAAATGAACACCATTAATATCATGTTATGAGTAACGTTTGGCTGAGACCCAATCACAACTTACGACCTGGGTATGGTACTGGCTGCTGCAGCCCACCTTCCTTGGACTTCACCTGCCCCTGTTATTACCTTGTGTGCTGACTCTATTTGCACAGTGCTTTCCTCTATGGGAACTAATTTGTATGGCCTGCTGTGGTGTCATTTGGCCTTCATTTGGCACGAACGCATCATTTCCTATTCAGTCCACCTCTGTTCTTTTCTCATTAGCAGGAGCCGTTAAAGCAGTGGCACTTGGCAACAACATAATTGCAAACAAAAGCAAAGGAGAGCACTGAAATCTTACCGCAGTGCTCGGTTATAAGGTGATGGTGGACGTGATCCAGAATATCCTTACTTTAATTTATCATTACAAAAATGAAAACTGAATTTAAAAACATGAAAAAACTCATAGACTTCCAAGGATATCCAGTTTGAGAAACGTGGTAAAGTGAGAAGCACCTAACCTTCGAAGAAACAAACTGAGGTTCAGATCCTAACTTTTTCACTTGCTCAATGTTTGTGTTACCTCTTTGTGTCTCATTTTCCTGTCTATAAAACAGGGATAATAATACGAATCACTGAGTTGAAATGAGACTTAGAGATAATACATGTAAAGTTTGAGCAAATAAGCACCCAATAAGGGATAGTTATTATTATTAACTACCCTGTTGCCGTCAAGTCTGTTCCAACTCATAACGACCCTATTGGACAGAGTAGAATGCCCCGTGGGATCTTCAGGGCTGCAATCTTTACAGAAGTAGACTGCCACATCTTTCTCCTGGGAGAGGCTGGTGGGTTGTAACCACCTACCTTTCGTTAGCAGCTGAGAGCTTAACCACTGCACCACCTATGAATTGGAATTAACTCAAGGGCAAAGGCGTTTTGTTGTAGACATTAACAATACTTAGAATATTTGCCAAATAGTCTGTTCTGAATTGATTAGTGTGTGTGTGTGAATTGGAGGGGTTTGTGTAGTTGTGACACTGTACCTGCAGCAGATACAAACAAAAAGTAGTGTAAGGCAATGGTTTTCCAAACATGCTCTATGAAGCCCCAAGGACTCACCTGGGGATGGTAGCTTTGGGGTTGGGACAGCTGGTGGGGTCCAGGATCTATATCCAGCTCTCAACTAGAGCCCTTTTGTTTTACATACATGTTTTTGCATGTTTTACATAGAGGGCTTCCACTTAAGATTATAATTCAGTAATGAATTTTATGGCTAAAACTTTTGTAAAGTTTGAAAACCGTTAGTGTATTAGAGTAATGATGACTTTGATGACCAACATTTATTGAGCCATTATTACGTGGCAGGTACGACAACCTTTTGAGTTAGGTACTGTCGTTAATATCCCTGCTATACTGGCAAAAAAAAAAAAAATTAATTAAAAGTAAATACACAACCACATACTTTTTGGTTCTGTGGTACTTTTGAATAAAATATATGTTCTTGGCAGCGCTATGACAACAACCTGAAATATTTCTCCATTTTGAAAGCCCTTGTAAACAGATCTTCCAGGTCTAAACTTAAAATGTAATTCCTTAAACATTAGGCAAAATCGTTTTCTCACCTTTTGAGATACTAACCCATAGCTATGCATAGCCATCCTTCTAGGAACTCACACCTTTCAATTCAGCCCCTTCATGAGTCAGCATCCTTCATCTGATTCCCATTAAAATGAAGACACGTAAACCAAGTTTCAGGCAAGTTGAGAAAAATAGACTGGCCCTAAATCTTTTACCATAATTTCATCCCATGGGCCCTGGAAATGCAGACACAAGCATACCACTAGCTAAGATATCACACCACACACACACACCCTGGGAAAGGGCTTAGTGTTGCTATGCCAATGTGTATGTTAACTAAAGACTGGGGTGACAATTGCTAAGGAATTTATTAATTCGGAACTGGGGAAAAAATACATGAAAAATGAGAGAAAACATTGTTTGAATTACTTAAAGGATTGTCTGAACTATTCCCTGTGTTTAGGATTACAGGTCTTTTGCTGCTATCTAAAAAAAAAACTAAACTAAACTAAACCAGTCGCCTTTGAGTCAATTCAGACTCCTGGTGACCCCATATGTGGAACTGTGCTCCACGGATTTTGGCTGGTTTTTCAGAGGTAGATCACTAGGCCTTTCTATCAAGGTTCATCTGGGTAGACTTGAACCTCCAAATTTTTGATTAGCAGCCGAGCCGGATTCCAGTCATCTGATAGGTGTCTCACTTTTGTTAAAGGTGAAAAACTCACTGTGCCCCAGGAAGTGTGAAGTGAATAATCTCATTTTACCAGCCATAGGGTTTCCTTTCATGTGCTAACACTGCAGTATTGTTGGAAATTTGAAATGTTGCTGAAATTCTCGAAGGTACATAGGCTTGCTCCATGCTGTTTTTCTCTTTTCAGCTCTCAGCACAAGGGGTGTAAATTGTATCATATTGTACTTGAAGGCTTCTGCCTTCACACCCACCGATGACCTCTGGATCGACTTTTTTTTACCTTCAAGGGAATCATTATTTTCAACAATCTTCAACTGTTCAGTTGATTGAATCAACCATATCATTATTTTAATAGGTCATTAAAATAAATGAAAAAAGTCAAATGATTATAAAAACCTGGGTTTTCTGCAATATAATCACAGCCAGAAGCTCTATGTGTATATAATAAAATAGGGCCATGGCATGACTATCACATAATGTCACTCAAATATTCTTTAAAATTGGGAGGGTATAAATAAATTCATTGAAAAAATATCCAACTAACACAGCCAAGGATTGAGAGCATGCTGTGGGGGAGAGACATTAAACTAAGATTTAGAAAAACCAGGCTTTTGTTTCAGCTTTCCATTAACTAGCTGGAGGAAATTGGAAGAGTCACTAAACCTCTTTGAGTCTTAGTCCCTTCCTACGTTACAAAGAAAGAGTTCCAACCCTACCTGTGGTAAGTACTTACGTTGATAAAATGTATGTTGTAGCTCACTGGCGCAGTGCAACAAATATTTCTGGCTCCCCTCCTTCTGGTGCATGGGAAGGTTGCTTGCTTTGGGGTTACATATAGCGATATGAAATGCTTTGGCAAATGAAATGTAAGCAGAAGTGACGTGTGTCAATTCCAAGTGGGAACTTTAAGAACCAATGATTGATTGGCCACATGCCCTTCTCACTACAGTTGTGACTCTAGAAGCTCCTATCGAGATGTTAGCTTGGCTGTATCCCTAAGTACTGCAATGAACAGAGGCCCCTGCTGAAACATATTGGACGTGTAACATAAGGAAGAATGAAAATCAGCCAATGAAAATCCTACGGATGACAACAGAGTATTGGCTGATACAGCCCTGGAAGACGAGCCCTCTAGTTTGGAAGGCACTGAAAATACACAGCAGGCACAACAATGGACTCAAGAATACCAACAATTGTGAAGAGGTAGCTCGATTGGACAACATTTTGTTTTGTTGTACATGGGTCTCCATGAGTCCGAGCCAACTCCATGGCAACTAATATCATCGACAAAGCCCAAATGTGTTGGACTTTTGAGATCTGGAGTTATTACTGCAATATAACCTAGCATGCCCTAACCATTACAGTGTATGTAAGCATTTTGAAGAGTATCTGCTCTCATAAAGATTACAGCCACCAAAACCCTGTGGAAACTGACTCGACAGCATACAACAACAGGAACTATTCAAATCTAAGAGTAAAGAAATCATGGGTTTTGCAAACATTTTGATTCTATTTAGGTTTTTAAAGAGCTCAAAGGGAAATTTAAAAATTTTGCCTTTTTAGGGATATCTTTTTGTTAGTGGAAAATCAAGTTGCAAATGCATAATGAAGAAGTGACTCCACATACGGTAAGTATGATGATGTATTCCCAGCAGGGAGGGCAGCAACACCCACCGCCCTTGCTAAGCAAGCCAAGGAATGCTTCTTGGTTGTTGTGTTTCATTTTTGCTGGTTTAGGGATGTTTCAGCATCTGTTTTTAACTGATTGCGAGAAATGTAGCATTCAGGAGGCTTGGGGTCTAATAGGAACTGTTGTTTCATGTAATCAGGACAGGCGATGTGGGAGGGGTCTTATAAACACTGTGTTTTGCTTTGTCAGCACAGTGCTGAATTCTTTTCCTTTCTTAATTGGAATGACTTTCAGTACGCATGGACCCTGCTGCTCTCCAGAGTACCCATCACTCACTAATGCCCCTCACCTAGCCCTCTGTACAGCTGTTACCCGCCTGGCCCCTGAGGTTATATAGATTTTGCAATTCTCGCACTGGAGCATATAGATTTCAGGGGAAAATGAGAGTTTAAAATAGCAACTAAAAGCTAATACATCTCTACAAAAGTAAAAGAAAAATAAAAAAGGAAATAGATCCCTTTTCCACTAAAATGTTAAAACTGTGATAACACAACCATGAGGCCAGAGGGTGAGTTGCTGGAAGACTGGGGATGGACAACACAGTGTGTCATTTAATATTGTGTCCCTGTAATCTAGAATGGAAATTTAAGAGCGAACCAAAGATTGGAAATTAAGGTTGCACTGGGTTAGTCAGAACAGTAACTGACTTAAATGTGGTATTTCTTTTAATTTTCCTACTTAGTGTTTTTCTGGTTATATCCCCATCAAACTGCTTCTTACCTTTTGTAGTTTTAGATCCAGATATAAATCAACAGAATGTAGGTTGTCTATAAAATTGGCTATTTGTCTATGACAGTAGCCCTTGAACCAAAAAACTATAGACTTTATCTTACAATCCACTCCATTTTAAGAGATGGTAATTGCACAATAGGGAACCCTCGTGGCCCAGTTATTAAGTGCTGAGCTGTGAACCAAAAGTCCAAGGTTTGAACCCACCAGCAGCTCTGCGGGAGAAATGACCTGGCAAAATCTTCCTATAAAGATTATAGCCTAGGAAAATCTATGGGCCAGTTCTACTCTGTCATACAGGGTTGCTATGAGTTAGAATTGGCCTGATGGCACACAACAACAACATCAAACTGCACACTAAGTATTTTGCAAATGGCTTCAGCAGAACAGCAACCAAGAGAGAACCTCTGAAGAAATATTCTGTGGTCAAGTACCTTTGGAACTCCACAAATCTGGTTAACTCTTTGTCTTAGATTGAGTTGTGCCCCCCAGAAATATCTGTCAACTTGGCTAGGTCGTGACTCCCGGTATTGTATGATTGTCCACCATTTTGTCATCTGATGTGATTTGCCTGTGTGTTGTAAATCCCACCTCTATAATACAAATGAGGTGGGATTAGTAGCAGTTGGTGTAGACTCAATCTACAAGATTAATCTACAATTTAAGCCAATCTCTTGAGATATAAAAGAGAGACAAGGGGACCTGATGCCACCAAGAAAAAAGAGCAGGAGTGAGTGTCCTTTGGACCCATGGTCCCTGCACTGAGAAGATCTTACACCAGGAAAGTATTGATGACAAGGACCTTCCCCCAGAACCGACAGAGAAAACCTTCCCCTAGAGCTGGCACCCTGAATTTGGGCTTCTAGCCTCCTAAACTGTGAGAGAATACATTTCTCTTTGTTAAAGCCATCCACTTGGGGTATTTCTGTTATAACAGCACCAGATAACCTCAAGACAATCCTCTTTTTTTTAAGCTAGTTTTGTAACACAAATGTGTGGTTTTAAAGAAGAGAAATTTACTTTCTCATGGTTCTGGAGGCTAGAAGTCCAAATGCAGAGTGTGGCTCTAGGGGGAGACCCTTCTTTGTCAATTTCAGGTTCTAGTAGCCCTGGTAGCACTGTGGTTAAAGAGCTCAGCTGCTAACTGAAAGGTCAGCAATTCAAACCCACCAGCTGCTCCATGGGAGAAAGACGTGACAGTCTGCTTCTATAAAGATTACATCCTTGGAAACCCTATGGGTCAGTTCTACAGGGTTGCTCAACAGCAAGGAGTTTGAGTTTTGGTTTTGGAGCTGGCAATCCTTGGAGTTTCTGGGCTTGTTGACTCATCTGCCCCCGTCATCAGATACTGTCTGTCTTCCCCCTGTGTCTATGTGAGTCTCTGTGTCTACAGTGCTCTTTATATAACCAGACCTGTATGACCTCAACAGATTGGTTGATTGATTGTATTACATTAGATTACATTCTGGAAAGTGATTACATTAAATTACATTACATGTAATTACATTACATTGCATTACATCTGCAATGCCTTCTAGTTGGTTCTGACTCATGGTGAGTCCTTGTCTTAACAGAGTAGAACTGCTCCATAAGGTTTTCTTGGCTGTAATCTTTACAAAAGCAGAATTCCAGGCCTTTCTTCTGTGACACTGCTGGGTGGGTTTGAACTGCCAACTTTTAGGTTACTAATCAAGTACAAACTGTTCCCACCATACAGAGACCCGGTCCTATAGGTATGTTGTTATTGCTGTTGTGTACCATCAAGTCAGTTCCAACTCATAGTAACCCTATAGGACAGAGTAGAACTACCCCGTAGGGTTTTCTCGGCTGTAATCTTCATGGGAGCAGATTGCCAGGTCTTTTCTTCTGCTGATGGGTTTGAACCATCAACCTTTTGGTTCACAGCTGAGCACTTAACCATTGCACCACTGGGGTTCTTCTCTTTAGATATATGGACCAAGATTTCAATAAATATTTTGGGAGGACACAATTCAATCCATAACGGTCCTTGATGAAGAGCTCTGCTTGCCCTGAGGACATTGTCTTCCCTGGGCAGGACAGTCCTACATGGAGCTACCTGGGAAGGTCCATATCTTCCTTTCTTTCATATCCTGGATGCATTCTGCCAGCACATCTTGCTGCCTCTGTTTTCTAAATATATCCTAAATGTGTCCACTTCTTAACTTGGTCCCCTTGCCTAGATCTACTCCTCCAGCCCTCACTCCTACACTCATTCCTCACTCGTCTATTTCCCACACACAGAGAGGCCGGCTGATCATTTAACACCTCCGTTAGGTCATGCCACTCTTCCTGTCCAAATCAGCCAGAATTTCTCATCTCAGAGTAACATCACACTCTTGACCATGGCCTATGAGGCCCCACACACTCTAGCCTCCGGCTATCACCTCTGTCTCCTTGCGTACCTCCTTATCTTGTTCCTTCTGCACCAGCCACTCTGGCCTCCTGACACTTGTCAGGCCCTCACCTTTGCTGTCCTCTCCTCCTGGGTTGTCCTTCCCCAGACACCTGCCTGAGGTACTCCCCTACTTTCCACATCTTTGCTCTAATGTCGTCTCTTCAAAGAGGCCGTATCGTGATGCTTGCTCCACGTATACTAATTTACTTCTTTGTTGTTACACTTATCACTGCCTGACGTTCTGCCATAAATTTATAAGGCCAGTTACCATCAAGTTGATTCCGACTCATGGTGACTCCATATATGTCAGAGTAGACCCATGCTCCACAAGGTTTTTAATGGCTGTGGTCTTTCAGAAGTAGATCACCAGGATATTCTTCTGAGGTGCCTCTAGGTAGATTTGAACCACCAACTTTTGGTTTGTGTCTGAGCCATTAACTGTTTGCAACACCCAGGTAATCCTGTAAATATGGAACAGGATATTAAAACAAGACCTTCCTTGCCTTTGAAGCTCCAAAGATGACAATAGTAGGTGCTCATGGCTTATGCAGGATATGCAAACTGCTACTTCAGTAGAAGAAGCTAAGGTAAACTGGGGAGGGACATTTAAAAAGCTTTATAGTAAGATTTTCTTTAGCGAGAGTGGTGGGTGAGGAGGGTCGAATCTCAAGAGTGGTACTAGGAAAAATTTAGCACTTGTTTCCTGGAGTCTGGGGCTTCCTAGGGAGTGATGCCTAAGAGGTTTTTTTTTTTTTCTTTTATTGTGTTTTAAGCGAAAGTTTACAAACCAAGTCAGTCTCTCATACAAAATTTTGTATACACATTGCTATGTACCCCTAGCTGCTCTTCCCCTAATAAGACAGCACACCTCTTCTCCTAATAAGACAGCACACCCCTTCTCCCCACCCTATATTCCCTGTGTCCATTCAGCCAGCTTCTGTCTCCTCTGCCTTCTCATCTCCCTCCAGACAGGAGCTGCCCACATAGTCTCATGTGTCCACTTGAGCCAAGAAGCTCTCTCCTCACTAGTATCATTTTCTATTCCATAGTCCACTCTAATCCTTGTCTGAAGAGTCACCTTTGGGAATGGTTCCAGTCTTGGGCCAGCAGAAGGTCTGAAGACCGTGACCTCCAGTGGTCCCTCTGGCCTTAATTTCTTTAAAAAAAAAAAAAAAAAGAAATTCCCAGGAGGAAGGCTGGCAGACAGCCTGTGGTGAGGGCTTTCTCTTCCAGATTTGCTGTGTGGCTATATTGCCCAGGACAGATGAGAACACCTGGCTTGGAAAATCAAGGTGACCCCAACAGAAGACTGCATCATAGAACCCAGGGGCTAAGGGGGGAGGCTGAGAGTGGTCAGATCAAGAAGAAAGCTGTAGGTGGGAGGGCCCAGAATGGGGGGATCTCCAAATCCAATGGTTGGGCTTGCAACCTACAGAAGGCCCCACAGTGCAGCACATCCACCCAGACTGTGCCCTTTTTCCATCCCCACCTCCACTCAGGGTGGGGACCTCTGAGGGTGTCTTGGTTTCCTAGGGCTACCCTAACAAAAATACCTCAAAGTGGGTGTCTCTAAAGAACAGAAAGTTACTGTCTCACAGTCCTGGAGGCCACCTGAATTCAGGGCATTGGCAGGGCTTCGTTCTCTCTTACTGTCCTTCCCTGACTGTTTCGACTTCTGGTAGCCTGGGCATTTCTTGGTTTTCCTTGGCTTGCAGACCTATTTTCACATGGCATTTTCCCCGGTGTGTCTCTGTTTCCATGTCTGTTCTCTGTTTTATAAGACACAAGTCAGAAAGGATTAGGACCCCCCTTCTCTGATATGAGCTTTTTAACTTAATGGAGCACATCTTCAAAGAAAGACCCTGTCTTAGTCATCTAGTGCTGTTATAACAGAAATACCACAAGTACATGGCTTTAATATAGAGAAATTTATTCTCTCACAGTCTAGTAGGTTACAAGTCCAAATTCAGGGTGTCGGCTCCAGGGGAAGACTTTCTCTGTCTCTTGGCTCTGGAAGAAGGTCTTTGTCCTCAATCTTCCCATAGTTGAGGAGCTTCTCAGGTGCCGGGACTCCAGGTCCAAAGGATGTGCTCTGTTCCTGGTGCTGCTTTCTTGGTGTTATGTGGTCCCCAACTCTTTGCTTGCTTCCTTTTCCTTTTATCTCTTGAGAGATAAAAGGTGGTGCAGGCCACACCGCAGGGAAAATCCTTTTACATTGGATCAGGTATGTGGCCTGAGCAAGGGTGTTACATCCCACCCTAATGCTTTTTAACCACAGGCAGAGATTATGATTTATAATACATAGGTAAATCACAAAATGGAGGACAACCATACACAGCCTAACCAAGTTGACACATATTTTGGGGGGACACAATTCAATCCATTACAGACCCTATATGCAAACATGGTCACATTCATTAACACAGGGGTTAGGACTTCAACATATTTTTTGGAGGGACACAACTCAATCCATAAAGAGTGGCTAGCTAGCAGGGAGGAGGCAGAGAACAACCTTTTCTCCACAGCAGGCTTCAGTGCCTGAATCAGGCCTGATCTGGAGGGAGTAAGGCAGGTGAGAAGGGAAGCTTTGATTTAGATAAGAGAGCAAAACTTCACTCTTGCTGGATTTTTTTTTTTTTTTTACATAACTTGCAAAAAGACTTCCACCTAACAAAGTAGCTGACATGCTTCCACTGATTTTTGAGACAACACTTTGGCAGTGGGGGTGGGAGGATTGGTGGAGTCAGTAGGAGAGACAGAGGTGAAACAGCCAGCCCTCATGAAGGGGGAGTGTCCCTCAATAAGGAGGAGTGCTTCCCTGACTCTCAGAGCTGGGAAAGTGTCCCAGAGGGGATTGGCTGTGGGGAGCACTTAGAGGGGGGCTGGCCATGAGTTCCCACTTTCAGGAGATAGTGATGGTTTGGACTAGGTGCATAGAACAATGACCTATGTGGACCAAACACCTGGAGACTCTTCCCCAGTGCTCACCCCAGGTAAAGTCCCTGCATTGTCCTTCACAGGAAAGGCCTGGTCATGACTGTGATTTAACTTCTCAATACCCCAACAAGCGAGGGTTCAGTGTCGTGTCTAATTTGATTTAGAAAAGTTAAATATGTGGTATGTCTTGGTTTGAGTGCAGCGGCTGCAAATTTATATCCCCCACATGAGAGAATGGGGCCACAGGGCACAATCTGGGAGAGCCAGGAGAGGGGAATTAGGCCACCCTCTAATTAACTGCTAGGCACACTATGCCTGTCAAGGGCACAGTGGGCTGGCACCTTGAGTCCCATTTTGCCAGCAATAAAATTAAGTCACAAGGCAGCTTGTTGACACCAGAGGATCTTGAAGTGAGACACTGGCAGGGCCAGAGAGCCTGTGGGACCAGAGGTCAGGCTGCCCAGACTTCCTCCAGACCTGCCCTTGGAGCAGGACCGCACCCTCCAGGAGCTCTAGGGCTCCCAGGAAGATTTAAATGGTAACACAGAAAAAAACCTCACTGGAGATTGAATTAATGCCTGCCAGGGGGTGGAAAGGAATAAAAGGGGAATTTACAAATCCATCAGGGAAAAGGGAGCATTACAGAGAAAGGAGAGCAAGTTATAAATGAAAAGAGGTGAGAAATTAATGGGGACGAAAATAGACTAGAATTTTATGCACTCCAAAGAGTTCACAACACTTCACATGCAGTTAGGAATAAAATCGAGGACTCCCCAAGCCCAGGTTCCCTGGAGGCAAAGAAGGGAAGTGATAGGTGTGGGGGAAGGAAGAAAACCTAAGAGGGCCTTTGTTACAAAGACAAGTGCCAGGCTGTGGTGGGCAGTCACAAAAAAAAAAAAAAAAAGTCACATAGGTTCCTGGATTTTAAATGTGTCCTCTGTGGTCCTATGCTTGTGAAGAGAACAAGACAGGTGTGAGGTGGTGAGGAGAGTCAACCTGAGCTGTGACTGGCTGTCCGTTTCTCTTTCTTCCTCTCTTGTCCTTGGAGAACACGGTAGGAAAGGCTGAGCCATTTCACCATGGGCATGAGTTCTGATGTAAATGGATGGAAATACATTTGCTGATACTGATGGCCAGTGGCCTATGTACAGAACTTTCAGTTTGCAAAGCATTTTCACAAATATTGCCTTGTGGGTGATGCAAAGCCTTCGAGATACGTAGGAGGGGCTGTATTAGGCCCCCTAGTCTACAGATGAAGAAAAAAATGCTCAGAAAAGTTAACTAAATGGCCAATGACACAAAAATACTAAGCAGTGGAGCCAGGACTTCCTGGGGCCAGAAGAGTTTTGTCTTAGACAGGGACAGAGTAAGTGAAATAGTAAAACCACAACTCAAAGTTCTCCCTGCCCTAGGAACTTTTCCAACCAGTTTTTGTACTGTTTAAAAGCCCATAATTAGAGGTGGAGCAAAGATGGTAGAATAGACAGACGCTTCTGACGAGCCCTTTTTACAACAAAAACCTGAAAAAGAAGTGAAACAAGTATGTTTATGACAAGCTTTTAGGAGCCCTGAGCATGAAAGGTAAGCTTAGAAAACAAACTGATGGGCAGGGGGAGGAAGAGATAGTTCAGAAGCAGAGAGGAGTTACCGGACCTGAATTGTGGGGAGCCCTCAGGCACCATTCCTGAGCGGCAGCTGCAGGCTGGTACTAGTGTTTGGCTGGAGTGTCCACAGCCAGCCACACAGCCTACTCACACCTCCGGAACCAGAGAAGAATGGCACTCTTAGCAAAAGCTAAGTACTTCCATATATTTATCCATGCCCCCCCCCACCCCCAAGCCAGCTTCAGGAGCTGAATTTCCTGGGCCTGAGATATACCCTGTTGAGTGCCTAGAGCCATCCTCCCGGCCTTGGAGAAGGAATAAATTTGCAACTGGGGGAAAAGATAATTTGCCAGCTCCACTAATTGGGGCAGCTCAGAACAGAAGCAGCTCCTGTCCAGGCATAAACGGTCCGTGTACTTTAAGTACCTTTTCCCTCTGCATGGACCAGCGTGGGCTTATTTCAGGAGAATAGGCCCTTGTTGGCAGACTCCAACTGTTTCAGCTGTGCAGCGGAGTGTTGGGTGTTTGATGTTTGACATTGCTTTGCCTATTAAACAGGGTTCTCACCTACCCACATCAAGAGCCTAAGGAGTGGTAGCTTCACTCAGGTCACCCAGCCACCCGTGACAGAGGTCCAAGGATAATGGGTACTTCCCAGTCCTTACAACTAAAAACGTTGGGTGCGTATGGTCCACCTGCAGAACCCACCCACCTGTACACTGTAGAGAGCAGGGACAAGCTTTCCTCAGAGACAAGTGGGGAACAATTCTCAGTCCCCTGCTTTGTTCAGAGTGTGACCCCCTGCTGCAACCAGATACCGGTACCCACGCCAATTACCCCTGCCCCTCAAAGCCTGTACCACACACTTGATGATCAACTACCTGGACACCTGAGCTGAATTCATACAAGAAAAGTGAATGGACTCCTAGACTGATATACCCGATAATAGCTCTAACCATCTGGGGACAGGGTGTCAGAACTCCAAAGGCGAAAATAATCAAGCTAGCTCACTCAGGCAACCCATTTGGGCATATCAAAACCAAACAAAACAAGAAGCTGCGACACAGTAAGCAAACATAAAATAAACTAATACAATAACTTCTAGATGGCTCAGTGACAACAGTCAGTATCAAGTCACATAAAGAAACAGACCATGATTGCCTCAACAAGCTCTCAAAACAAAGAATCAAGGGACCTTCTAGATGAAAGTGCATTCCTGGAATCACCAGAGCCAGAATACAGAAGATCAATGTACAGAACCCTTCAAGACATCAGGAAGGAAATGAGGCAATACGCAGAACAAGCCAAGGAGCACACAGATAGAGCAATTGAAGAAATGAGAAAGATTATTTAAGAACATAATGAAAAATTTAATAAGCTGGAAAAATCCATAGGCAGACAGCAATCAGAAATTCAGAAGATTAACAATAAAATTGCAGAAGTAGACAACTCAACAAAGTCAGAGGAGCAGAATTGAGCAAGCGGGAGGCAGAATTTCTGAACGTGAAGATAAATCACTTGGCACTAAGATATTTGAAGAAAAATCAGATAAAAGGATTTTAAAAAATAAAAAAAGTTAAGAATCATGTGGGACTCTATCAAAAGAAATAACCTATGAGTGATTGGAGTACCAGGACAGGGAGGGTTAACAGAAAATACAAAGAGAATTGTTAAATATTTGTTGGCAGAAAACTTCCCTGATATCGAGAAAGATGAGAAGATATCTATCCAAGATGCTCATTGAACTCCACACAAGGTAGATGTTAAAAGAAAGCCACCAAGACATATTAAAATCAAACTTGCCAAAACCAAAGATAAAAGAGCAGCTAGGGATAAACGAAAAGTCATCTACAAAGGAGAGCCAATAAGAATAGGCTCAGACTACTCGGCAGAAACCATGTAGGCAGAAAGGCAATGGGATGACTTATTTAAAAAACTGAAGGAAAAAAATTGCCAACCAAGAATCATATATCCAGCAAAACTGTCTCTTAAATATGAAGATGAAATCAGGATATTTCCAGATAAACAGAAGTTTAGGGAATTCATAAAAACCAGACCAAAACAATAAGAAATACTAAAGGGAGTTCTTTGGTTAGAAAATCAATAATATCAGGTATCAACCCAAGACTAGAACACTGGGCAGAGCAATCAGAAGTCAACCCAAACAGGGAAATCAAAAAAACAAAGCAAGATTAAAAAAATGCTCAAAACAGGGTAACATCTATGTTATTATGTAAAAGAAGACAACATTAGAACAATAAAGGGGGCTAAGAAATGTACTCATAGATCTTCCAATGGAGAGGAAGATAAGGCAATACAAAGAAATAAAATTTAGGTTTAAATTTAGAAAAATAGGGATAAAAAATAAGGTAACCACAAAGGAGACAAACTATCCTACACATCAAAATAAAATACAAGAAAAAAATAGAGACTCAGCAGAAACAAAACCAAAAACAACGAATGTGAAGAAAGGACAATATGTAAAGATAATCTACTCAGCACATAAAATTAAGTGGGAAAACAAAACTGTCAACAACACACAAAAAAAGACATCAGAATGATAGCATTAAATTCACACCTATCCATAATTACGCTGAATGTAAATAGACTAAATGCAACAATAAAGAGACAGAGAGTGACTGAATGGATTTAAAAACACGATCTGTCTATATGCTGCCTACAGGAGACACACCTTAGACTTAGAGGCACAAACTCAAACTCAAAGGATGGAAAAAATATATCAAGCAAACAACAATCAAAAAAGAGCAGGAGTGGCAATATTAATTTCTGACAAAATAGAATTAAAGTTAAATGTATCAGAAAGGATGAGGAAGGACACTATATAATGATTAAGGGGACAATATACCAAGAAGATATAAACATACAAAATATTTTTGCACCCAATGATAGGGCTGCAAGATACATAAAACAAACTCTATCAGCATTGAAAAGTGAGATAGATAGCTTCACAATAATAATAGGAGACTTCAAAATACCACTTTCCGTGAAGGACAGGACATCCAGAAAGAAGCTCAATAAAGACAGGGAAAATCTAAATGCCACAATCAACCAACTTGATCTCATAGACATATACAGAACACTCCACCCAACAGCCACCAAGCATACTTTCTTTTCTAGTGCACATGGGACATTCTCTAGAATAGACCACATATTAGGTCATAAAGAAAGCCTTAGCAGAATCCAAAACACTGAAATCTTACAAAGTATCTTCTGTGACCATAAGGCCATAAAAGTGGAAATCAATAACAGAAAAAGCAGGGAAAACAAATCAAGCACTTGGAAACTGAACAACACCCTGCTCAAAAAAGACTGGATTATAGAAAATATTAAGGATGGAATAAAGAAATTCATAGAATCCAATGAGAATGAAAACACTTCCTATCAGAACCTTTGGGACACAGTGAAAGCAGTGCTCAGAGGTCAATTTATATCAATAAATGCACACATACAAAAAGAAGAAAGGGCCAAAATCGAAGAATTATCCCTACAACTTGAACAAATAGAAAGAGAGCAACAAAAGAAACCCTCAGGCACCAGAACAACACAAGGAATAAAAATTAGAGCAGAACTAAATGAAATAGAAAATAGAAAAACAATTGAAAGAATTCACAAGACCAAAAGCTGGTTTTTTGAAAAAATCAACAAAATTGATAAACCATTGGCCAAACTGACAAAAGAAAAACAGGAGAGGAAGCAAATACCTGAATAAGAAATGAGATGGGCGATTTTACAACAGACCCAATCGAACTTAAAAGAATCATATCAGATTACTATGAAAAATTGTACTCTAACAAATTTCAAAACCTGGAAGAAATGGATGAATTCCTAGAAACACACTACCTACCTAAACTAACACAAACATTGATAGAACAACCAAATAGACCCATAACGAAAAAAGAGATTGAAAAGGTAATAAAAAAAAAAATTCCCAACAAAAAAAAAGCCCTGGCCCAGACGTCTTCACTGCAGAGTTCTACCAAACTTTTAGAGAAGGATTAACACCACTACTACTAAAGGTATTTCAGAGTATAGAAAAGGATGGAATACTCTCAAACTCATGCTATGAAACCACCATATCCCTGATACCAAAACCAGGTAAAGACACCACAAAGAAAGAAAATTACAGACCTATATCCCTAATGAACTTAGATTCAAAAATCCTCAACAAAATTCTAGCCAATAGAATTCAACAACATGTCAAAAAAAAAAAAAATTCACCATGACCAAGTGGGATACATACAAGGTATGTATGGTTCAATATTAGAAAAACCATTAATGTAATCCATCAAGTAAATAAAAAAAAAAGACAAGAATCATATGATTTTAACAATTGATGCCAAAAAGGCATTTGACAAAGTTCAACACCCATTCATGATAAAAACTCTCAGCAAAATAGGAATAGAAGAAAAATTCCTCAACATAATAAAGGGCCTTTATACAAAGCCAATAGCCAACATCGTCCTAAATGGAGAGAGCCTGAAAGCATTCCCCTTGAGATCGGGAACCAGACAAGGATGCCCTTTATCACTGCTCTTATTCAACTTTGTATTGGAGGTTCTAGGCAGAGCAATTAGGCTAGATAAAGAAATAAAGGGCATCCAGATTGGCAAGGAAGAAGTAAAATTATCTCTATTTGCAGATGACATGATCTTATACACAGAAAACCCTAAGGAATCCTCAAGAAAACTACTGAAACTAATAGAAGAGTTCAGCAGATTGGGACATGAGATAAAAAAAACCAAAAAGCAAACCTGTTGCTGTCGAATCGATTCCGACTCATGGTGACCCTATAGGACAGAGTAGAACTGCCCCATAGAGTTTCCAAGGAGCACCTGGTGGATTTGAACTGCCAACCTTTAGGTCAGCAGCTATAGCACTTAACCGCTATGCCACCAGGGTTTCCAGATACAAGATAAACATACAAAAATCAGTTGGATTCCTCTACGCCAACAAAAAGAACATCAAAGAGAAAATCACCAAATCAATACCATTTATAGTAGCCCCAAGAAGATACAGTACTTAGAAATAAATCTTACCACAGATATAAAAGACTTATACAAAGAAAACTACAAAACACTTCTGCAAGAAACCAAAAAGACCTACATAAGTGGAAAAACATACCTTGCTCGTGCATAGGAAGACTTAACATTATAAAAATGTCTATTCTACCAAAAGTCGTCTATAGGTTTAATGCAATTCTGATCCAAATTCCAAAGACATTCTTTAATGAGATGGAGAAACAAATCACCAACTTCATATGGAAGGGAAAGAGGCCCTGGATAAGTAAAGCATTACTGAAAAAGAAGAACAAAGTTGGAGGCCTTACTCTGCCTGATTTGAGAACCTATTATACTGCCACAGTAGTCAAAACAGCCTGGTACTGGTACAACAGATACATAAACCAATGGAACAGAATTGAGAATCCAGACATAAATCCATCCAGATATGAGCAGTTGATACTTGACAAAGGCCCCAAAGCAGTTAAATGGGGAAAAGACAGTCTTTTTAACAAATGGTGCTGGCATAACTGGATATCCATCAGCAAAAAAAATGAAACAAGACCCGTACCTCACTCCATGCACAAAAACTAACTCAAAATGGATTAAAGACCTAAATATCAAATCTAAAATGATAAAGATCATGGAAGAAAAAATAGGAACAATGTTAGAAGCCGTAATACATGGCGTAAACAGTATACAAAACATTACTAACAATGAAGAAGAAAAACTAGATAACTGGGAGCTCCTAAAAATCAAACTGCTATGCTCATCCAAAGACTTCACCAAAAGAGTAAAAAGATTACCTACAGACTGGGAAAAAAATTTTAGCTATGACATTTCCAATCAGTGCCTGATTTCTAAAATCTACATGATACTGCAAAAACTCAACTACAAAAATACAAATAACACAATTAAAAAATGGGCAAAAGATATGAACAGATACTTCACTGAAGAAGACAACCAGGTAGCTAAGAGATACATGAGGAAATGCTCACAATCATTAGCCATTAGAGAAATACAAATCAAAACTACAATGAGATTTCATCTCACGCTAAGGCTGGCATTAATCCAAAAGAACACAAAATAATAAATGTTGGAGAGGCTGTGGAGAGGCTGGAACACTTATATACTGCTGGTGGGAATGTCAAATGGTACAACCACTTTGGAAATCCATTTGGCACTTCCTTAAAAGGCTAGAAATAGACCTACCATATGATCTAGCAATCCCATTCCTTGGAATATATCCTAGGGAAATAAGAGCCTTTACAGGAATAGATACATGCACACCCATGTTCATTGCAGCACTGTTTACAATAGCAAAAAGATGGAAGCAACCAAGGTGCCCATCAAGAGATGAATGGATAGACAAATTATGGTATATTCACACAATGGAATACTATGCATAGATAAAGAACACTAATGAATCTGTGAAACATTTCATTACATGGAGGAATCTGAAAGGCATTATGCTGAGTGTAATTAGTCAGTTGCAAAAGGACAAATATTGTATAAAACCACTGTTATAAGAACCCAAGAAATAGTTTAAACAGAGAAGAAAATATTCTTTGATGGTTACGAGAGGGGGGATGGAGAGAGGGTGAGCAACGGGTATTCACTAATTAGATAGTAGATAAGAACTACTTTAGGTGACAGGAAAGACAACACACGATACAGTCGAGGTCAGCACAATCGGACTAAACCAAAAGCAAAGAAGTTTCCTGAATAAACTGAATGCTTCAAAGGCCAGCATAGCAGAGGCAGGGGTTTAGGGACCATGGTTTCAGGGGACATCTAAGTTAATTGGCATAATAAAATCTATTAAGAAAACATTCTACATTCCACTTTGGAGAGCAGTGTCTGGGGTCTTAAAACCAGTAAGCGGCCATCTAAGATGCATCAATTGGTCTCAACTCACCTGGATCAAAGGAGAATGAAGAACACCAAGGACACGAGGTAATTACGAGCCCAAGAGACAGAAAGGGCCACATAAACCAGAGACTACGTCAGCCTGAGACCAGAAGAGCTAGATGGTACCTGGCTACAACTGATGACTGCCCTGACAAGGAACACAACAGAGAACCCCTGAGGAAGCAGGAGAACAGTAGGATGCAGACCCCAAATTCTCGTAAAGAGACCAGACTTAATGGTCTGACTGAGACTAGAGGGACCCCTTTGGTCATGGCCCCAGACCTTCTGTTCATCCAGGACAGGAACCATTCCCAAAGCCAACTCTTCAGACAGGGATTGGACTGGACGATGTTTTGGGGAGGGATGTTGGTGAGGAGTGAGCTTTTTAGATTAGGTGGACACTTGAGACTATGTTGGGATCTCCTCCCTCAAGGGGAGATGATAGAGGGTAGAGGGGGTTAGAAGCTGGCGAAATAGACACAAAAAGAGAGAGTGGAGGGAGGGAGCAGGCTGTCTCATTAGGGGGAGAGCAATTGGTAGTATGTAGCAAGGTGTATATAAGCTTTTGTGTGAGAAATTGACTTGATTTGTAAACTCTCACTTAAAGCACACAAAAAAAGCGTTTAATTAGGGATTCTGCACATGCGTACAGGCGTTCTCAACTGAGGTGCTAAGGGCAATGTGCATGGGGAGCAGGCAGTGTTGTTCAGATTGTAGGACGTTGAGCCCTCATGCCTCCCACCTAATATAGAATGGCAATGCAGCCTTAGTCATCAGGACAACGAAATTTCTCCCAGTCATTGCCAAATGCTTCCCGGAGGCTGGTATTGTCACCCTGTGAGCATGGTGTCTCCTGAGAGGGGTAGCACATTCACTTGTTATTGGATGCTGACCTCTGTGGATTTGGAGTGTGATGAATCCCTAGGACTTCCACCGAGGGACGGTGTAACCTGCAGAACTGAAACCAGTAATGCACAGCGCACAACAGTTAGCAGACACAGGGTGGAGCAGCTCACCCCGGGCTCCAGGATGCCACTGTCGGAAACAGACCCAGGCGTCCATCGCTCCTCTAGAGAGACTCGGGACATTACGCAAATGGTCTATTTCTTCTTGTAAATGCAGCTACATGTGGAAATTCCTGGATCTTGATTTATAGATAGGGTAATCACACTTCTTGGTTTCCCTAGGAACAGTCCTGGTTTATGTTGTTTGCTTGGCATAATTATTAATAACTCCCTCTTTCCCATTGGAATGTGTCCTGGTTTGGATAATAATATATACGTTCCCCTTAAAAAAACAAAACAAAACAAAACTTGCTGTTGAGTTGACACCAACTGCATGGCAACACCCTGTGTGTCAGAGTAGAACTATGCTCCGTGGAGTTTTCAGATGTAGATTGCTAGGACTTTCTTCTGAGGATGGACTTGAACCTCCAACCTTTTGGTTAGCAGCAGAGTGCATTAACAATTTGCACCACCCAGGGACTCGTGTGTTCTAGTTTAGAGAACTTTAAATATTATCTATTTGTCCAGAGGGCATAGGTTAAAATGAGCTCACATCTATCACACTATCCCTGCTGAAGTATTTGAAAGAAAATAATAGACAATATGGTCACAGCTATGCATATTTTTTTCATATAGATTACTTTTTCATAGCACATATATGTACATATATGTGTGTATATATATATACTTGTGCACACAAATACAGACTCACAAAAGAAAAATTGTTGAATCAAAAGTATGAGCATTTTTGAGGATCTTGATATACGCTGTTAAAGCATCTTACCGAAGGGTTGTATATCATCATACGGTACCATGAGTCAGAGAAAGTGGATACTTCACCATTTCACCAGATAGCAAGTATTGTCGTTTACAGAAATATTTTGCTAATTCATAGAAGAAAATAATCTTGTTTTAATTTCAAACCTAAAAACAAACCCATTGCTGTTGAGTCGAATCTGACTCATAGCAACCTGATAGGACAGACTAGTACTGCCCCCACAGAGTTTCCAAGGAGTGCCTGGTAGATTTGAACTGCTGACTTTATGGTTAAGAGCCATAGCACTTAACCACTATGCCACCAGGGTTTAATTTCAGCATCTTTAAAAAAAATTATTCACTGGGTTGGAGATTTTTTATGTGTCAATTTATTAGCAGCATTTTGTCTTCTCGTGAATTACTCGTTCTTGTACAATTACCTTTAACGGATGTATTGTTTTTCTTATCAATTGGCATGCACTTTTAAATAGAGTTGCTAGATCTTTGCCTGTTGTCATTTTCTGCAAAGAGGAAATGTGCGTAAGGTCACGTAACTAGTGGCTCAGATGACCAGATTTGATCTGAGGTTGGTCTGACTTTGGAGCTCATTCTCTTTCAATTACACTGTTCTTCCCAGGATGCTAGAGAAATGGTGAATTAGACAATGTCTGTGTGGGGTCTGAGGTAACTCAGAGTCAGGACCTACATAAATATGGAGCTTAATTACGGTGTTGCAGGTCCTGGAAATGTCTTATAAATAATTTCTCATTTAACCTCAAAATACTCCTATTAAATGAGAATCAAGTGTAATTATGATATTGACATTTTACAGATGAAGCTTCTAGAGTAAAGTAATAGCCACGTGCATTAGGTCAAGCAGAGGTCAAATTGAGTCTTAGACTCGAAACTATTATTTTATGATAATATGGTAACATTCCAATTTATCTGTCACCATCAGAGGGATGAGGCAGGTCACTTCAGTTACTTTTTCAGTTAAATAAAAATTATCCCTTTAAATACCAATTTAAAAAATATTTAATAGAAGTTTCAGAAAAACAGGATTGATTGATCACACACTTTTATCTTTTCTCCCTCTTGAGAAACTGCTACAATGAGAGTAAATACAGTTTTAAAAGGTCTAAAACACAACAATAAGGAGAACATCATAGAAGAAAAATTTAAATAAATTTCTAAGAGAGGCAGAAAAGAGAAGGGCGGGAGAGAGAAAGAGAGAGTAGATAAGGCAGATTTACCTGTTGAAGCAGGACAGAAGAAGCCACTACAAAGCAGTGCTATTCAATTGTGGCCCGAGGACCAGCAACACCAGCAGAACCTGAGTCCCATGCCAGACCTACTGATTCAGATCTTTTTGGATTGGAGTCGGGGCAGCAACCCTCATTTAATGAGCTTAGGTGATTCTTAAGGAGCGCTGGTGGCACATGGGTTAACTGCTTGATTGCTAATACAGTCTTCTAGTCCCCAGTTGGTGTCCCCTCTCTTCCCACCTCCCACTCTGTCCTGCACCACAAAGGGCCTCCTGTGCATCTGTGTGTGTGTGTGTGTGTGTGTTTCTTGTGTTCAAAATATACACACCAAAACATTTGTCAACACACCAACTTCCAAATTTACAACTCAATGACATTGATTACAGTTTTCATGTTGCGCCACTGTAAACTCTGTCCCTCCAAAACATGCCACCACCATCAACATAAACCCAATGGCCCCTAAGAAAACTTCCCCTTGCCCCCACCCTCCCACCCCTAGTAACCATCAATAATCTTCGATTTCTATATTTGTTTATTTTATGTAAGTGAGACGATACAGCCCTTGTCCTTTTGCAACTGACTTGTTTCACTCAGCATGGTGTTTTCAAGGTTGCTCCATGTTGTGGCATGCATCCAGAACTTCGCTTCTCTGTACAGCTGTGTAATATTCCAGTGCATGTGTATACCTCCTTTTGTTTATACCCTCACCTGTTGATGGACATTTCAGTTATTTCCACCTTTTGGCTATTGTGAAAAGTGTTGCAACGAGCATTTTCTGTTTGTGTCCCTGCCTTTACTTTTTCTGGGTATGTACCTAGGATTGGAACTGCTGGGACATATGATAATTCTATATTCAACTTTTTGAGTAACCACTGCACTGTTTTTTCACAGTGGTTGCAGCAGCAGTCGATGAGGATTCCAGTTTCTTTATAACCTTGCCAACACTTGTTTTTTCCTAGGTTTTTTTTTTTCATCATTGCCATGCTAATGGGGGTGAGATGAAAGCTCATCGTGGTTTTGATTTGCATCTCCCTAAACAGTTAATGGGAAACCCAAACCCTGGTGGCATAGTGGTTAAGAGCTATGGCTGCTAACCAAAAGGTTGGCAGTTCAAATCTACCAGTCGCTCCTTGGAAACCCTATTGGGTTTCTCTACTCTGTCCTATAGGGTTGCTATGAGTTGGAATTGACTCAACAGCAACAGGTTTAATGGTCAATGAAGTTGACTATCTTGTCATGTGCCTGTTGTCCATCTGAATATCCTATCTGGTGAAATTTCTGTTTATGTCCTTTACCCATTTTTTGATTGCATTGTTTGTCTGTTTGCTGTTAAGTTGTTGTTGCGTGCCATCGAGTCAATTTAGGACTCATAGTGATCCTATAGAACAAAGTAGAAGTGCCCCACGGGCTTTGCTTGGCTGTAATTTTTAAGGGAGCAGATTGCAAGTCTTTTCTCCCATGGAGCTACTAGGTGACTTCCAACCTCTGACCTTTCAGTCAGCAGCTGCGTGCTTAACCATTGTGCCACCAGGGCTCCTTTTTGCTAAGTTGTAGATGTTTTATACGTATTTTGGATATTAGGCCTTTGTCTAATATATGGTTCCTGAAAATTTTCTCCCAATCTGTAGGTAGTCTTTTCACTTTGTTGATAAAACCCTTTGATGTACAAAAGTCTTTAATTTTTGTGAGGTCCCATGTATCTATTTTGCCTGTCGATACTGGAGTTTCTGTTACCTTATCTGATAACATTGTTAATCACTTGGAGAGTGTTGATGCTTGTTCACTAGGTGATCACCTTGAAATTGTAAAGGCTTGAATTTTCTCACTGATAGAGCAGATATGTTGAATGCCCAAGGTTTTGACCCAATTCCTCTAATTTGGAGAGATAAATTCCAAACTCTGTCTTTCCTGAAGTGGGCTGGACCTAAAATGTTCTGTTCAGCTAGTTCAGCTTTCTAGCTGTTGTTTTCTACCAGGCTCCTTCACACATGGGCAGTTCAGGGATCATCCAAGGATGTGAGGGGAATTCATGTGCAGGGTTTGGAGTGCCCTTAACTTCCACCACTTTCTTTTGAAGACTTCCCCCCTCAGTTTTCAGCTACCATGGCAGCCCTGCTTCATTCTCTAACATTTCAAGCCAGTTAACCTGAGGCTTTGTGCATAATCCAACCAACCTGTGCTTCGCAGACCACAGGGTGCCCTTAGGGGAAAGGCCCTATAATATCTGCCTGCTTTTGGTTACTCTCCAGTGCCTCCAAACACTTCCTTTTAAATATTGTTCAGTATTTATATTGTCTTCTGAGGAAGAATTAATCCACTAAAAGTTACTCTACCTTTACCAGAACTGGAACTTTTAATAGTTTTCTGTCCTGGTGGTACGGTGGTTAAGAGCTACGGTTGTTAACCAAAATGTTGGCAGTTTGAATCCACCAGGCACTCCTTGGAAACCCTATGGGGCAGTTCTACTCTGTCCTATAGGGTCGCTATGAGTAGGAATCGACTTGATGGCAACTTTTTAAATTTTAATTGGATTTTTAGCTATACCTTTTTACATTTTTTTTAAGTGGTTAATTTAGGGCTAACGTAAAAAAAAATATGCATCCTTAATTTATCACGGTGCATGTACAGTTAATATTGTACCATTTACCACAAAAATCTAGAATTTTAAAAGAGTAAAATTCCTTTTACCACCCCACAGCCTTTGTACTATTGTTGTCATATATGCCGCACCAAAATATGCAGTAAACCCTAGAATGCTGTTTTCATTTTTTTGAAGTCAATTGTTTTCAAAGATATGAAAAGTAAAAAAAAAAAAAAAAAAAAAAAGACTTTGAATCTACTCTTTTTAATACTCTTTAGTACTCTTTCCTAGAGCCTCGAGTTACCATTTGGTGTCATTGTTGCAGCCTGAAAAATGTCCTTTCATAACCCTAGTAGGGCACGTCTGCAGCCAACACATTTCCTTGTCTTTTTTCTTTTTCTTTTTTAATCCAAAAACGCCTTTATTTCACCATCATATTTGAAGGGTAATTCTGCTGGCTATAGAATTCTGGATTGAGAGCTTTTTTTTTTTTTTTTTAAGAACTTTAAAGGTGTTCTACTGTTTTCACATTTCCAGATTTCCTGGCCAGGTAGAAACCCCTATGAAATGCACAGCAAATTATAGAACTTTTTGATACTTTGCTATTACCTAAGGAGAGAAAAATAAAAAAAGTTTTTCAAGCAAAAATGTTTCATGATATTACCCACAATAAAAAAACCAAACCCATTGCCATCAATTTGATTCCGACTCACAGCAACCCTATGGGACAGAGTAGAACTGCTCCATAGGGTTTACAAGGAGTGCCTGGTGGATCTGAACTACCTATCTTTTGGTTGGCAGCCATAGCTCTTAACCGCTACACCACCAGGGTTTCCTTACCCACAATAGCAGAGATAAATTGAGAATACATAATATTGAACTAATAGCCATAGGACAATTTCAAGGGTAAGCCCAAGAGTGTCTCTTATTCATAACCTATCTACCAACAACATAATCCTGGCAAGCCCTTAATGATGGAACATGGACAGGAACCAAAGCCAAATGGGCTGTATGTTCTGTTTTTTTTTTTTGTTTATTCCCAGGGTAGGTTGAGAATTTTCTTCGCAGAGATCTACAGCCCTAATGACCACGTTCAACTTTTTTTCCAGCAGTTAAATGCCACCATTTGGCCCCTGTCATGCTGGCATCTCATGATTCCCAATGAATTCAGGGAGTCAAGTTCAGTGGCAGAATTTTTCTCTAACAATCCTGGTCAGCAGAGAATAGTCACTAAAGAGCTCTTCAAAGATGATTCTGCTCTGCTAGCAGATTCACTTCTAAAATTCTTGGAAGGAGTGTCTTCTGGATACTTCGAGTTGAAATTGTTAGTGGTCAGGTTAGAAGATCTTACATGACAGACTCCTCCAGCATTCTGGTCTCTTTAAGCCTTTGGATGCCTTCCTTAGTACACCTGTCATGGACTGAATTGTGTCTCCCAAAAATATGTGTATCAGTTTGGCTAGGCCATGATTGCCAGTATTGTGTGATTGTTCACCATTTTGAAATCTGATGTGATTTTTTCATGTGTTGTAAATCCTATCACTATGATGTTAATGAGATAAATTATCAGTAGTTATGTTGATGAGATCCACAAGATTAGATATTGTCTTAAGCCAATCTCTTTTGGATATAAAAGGAAGAAGTGAGCACAGAGACAGGGGGACCTCATACCATCAAGAAGGCAGTGCCGGTAGCAGAGCTCGTCCTTTGGATCCAGGGTTCCTGAGTGGAGGAGCTCCTAGACCGGAAGACTGATGACAAAGAACTTCCTCCAGAGCCGACAGAGAGAGAAAGTCTTCCCCAGGAGCTGGCACCCTGAATTTTGATTTCTAGCCTACTAGATTGTGAGAGAATACATTTCTCTTTGTTAAAGCCATCTACTTGTATTTCTATTATAGCAGCACTAGATGACTGAGACAACATTAAAGGCATTCTGGCATTTAAACCTTATCCAGATTTCAGTCTACCTATTGTGCAAACTGTTAGAGCCTCTCCAGACCACTTGAGCTAACACACTGAATACAGAATCTCTGCTCATTACACTCATATCAGTAAATTTGTCCTGGACTAATATTATACCCCTTCCATCATGATCTGAACTCTTTCTGTCCTTTTTCTTCTTCTCTATCTCTTCTTCTCTATCTTTCATAGCATTACAAAGAAAAGCATACATTTTCATTTAGTTGCAGTCCCCTCCCACTTCATATATCCCTTTACATAAGTGAAAATATTAACCTTTTCATTTATTGAAAACCATGGCGGTGGGGCTTTGTCACTAGGCTAAGGCACTAGCTGCCTTAGGAGGAGGTGGGTCAGGATTGGCTGCCCCTGGCTGGACCTGTGCACCCTGAATCTCCACAAATCACAACAAACTGCCTGGCTTCAGGAAATGTTATTTGAATTGGCTCCTGGGAAAGAAGGGTAAAAACCTAACAACTGTGTCTTAGTTTTATCTTTGAGCTGGATGGTGGGGCTATGCGTTTCTCTTCCCCTTGGGGAACAAAGGAGCTGGGCTGGTATTTAATTTCATCATGAGAATCAACACTATGACCATCCTGGGGCCTGTACCCACCAGTCTCATTCCTCTGACTGTATTTAGTCCATTATGAATATGGAAGAACGTTGAAAATGATTCACATCGACATCCCTCTGTCTAGCCTAATAACGTCAAAGTCATTAACGACAAATGTTAAGTTCACCCTGACAGTGTGATTTGGAAATCTAAGCCCTCTTGAGTGCCCTGCTCTGCCTGTTCTGTTAGCCTGAACAAAAGAACCCAGCATACATGCCCTCCTATTCCCTGATTACCTCCCCCTCCAAAGGGGAAAAAAAGATATAAAGGCCAGGGAGAAAAAAGGTTGCTGAACTGTTGGAAATGCAGAGCCAGTAGGGGCACCCGCGTTCATCAAAAAGAAAGAGGGGGGAGAGTAAGATGGGAGTTAGCTAAAAGACTTCTCTTTTTCTCTCTGTGTGTGTGTCTCTCTCTGTCTCTGAGTTTCACTCTGTGCATTCTGATTGAGCTGCTTATGCTCTACAATCCCAACCATCACTCTCTCATCTGTCAGCCTTAAGGTCTTTATTATTTTTTCTACTCAGGCTTTTCCCCAAAAGGACTTTTCCACATATTACCTCACATGTTACTCTGCTAATGGCGGTGAGTCTGGTCATGTGCCCTTTGCCTTTATAGTATTTATAAGAATTTATTTATTTAGGTAAATATTTGTTTACCTCACTAGCCTGTAAATTCTGTGAGAGTAGGGATTTTGTTTTGCTCACCATTTTATAGAGCTCGGAGCAGTGAGTAGCATATAGTGATGGTACAGAAATAGTAGTTGAATAAGCAAATAGAAAGAAGGGTGGGAGGGAGGCAGGAAGGAAGGAAGGAAAAATTAAAGGAAGGATAAAAGGGGAAAAAAGAAAATAATCAAATATCGACTTCATTTTTATAGAAGATGAAACAGAGGCATTAAGCTGGTGAGCCATTTGATTCAGACCTCTTAGTAAAACAATGGAAAATTCTACATGAGTTTCTCATTTCCACATTCTGGCTTTGATGTTCACCCTCCCTCACCCTCTCCATAGTTCCTTCCCCCCACCCCCACTACCTGGAGACTGTCTGGTCTTCTAAAACTAATGTATATGGAGGCTTACCCATGCATGCCTAACCCTGACTTTGCCTCTCTCGTGTCTGTAACAGATCACAGTATGCAAGTAAACACTAGATAATTGTGTGGTCGGGGTAGAGTATTATAAAAGGAAAACTTTGCTTTTCTATGCTTCCTGTGAGGACTGGCCATTACAAACAATTATCTAACCTCTTTACAGCTATTTTTTTTTCTTTACACCTATCCTCACAACCAAACTGTTTAGCTTAATTCTTGAAACCCAAGGTTAGAATTAGTCTTCTGATTGGGTTGCATCACTTGACTTGTGATAAAGAGAAACCCATGATACAGCAAAACTGATGATACAGCTTCATCTACTTGTGTTTATCTTCCTCTCCTTTCAAATAAGTCTTTGCCCAAGGATTGTGCTCTAGAGGAAGAATCTGCCTCAGCTCTCCACCCTTCCCAGCAACAGGGAACCTTCCTATACAAAGACAATTGGCTCAAAGAGAAGTGAGATCAATTAGTTCCCCCTCCTGCAGCCAAAGAAAGACTGAGGCGGGGAGGGGGGGAAAGATTCACATAGTTTCTTCCTTCTCCACTTCCAGTGAGAACCCAAGAAATTGCTCTCAACCTCTTGATGTTGAGGGGAAAAGAGACTTAGTGGTACCTTCTTTCTACTTCATAAAGAGAGAAAAGAACTAATTTTGTAAACTTAACTTACTAATAGGTATTCTGTTAAAAGTTGAGAAATTAAGATTATAAAGCGCATGTGTTGTGAGCGCTTGGATAAAGGTGTGGCAATTTTTAATCCCTTGGAACAATTACAGGATCAGCATGAACTGGTCATATCTGACAAAACCTTTCTTTTGAGAAATTATATTGGAAGATAGGGGAAATGCCACAGACCCCACGTACATTCTTTTCATATATGCATTGTGTTACCAAGCCAGGATGGAACAGCTAATATGATAAACCATGGAAATAAGATTGAAAATCAACTCAACAAGTTTCAATTTTCTTTACTATAAATGAAACCAGTTGCTGTCAATCTTGACTCACGGCAACCCCATGTATGTCAGAGTAGACACACATGGCTGATATTTCCGAAGTAGTAGGCACCTCTGGGTGGACTTGAACCACCAACATTTGGGTTAACAGCCAAGTGTGTTACCATTTGCACCAACCGGGGACTTTCTTGTTGATAATGTGAACAAAATAGTTTTTTTTTCTCTGTGTCTGGTTCTCTACCCAAATTTTCAATGTTCTTTTAAAATCAACTTTGTTGAAGTATAACTTATATACAGTAAATGTATTCATTTTAAGCTTACAGCTATGCGTCAGAATCGACTCGAGGGCACTGGGTCACTAGGCTTAGTTTGATGAGTTTCGACAAATATGCACACCTACCACAATTGATATACAGAACTTCAATTCTTTTTTGGTATTATGATTCGGTTACTAAATTCATCCTCCACTCTCTGCTACCACTTTCCATTATGGTCCCAGAGACAGAAAGTTAATTGGATGCTTGAGATGAAAAATGCTTTGAACAGTCTTTATTTAAGTTACCATGCAGAGTTGGTTAGGCATTTTCTAAGCTTCCAGGTCAGATGGGAGGCGTTTTGTGTAGTGATTAAGAGCATGGACTCTGGAATCACATCACCCAGTTTTAAATCCCAGCCCCACCACTTATATATCTGATCGTCTCTAAGACACCATCAATCATAAGATACACCATTATTATTTTAAACAGTAAAAAGAAAAAAAATGTCATCAATTAGACTATGGAGCAGTGCCTTAATGATGGTTCTACCTGACACATGCATCAGTCGCGCTAATCTTTCATTGCTTTGAAATTTATTTCTTCTTTTTCAAAGAATTTGGTCATTTATTACAGCGTTGCTTGGCATGTTATAGGCAATCCTTTTACACATACCTCAGTAATAAAGAAAAACAGCTTCGACTATTCGTGGGACTCACCCTTTCTTACAACGTCGTTGTTGTTTTGCAAGAAAATAAGGAACTGTTGTTATTCCTCCAGTGATAAATATTTGCTTCTCAAAATATAAAATTTATGGTCTGCTACTTTAATTTTGTCTTTCTGTATACACAATAACTTTTTTAAGATAATTTTTATTGTGCTTTAAGTGAAAGTTTACAAATCAAGTCAGTCTCTCACACGAAAACCCATATACACCTTGCTACACACTCCCAATTACTCTCTTCCTACAGCCCGTTCTCCCCTTCCACTCTCTCTTTTTGTGTCTATTTTGCCAGCTTCTAACCCCCTCCACCCTCTCATCTCCTCTCCAGGGAGGAGATGTCAACATAGTCTCAAGTGTCCACCTGATCCAAGAAGTTCACCCCTCACCAGCATCCCTCTCCAACCCATTGCCCAGTCCAATCCATGTCTAAAGAGTTGGCTTTGGGAATGGTTCCTGTCCTGGGCCAACAGAAGGTCTGGGGGCCATGACCACCGGGGTCCTTCTAGTCTCAGTCAGACCATTAAGTCTGGTCTTATAAGAATTTGGGGTTTGCATCCCACTGCTCTCTTGCTCCCTCAGGGGTTACACAATAACTTTTAATTTCAATGCCAAGTCATAGCGTACTTTTGTGAAGATATTTTAAACAGCAATTAAACTCAAAGCATAAAACGTCACTAAAGCAATAAAAATATGAACAGCTATGACCAAGGCTACACATGTGCATAATTACACTTATATCACATTGCTGCCTGGTTGCCAGCAATTATGAGCATCATTGATTCTAAGAGACAGTCTGATTTTAGAGATGTTAAAAGTATGAAAAATTGTGCATCCTGTAATTCATGAAATATAGGGCAAGTTAGGTGCCCTTGGGCAGGATATTTAATTCCCTTGTGCTTCTGGCTTCTCATTTATAAAATGAGGCTAATAATAATATCTGCCTCATTTTTTTTCATAAGGTACACGTGAAGATTAAATGAAACATTTAGAATAGTAACTGACATATAATACATCCAATAAATTAATAATTATTATCATCTTAGTTGTATTCATGTGTATCAGTTTTCTATTGCTGCATAACAAATTACCCCAAGCTTAGTGACTTAAAATAATTCATATTTATTATCTTAGAGTTTCTGTGAATCAGAAATTTGAGAGTGGCTTAGCAGGGTAGTTCTGGCTTAAGGTCCCTCCCGTGGTTGCAGTCAGGATGTTGACAGAGGCTATAGTCATCTGCATGTTTGACTGAAGCTGGAGAGTCCACTTTCTAGATGGCCTGCTCACACGGCTGTTGGAAGGAGGCCTCAGTTCCTTACCACATGGGCTTCCTCATAGGCTGCTTGAATGTCTTCATGACTTGGCAGTTGGCTTCCCCCAGGGAAAGTGATCCAAGAAAGAAAGGAACAAGTCACAATGCTTTTCATGACCTAATCTCTGAAGCCATACATTGTCACTTATATTTTATTCTGTTTGTTAGAAACACATCCCTAAGTCCAGCGCACACTCAAGGGAAGGAGACTTAAGCTCCCTCTCTTAAAGGGAGGAGTATCAAACAGTTTGTGAACACATCTTAAAACCACCACACCATGTTGACTTTAGGTCAAAATAACTATCATCAGCTTCTCTTTCATCTTTCCAATTTGTGGTGGTGGTGGTGGTTGTGTGCCATTGAGTTGGTCCCAACTCATAACGACCCTGTGTACAGCAGAATGAAACACTGCCCAGTCTTGTGCCATACTCACAGTCATTGTCATGCTTCAGCCCATTGTTGCAGCCACTGTGTCAGTCCATTTTGTTGAGAGTCATCCTTTTTTTCACTGACCCTCTATTTTATCAAGCATGATGTGCTTCTCCAGGGACTGGTCCCTCCTGATAACATGTCCAAAGTACATAAAACAAAGTCTCACCATATTCTCTTCTAAGGACCATCTGGCTGTACTTCTTCCAAGACAGATTTTTCTGTTCTTCTGGCAGTCCATGGTATATTCAATATTCTCCATGAACACTGTAGTTCTGTTGTTTTCTTTACCAACTGTATTAGACAAAGTCCCAACAAGAATCAGGTAGTACATTCAATTTAGGGTATTTGGAGGAGGCTTTATTTTACAAACATGTGGAAAGGTGTGTGGTAATACAGGAACCTGAAGCAAGCAGCACAGAGCAGTTACCCCTGTAGGTCTGAAGAGGTGAGGTGCTGTGAACTTACCAGGTGCTACAAGGACAGAGTCATGTAAAACAGTCTGTCATGAAAGGAGTAGTGATCTTTGGTCAAGGCACACAGCCAGCCAAGGCAACTTCATGGGAAGGAAGCCAGTAGAATAAATATCCTACCTGACTCTCCTCCCTCCCTCCAGTCTTCTGTTGGAGATCCTGATTAGCTAAAGTCAGAAGCAGGTTTGTTGCAGTACAAGGAGTACTAACTATATAGAAATCAGACTGCTGTGGGAGAGAACAGGGTAGGGAAAGGTGGACAATGGATCTAGATAAGTAAATTGGTGATATTCAACACAATCTACCCCTTTTCCTCCTTGTTCTCCCAAACACTGAGGACTCAATGTTCCATCAGCAACTTTGTCATCAGGGGGAGTGTGAAAATGGCGTGGAGGTGCTGTCTGACCTAGTCCAACCCCACAAGAGGGAAGGAAAACCAAGATCAACAGCCCAAGGCTGATTCCTATGAGACGAAAGTCAGACAAGCCTCCTCTTTGTGCCATCTTTACTAATTCTGACACCAACTGTCCTTTGCACAGCACCTTCTACTGGGCTCAATAACTCATTGCAATGGCCACACAGAACTCACAGATTATACTTAAAATTATGGGGTTTGTTCGGGAAGTAACAGTTACAATCCAGGCTCAAGATCACTGAGGACACAGTTCTCCCATCAGGATATCTTCTCCCCAACTGTACTCCCAGGCACTCCTCTCTTTGGCCCTCAGTTTCTGCCCAAAGGCACTTAGCTTGCACTCTCCATAGGCTGGGAAGTCCAGTGCACCGTCTCCTGCTGCCAGGTCTCTGCTGCCAGGTCCCTGCTGCTGGGTCTCTTCTTTTTATCTCTCCTTCCTTGGTGGTGGTGAGCTCCTCCCCTCTGCCCTGGAATTGACTCCCTTTTAAGGCAAAAATGACCAATCTCTTTGGTAGGCCACAATTACCCTATCACACAATCACCTGGGTGGGAGCTTACACTACTGTGGCTAGAAAGACCACACACAAAGGTAATGAAGTATCACACTGCAGGGAGATATCCAATTAGTCATGATCCTGAAAGCTAAAACATTAGCCACTTTCTGCATTTACACTTGCAAGGAGAAAAACAAGAGAAAGAATTAAGTAGCATAAAAACAATTTATAATCTCTGCCTCTGTGGCCATCATGAGGTTTAAGTTGATATTCATGGCTGTCTTCTTCCACCACAAATTTCATGTTCCCCTTACACTTTACCAGCATTACAGCTGGACAGGGTTCTTTGTAGAGATGATTAAACCTTAATTTCTGCAGAATCTGAGTTCTTGGTGGTCAAGTCTTTATTTTGCTGTCACAGATTTCCGCTGACCAGGGTTATCAGGCAAAAGAGTACTAAAAAAAACAATCCAGTGAATTCCCTCTGCTCTAGATATATAGTCTTTCTTGCTGTTTTTGTTTGGCAGCAACCAAATTCTCTTTGGTAATTTGTATTAATCACTCCACCCAGTACAATGACCCCTTCTTTGCTTGTTGGTTTGGAGGTATGAGGAACCCAGTATGGCCAGAAGTTTTCCAATTCATCTGAACCATGACTTGGCTCTCTGGTGGAAGCATTCTTCCATTGGATACTAGAATCTCTAAAGAAACATAACCCAAGTTCATAGGAGCAGAAAGGAAAAATTCTTTCAGTGGGTTATTAGACATAATAGTGAGAAAGGCCTCTGTAGCTTCCATGTCTTGATTCCTGAACCCACGCATCCTGGCTATGGGGGAGGTGGCATTGGTTTAAGCATGTGCCACATTCTGATTTATAACACCCCAATTGTTCAGGGTGTTGTTTCTCAGCTGGGATTACAACTGAACCAGTCCACTGCTTTATGAAGCCAGCTGCTTCTGCGAGTTGAGGGAATGACAAAACCAGTGAGATCTGTGGTTTTAAAATACACCCTTCTTTTGTAAAATGTGTCTACTGCTAAGAGGCACTGTTGTGTGGGACAAAAGAAAATATGCTTATTCTTGAGAGGAAAAGGTACTACCCACTTTTATAACAAGCAGAGTTCAATGTAACCACAGGTCCTCCTGGGAATGGTGCCACATAGGGGGCTCAGCATGGGTCTCTGTTATTGACAGGTTATTTACTCAGTCATGATAGTAGCCAGACTTTTCTTTTGGTAAGAGAAAAACCATGTTGTTGAGCCCATGCAGAGTCTTCATCCATGCTGCCCTAACCACTCTGCACATGAGTCTATTGAATAAGCACTGGGATACCTGGGGGAGGAGTCTGAGTGGCATCTTCAAGATGGGTCATCTTGTCCTCTTGGTCATTGGTTGTGGACACCCACTGCTGGGCATTTATCACAAGAATCTCTTCATTCTCTCTATTGTCAGAGCTTCATTAACATACTCCTACTCCAGACCTCCTTGTCACTAATTTTCCAATTTTGTCCTTTCCAAATTCCTGATGATCTAGCCAACCCAGTGCCCGCTGCCCATGAGTTAGGATAGATACGTAACTCAGGCCAACTTTTCTTCCACACAAAGTGTACAATAGAAAAAATTCTGCCCTGTTGTAGAATTTCCCAACTGCCCTTTTTTTTTTTTTTGCTGTATATTGTGAAGTTCTATGCATGAATCAGGACAACGCTTTTTATTTTTCGATGAACTGATCATAGGGAACACCACATGAGGTCATAGGTGTGGACTGAGGAGAAAGCAGTAAAACCCAATATGGGCTGGCACCATAGAAATCTGGGCTACCTGTTTGTGCAATTTACGTGTGCCTTCTTTACATTCTTAGGCTGTCTTTTGTATACCACTTCCCTCTTAAAGGAAACCCTGGTGGTGTAATGGCTAAGTGCTATGGCTGCTAACCAAAAGGTTGGCAGTTTGAATCCACCAGGCACTCTTTAGAAACTCTATGGGGCAATTCTAATCTCTTCTATAGGGTCACTATGAGTCAGAATCTACTCAAAGGCAATGGGTTCACTTTTTTGATTTTCCCCCGTATAATTACTGCTTCTGCATGTGTTCAGCTTTATGGTTCTATGAAGCAGCCCTGATGGGGCAACGGTTAAGCACTTGGCTGCTAACCAAGAGGTCAATGGTACAAACCCATGAGTGACTCCCACAGAGAAAAAACCTGGCAATCTGCTGCCATAAAGATTACAGCCTAGGTCAATAACAGAAAAAGCAGGGAAAGGAAATCAAACACTTGGAAACTGAACAATACCCTGCTCAAAATAGACCGGGTTATAGAAGACATGAAGGATGGAATAAAGAAATTCAGAGAATCCAATGAGAATGAAAACACTTCCTATCAGAACCTTTAGGACACAGCAAAAGCAGTGCTCAGAGGTCAATTTATATCAATAAATGCACACACACAAAAAGAAGAAAGGGCCAAAATTAAAGAATTATCCCTACAACTTGAAGAAATAAAAAGAGAGGAACAAAAGAAACCCTCAGATACCAGAAGAAAGCAAATAATAAAAACTAGGGAAGAATTAAATGAAATAGAGAACAGAAAAACAATTGAAAGAGTTAACAAGACCAAAAGCTAGTTCTTTGAAAAAATTTACAAAATTGATAAACCATTGGCCAAACCAACAAAGGAAAAACAGAAGAGGAAGCAAATAACCCAATTAAGAAATGAGATGGGAGATATTACAAGAGACTCAACTGAAATTAAAAGAATCATATCAGATTACTGTGAAAAATTGTACCCTAACAAATTTGAAAACTTAGAAGTGGATGAATTTCTGGAAACACACTAACTACCTAAACTAACACAGAGGTAGAACAACTAAATAAACCCACAACAAAAGAAGAGATTGAAAAGGTAATAAAAAAAACTCACCCCCCCCCCAAAAAAAAACCCCAGCCTGGACGGCGTCACTGCAGAGCTCTACCAGACTTTCAGAGAAGAGATACACCAGTACTATTGAAGGTATTTCAGAGCATAGACAAGGATGGAATATTCCCAAATTCATTCTATGAAGCCAGCATATCCCTAATTCCAAAACCAGCTAAAGACACCACAAAAAAAGAAAATTACAGAGCTATATCCCTCATGTCCACCCTAATGTGGAAATTATAGAACAATATCATTAATATCACACGCAAGCAAAATTTTGCTGACGATCATTCAAAAGCAGCTGCAGCAGTATATCAAAAGAGAACTGCCAGAAATTCAGGCTAGCTTCAGGAGAGGACATGGAACCAGGGATATCATTGTTGATGTCAGATGGATACTGGCTGAAAGCAGAGAATAACAAAAGGATGTTTACCTGTGTTTTATTGACTATGCAAAGGTATTTGACTGTGTGGATCATAACAAACTATGGATAACACTGCAAAGAATGAGAATTCCAGAACACTTAATTGTGCTCATGAGGAACCTTTACAGAGATCAAGAGGCAGTTGTTTAGACAGAACAAGGGGATACTGATTGGTTTAAAGTCAGGAAAGGTGTGCGTCAGGGTTGTATTCTTTCACCATACCTATTTAATCTGTGTGCTCAACAAATAATCTGAGAAGTTGGACTACATGAAGAAGAACGGGGCATCGGGATTGGAAAAAGACTCAATAACAACCTGCGTTATGCAGATGACACAACCTTCCTTGCTGAAAGTGAAGAGGACTTGAAGCACTTACTAATGAAGATCAAAGACCACAGCCTTCAGTATGGATTACACCTCAACATAAAGAAAACAAAAGTTCTCACAACTGGACCAACGAGCAACATAATGATAAACAGAGGAAAGATTGAAGTTGTCAAGGATTTCATTTTACTTGAATTCACAATCAACAGCCCTGGAAGCAGCAGTCAAGAAATCAAAAGATGCATTGCATTGGGCAAATCTGCTGCAAAGGACCTCTTCAAAGTGTTGAAGAGCAAAGATGTCACCCTGAAGACTAAGGTGCGCCTGACCCGAGCCATGGTATTTTCAATCGCATCATGTGCACGTGAAAGCTGGACAATGAATAAGGAAGACCGAAGAAGAGTTGACGCTTTTGAATTGTGGTGTTGGCAAAGAATATTGAATATACAATGGACTGCCAAAAGAACGAACAAATCTTTCTTGGAAGAAGTGCGGCCAGAATGCTCCTTAGAGGCGAAGCTGCGTTTTACATACTTTGGACATGTTTTCAGGAGGGATCACCCTGGAGAAGGACATCATGCTTGGCAGAGTACAGTGTCAGCGGAAAAGATGAAGACCCTCAACGAAGTGGATTGGCACAGTGGCTGCAACAATGAGCTCAAGCATAACAACGATTGTAAGGATGGCACAGGACTGGGCAGTGCTTTGTTCTGTTGTGCATAGGGTCGCTATGAGTCAGAACTGACTCAATGGCACCTAACAACAACAACATATCCCTCATGAACTTAGATGCAAAAATCTTCAACAAAATTCTAGCCAATAGAATTCAACAACATATCAAAAAATCATTCACCATGACCAAGTGGGATTCATACCAGGTATTCAGGGATGGTTGGACATTAGAAAAACAATTAGTGTAATCCATCACATAAATAAAACAAAAGACAAGAACCACATGATCTTATCAATTGATGCAGAAAAGGCATTTTATAAAGTTCAACACCCATTCATGATAAAAACTCTCAGCAAAATAGGAATAGAAGAAAAATTCCTCAACATAATAAAGGGCATTCATGCAAAGCCAACAGCCAACATTGTCCAAATGAAGAGAGTCTGAAAGCATTCCCACTGAGATCTGGAACAAGACAGGGATGCCCTTTTTCATTGCTCTTATTAAACATAGTACTGGAGGTCCTAGCCAGAGCAATTAGGATAGACAAAGAAATAAAGGGCATCCAGATTGGTAAGAAATAAATAAAAGTATTTCTATTTGGAGATGACATGATTTTATACACAGAAAACCCTAAAGAATACTGAAGAAAACTACTGAAACTAACAGAACAGTTCAGCAGAGTATTGGGATACAAGATAAAAAAAAAAAAAAAAACATACAAAAATCAGTTAGATTCCTCTTCACCAACAAAAAGAACATTGAAGAGGAAATCACCAAATCAACACCATTTACAGTAGCCTCCAAGAAGATAAAATACTTAGGAATAAATCTTACCAGAGACGTAAAAGACCTATACAAAGAAAACTACAAGACATTACTGCAAGAAACCAAGACACCTACATAAGTGGAAAAAAATACCTCGCTCACGGATAGGAAGACTTAACATTGTAAAAATGTCTATTCTACCAAAAGCGATCTATAGATAAAATGCAATTCCGATCGAAATTCCAACAACATTCTTTAATGAGATGGAGAAACAAATCACCAACTTCATATGGAAGGGAAAGAGGCCCTGGATAAGTAAAGCATTACTGAAAAAGAAGAACAAAGTGGGAGGCCTCAGTCTACCTGATTTTAGAACCTATTATACCGCTGCAGCAGTCAAAACAGCCTGGGACTGATAAGTAGACCAATGGAACAGAATTGAGAATCCAGACATAAATCCATCCACATATGAGCAGCTGATATTTCACAAAGGCCCAAAGTCAGTTAAATGCGGAAAAGACGGTCTCTTTAACAAATGGTACTGGCATAACTGGATATCCATCTACAAAAAATGAAACAAGACCCATACCACACCCCATGCACAAAAACGAACTCAAAATGGACCAAAGACCTAAATAAAAAATCTAAAACGATAAAGATCATGGAAGAAAAAATAGGGACAATGCTAACCCCAGTGTAGTCGAGTCGATTCCGACTCATAGCGACCCTATAGGACAGAGTACAACTGCCCCATAGAGTTTCCAAGGAGCGCCTGGTGGATTCAAACTGCCGACCCTTTGGTTAGCAGCCATAACACTTAACCACTACACCACCAGGGTTTCCTGGGATATTGCTAGGAGCCCTGATACATGACATAAACAGTATACAAAACATTGCTAACAATGCAGAAGCAAAAGTAGAAACTGGGAGCTCCTAAAATCAAACACCTATGCTCACCCAAAGACTTCACCAAAAGAGTAAAAAGATTACCTACAGACTGTGAAAAAGTTTTTAGCTATGACATTTCCGATCAGCATCTGATCTCTAAAGTCTGCATGGTACTGCAAAAATTCAACTACAAGAGACAAATAACACAATTAAAAAATGGGCAAAAGATACAACCGGACACTTCAGTAAAGAAGACATTCAGGTAGCTAAGAGATACATGAGGAAATGCTCACGATCATCAGCCATTAGAGAAATGAAAATCAAAACATACAATCAGATTCCATCTCACTCCAACAAGGCTGGCAGTAATCCAAAAAACACAAAATAGTAAATGCTGGAGAGGTTGCAAAGAGACTGGAACATTTATATACTACTGGCGGGAATGTAAAATGGTACCAGCACTTTAAAATCGACTTGGCACTTCCTTAAAAAGCTAGAAATACAGGTACCATACTATCCAGCAATCCCACTCCTTGGAATACATCCTAGAGAAATAAGAGCCTTTACAGGAACAGATATATGCACAGCCACGTTCATTGCAGCACTGTTTACAATACCAAAGAGATGGAAGCAACCAAGATTCCCCTTCAATGGATGAATGGATAAATAAATTATGGTATATTCACACAATGGAATACCACCCATTGGTAAAGAACACTGATGAATCTGTGAAATATTTCATAACATGGAGGAATCTGGAAGACATTATGCTGAGAAAAAGTAGTCAGTTGTTAAAGGACAAATACTGTATGAGACTACTATTATAAGAACTTATATTCTTTGATGGTTTTGAGAGTGGGGAGGGAGGGAAGGAGAGGGGTTTTCACTAATTAGATGGTAGATAAGAGCTATTTTACGTGAAGGGAAAGGCAAACACAAGATACAGGAGAGGTCAGCACAACTGGACTAAACCAAAAGCAAAGAAGTTTCCTGAGTAAACTGAATGCTTCGAAGTCCAGTGTAGCAGGGGCAGAGGTTTGGGGACCATGGTTTCAGGGGACATCTAAGTCAATTGGCATAATAAAATCTATTAAGAAAACATTCTGATTCCACTTTGGAGTGTGGCATTTGGGTCTTAAATGCCAGCAAGCGGCTGTCTAAGATGCCTCAATTGGTCTGAACCCACCTGGAGCAATGGAGAATGAAGAACACCAAAGACACAAAGGTAATTATGAGCCTAAAGACAGAAAAGCCCACATAAACCAGAGGCTACTTCAGCCTAATACCAGATAAGCTAGATGGTAACCAGCTACAGCCGAGGACTACGCTGACAGGGAACAAAACAGAGAACCCCTGAGGAAGCAGGAGAGCAGTGTGATGCAGACCTTAAATTCTCATAAAAAGACCAGACTTAATGGTCTGACTGAGACTAGAAGGACCCCAGAGGTCATGGTCCCCAGACCTTCTGTTAGCCCAAGACAGGAACCACGCCCAAAGCCAACTCTTCAGACAGGGGTTGGACTGGACTATGGGATCGAAAATGATACTGGTGAAGAGTGAGCTTCTTGGATCAAGTAGACACATGAGATTATGTGGGCAGCTCCTGTCTGGAGGGGAGATGAGAAGGCAGAGTGGGGCAGAAGCTGGCCAAATGGACACGAAAATAGAGTGGAAGAAAGGAGTCCGGTGTGTCATTAGGGGGAGAGCAATTAGGAGTACATAGAAAGGCGTATATACATTTTTGTATGAGACACTGACTTGATTTGTAAACCTTCACTTAAAGCACAATAAAAATTTAAAAAAAAGTTTACAGCTAGGAAACCCTATAGGGCAGTTCTACTCTGTCCTTATAGGGCCACTATGTGTCAGAATTGACTTGATGGCATACAACAACAACAACACGGTTCCATAGATAACAGTTCATTATGGGAAGTTCAGGTCACATAGTCACCTGTTGAGTCATGTGTCTTCAATCTACTAGCGACAAGTCAGAAGTTACTTTTTAATGCAGAATAGTTGTTGGCAGAGAAGTGCCTGGCCTTATTCAGAGGCTATGTTATGATTTTCCCATTGGCCTTACCAGAGCCTTCGTACTGTGTTAGACACAAATGCTTCCAACACAATTATGTCATTTTCATCATAAAGGCACAATTTGGTTAGGGAGTCTAAAGATTTTTGTTTGGCTGTCATCCCATCAGCACTGTCATTGGCTATTTGTTCCACAGTAGCAGATAAATTGTGAAGATTTCTCAAGTTCAGAGATGCCATAAACTGGTAAAATCGCTCACAGGAATACCCATCTGTCTCCAGGTCTTTCTAATAAAGGGTTTTCATTAGATTCTACGTTTCTTTTCATATCAGACAAGAATCTTAAATTACTAGTCTAATTTTTTGCTTTCATCATAGGTATGTGTAGTCAAAGGAACTCGTAAGAGGCCTAGGATGCATTGGCCTCTCATTGTCCAACCATCCAAACAGGGTAATGTCCAAGTAATTTTATTGCCAGTGGAGACTGGGTTTGTGAAGTTAACCAGTCAGATTCTCCACATAGGAGTACATACCCATGAGGTGCACAGATTATACCTTTTCCAGTGTCTTTGGTTGGAAAAGGGATTGATTGGTTAACTTTTGGAAGCCAGTTTTCAACGAGAGAGTTGTTACAGATGGACAAACGTCTGAACCTGGGGGTATTCCACAGGCAGCACAAGGTGCAAATAATTTATTTAGATGTGTGTTGGTTCTTTTTCTTTTTGGTCAGGTTGATGACATGTCAAACCCTCTAGTCATGACGTTATAAAATTGGGGAGGGGAGATGAACCCCAAGCAATTTGTTAAATGATTTTCTGGGCCTCGACAAAAAGGGGCTATAAGTTTCTGAAAGTGAGAACTATTGGATGGAGCAGAACAATTTACCAGTTGTTCAGTGATTGACTGACTGCTTAGATTAAAACAAGGAACTTGAGGCTGAAATGCTAACTTAGAAGGATGCCACAGCCTAATGCATCTAGCGTGTTTGAAGATGAGAGTGAAGTTAATTGTGGCCTTTGACACTAGGCTATAATTGAAGACAGGGATGGCTAAGTGTTCTGAGATTGAGTGTCCGGACATGGGCTAAGGATGACAAATCCAACGTTCTGTTATATTACTGGCACTATCTACTGACTGAGCAAACCTGAAAAATGCATTATCTTTCCAGGTGTTAGTGGTGATTATTGAGACTAGAAAGAGAAAACTTAAGGAGAGCTTCAAATGAAAGAAGATAAACAATGAAGCAATGGTCATAAAAATGACTACAATCACAAAGTAAACCCCTTCAATTACTTGCATAAAAACTTACCAGGTATTAAATCTTAACTTGAAAAATAAGGCTACTTCAAAAGTAGTATTAGTCGATCCGGGGCCAAGATGGCGGACTAGGTGGACGCTACCGCGGATCCCTCTTGCAACAAAGACTCGGAAAAACAAGGGAATCGATCACATACATAACAATCTAGGAACTCTGAACAACAAGCACAGACTTAGAGACGGAAAACGAACAAATACGGGCAGACAGCGACTGTTTTCAGAACCAGGAGCCAGCGCACCAGGCAGGTGACCTTCGGAGCCCGATCTGGGGCAGAGCCTAGGGGGGCAGACGGCACAGAAAGGGTGCCCACCCCTTCCCCCCCGAACCTATCCCGGGAGGAAGTCTAGCAGGTTGGCGCGGGCGGCATAGAGGCGCAGCCGGAGGGAGAAGCACCCGGGAGGCAGTGACTGATCTGGGAGGGGGGAGAACAGCGTCCCTGCTGGGGTGCCGTCCCGCCGGGAGTTAGGAGAGAAGCCGATGGGGCACGAGCGGGGGGGGCGGGTCAACTATATTTCCCTAAAGTGACCCCACGGCGGGGCCCACATGTTCATGCTGGAGGACGCACACCCAGTCCGCACGTGTGGCGCGGCACACCAGAGGGAGAAATCCCCGGAAGTGTCTGGTCTCAAAGCAGGGAAAGCAGCATCCCAGACGGGGACCATTCCGCTGGGATCTGGGCACGCGCGAGCGCGGGCGGGGTGTGAGCGCAGGGTCCATTTTTATTACCCTGAATTGACCCAGGGGGCGGGCCCACCTGGTCGTGCCAGTGACGCCCTCCCAGTTTGCGAGAGAGGTGTGGCACACCGGAAGGAGAAGTCCCCGGGAGGAAGTGATTGGTCCCGAAGCGGGGAAAGTAGCATCCCAGACAGGGTGCCGTCCTGCTGGGACTTGGGCGCGCGCACGAGCGGGGCGTGAGCGCGGGGTCCATTTATATTACCCTGAATTGACCCAGGGGGCGGGCCCACCTGGCTGTGCAGGTGACGCCAACCCAGTTCGCGTGAGAGGTGTGGCGCACCGGAAGGAGAAGTCCCCGGGAGGAAGTGACTGGTTCCGGAACGGGGAAAGCAGCGTCTCAACCCGGAAGTCATCCCGCTGGGATTTGGGCGCACGCACGGGTGGGGCGTGACCGCGGGACCCAATTATAATCGCCTGAATAGACCCTGGGGGCGGGCTCACCCGTTCGTGTGGGAAACGCCCACCCAGTGCCCACGAGCGGTGCCGTGCACCGGAGGAAGTCCCCAGGAGGAAGTGACTGGTTTCCGAGCAAGGAAAGCAGTGTCCTAGCCAGGGACCTGTCCAGCCCGGATTTTGGCGAACGGGGGCGGAGCGTGAACGTGGTGTTCAGCTCTATACTCTGTGGTGCTACATTCCTAGCTCTCAGATCCCTCCCCCACCCTCCCCAGGCGACCCCATTAACATCCGAATACCCGGAGCCAGAGGGAGAATTCAGATAGGGATCTGACTGCATTTTTTTTTAGCTGACTACTTGGAAAATCTAGTTTCCCAGTGATGGCTCGGAGACAGCAGTCCATATCAAACCACATAAAGAAATAGACCATGACAGCTTCTCCAACCCCCCAAACAAAAGAATCAAAATCTTTCCCAAATGAAGATACAATCCTGGAATTATCAGATACAGAATATAAAAAACTAATTTACAGAATGCTTAAAGATATCACAAAGGAAATTAGGATAAATGCAGAAAAAGCCAAGGAACACACTGATAAAACTGTTGAAGAACTCAAAAAGATTATTCAAGAACATAGTGGAAAAATTAACAAGTTGCAAGAATCCATAGAGAGAGAGCATGTAGAAATCCAAAAGATTAACAATAAAATTACAGAATTTGACAACGCAATAGAAAGTCAGAGGAGCAGACTCGAGCAATTAGAATGTAGACTGGGACTTCTGGAGGACCAGGGAAACAACACCAACATAGCTGAAAAAAAATCAGATAAAAGAATTAAAAAAAATGAAGAAACCCTAAGAATCATGTGGGACTCTATCAAGAAGGATAACTTGCGAGTGATTGGAGTCCCAGAACAGGGAGAGGGGACAGAAAACACAGAGAAAATAGTTGAAGAACTCCTGACTCAAAACTTCCCTGACATCATGAAAGACGAAAGGATATCTATCCAAGATGCTCATCGAACCCCATTTAAGATTGATCCAAAAAGAAAAACACCAAGACATATTATCATCAAACTCGCCAAAACCAAAGACAAACAGAAAATTTTAAAAGCAGCCAGGGAGAAAAGAAAGGTTTCCTTCAAGGGAGAATCAATAAGAATAAGTTCAGACTACTCAGCAGAAACCATGCAGGCAAGAAGGGAATGGGACGACGTATACAGAGCACTGAACGAGAAAAACTGCCAACCAAGGATCATATATCCAGCAAAACTCTCTCTGAAATATGAAGGAGAAATTAAGATATTTACAGATAAACACAAGTTTAGAGAATTTGCAAAAACTAAACCAAGACTGCAAGAAATGCTAAAGGAGATTGTTTGGCCGGATGACCAATAATATCAGGTGCCAGCACAATACAAGGTCACAAAACAGAACGTCCTGATATCAACGCAACTCAAATAGGGAAAGCACAAAAACAAACAAATTAAGACTAATTCTAATAAATAAATAAATAAACAAAATAATACATACAACAGGAAATCATGGAAATCAATAGATAAACGATCAAAATAATCAAAAAGAGGGACTAAATATAGGAGGCATTGAACTGCCAGATGGAGAGTGATACAAGGCGAAATAGAAGGATACAAGTTAGGTTTTTACTTAGAAAAATAGGGGTAAATAAAAAGGTAACCACAAAAAGGAATATCAATCCCATAACTCAAGAAAAAAGCCAAGAAAAACGTAACAACCCAATAAACACAAAGTTAAACATTATGAAAATGAGGATCTCACAAGCTACTAAGAAAAACGTCTCAGCACAAAAAAGCATGTGGAAAAATGAAAAGGCCAACAACACACATGAAAAGGCATCAAAATGACAGCACTAAAAACTTACTTATCTATAATTACGCTGAATGTAAATGGACTAAATGCACCAATAAAGAGACAGAGAGTCACGGACTGGATAAAAAAACATGATCCATCTATATGCTGCCTACAAGAGACACACCTTAGACTTAGAGACACAAATAAACTAAAACTCAAAGGATGGAAAAAAATATATCAAGCAAACAATAAGCAAAAAAGAAGAGGAGTAGCAATATTAATTTCTGACAAAATAGACTTTAGACTTAAATCCGCCACAAAGGATAAAGAAGGACACTAGATAATGATAAAAGGGACAATTGATCAGGAAGACATAACCATATTAAATATTTACGCACCTAATGACAGGGCTGCAAGCCACATAAATCAAATTTTAACAGAATTGAAAAGTGAGATAGACACCTCCACATATATAGTAGGAGACTTCAACACACCACTTTCGGAGAAGGACAGGACATCCAGTAAGAAGCTCAATAGAGACACGGAAGACCTACTTACAACAATCAACCAACTTGACCTCATTGACTTATACAGAACTCTCCACCCAACTGCTGCAAAATATACTTTTTTTTCTAGCGCACATGGAACATTCTCTAGAATAGACCACATATTAGGTCATAAAACAAATCTTTCCAGAATCCAAAACATCGAAATATTACAAAGCATCTTCTCAGACCACAAGGCAATGAAGCTAGAAATCAATAACAGAAAAACTAGGGAAAAGAAATCAAATACTTGGAAAATGAACAATACCCTCCTGAAAAAAGACTGGGTTATAGAAGACATCAAGGAGGGAATAAGGAAATTCTTAGAAAGCAACGAGAATGAAAATACTTCCTATCAAAACCTCTGGGACACAGCAAAAGCAGTGCTCAGAGGCCAATTTATATCGATAAATGCACACATACAAAAAGAAGAAAGAGCCAAAATCAGAGAACTGTCCCTACAACTTGAACAAATAGAAAGTGAGCAACAAAAGAATCCATCAGGCACCTGAAGAAAACAAATAATAAAAATTAGGGCTGAACTAAATGAATTAGAGAACAGAAAAACAATTGAAAGAATTAACAAAGCCAAAAGCTGGTTCTTTGAAAAAATTAACAAAATTGATAAACCACTGGCTAGACTGACTAAAGAAAAACAGGAAAGGAAACAAATAACCCGAATAAGAAACGAGAAGGACCACATCACAACAGAACCAAATGAAATCAAAAGAATCATATCAGATTACTACATAAAATTGTACTCTAACAAATTTGAAAACCTAGAAGAAATGGATAAATTCTTGGAACAATACTACTTACCTAAACTAACACATTCAGAAGTAGAACAACTAAATAGACCCATAACAAAAAAAGAGATTGAAATGGTAATCAAAAAACTCCCCACAAAAAAAAGTCCTGGCCCAGATGGCTTCACTGCAGAGTTCTACCAAACCTTCAGAGAAGACTTAACACCATTACTATTGAAGGTATTTCAAAGTATAGAAAAAGACGGAATACTACCCAACTCATTCTATGAAGCTACCATCTCCCTGATACCAAAACCAGGTAAAGACATTACAAAAAAAGAAAATTTTAGACCTATATCCCTCATGAACATAGATGCAAAAATCCTCAACAAAATTCTAGCCAATAGAATCCAACAACACATCAAAAAAATAATACACCCTGATCAAGTGGGATTTATACCAGGTATGCAAGGCTGGTTTAATATCAGAAAAACCATTAATGTAATCCATCACATAAATAAAACAAAAGATAAAAACCACGTGATCTTATCAATAGATGCAGAAAAGGCATTTGACAAAGTTCAACACCCATTTATGATAAAAACTCTAACCAAAATAGGAATTGAAGGAAAATTCCTCAACATAATAAAGGGCATATATGCAAAGCCAACGGCCAGTATCACTCTAAATGGAGAGAACCTGAAAGCATTTCCCTTGAGAACAGGAACCAGACAAGGATGCCCTTTATCACCGCTCTTATTCAACATCGTACTTGAAGTCCTAGCCAGGGCAATTAGGCTAGACAAAGAAATAAAGGGTATCCAGATTGGTAAGGAGGAAGTAAAGCTATCACTATTTGCAGATGACATGATCGTATACATGGAAAACCCTAAGAAATCCTCCAGAAAACTACTGAAACTAATAGAAGAGTTTGGAAGAGTCTCAGGATATAAAATAAACATACAAAAATCACTTGGATTCCTCTACATCAACAAAAAGAACACCGAAGAGGAAATAACCAAATCAATACCATTCACAGTAGCCCCCAAGAAGATAAAATACTTAGGAATAAATCTTACCAAGGATGTAAAAGACCTATACAAAGAAAACTATAAAACTCTGCTATAAGAAATTCAAAAGGGCATACTTAAGTGGAAAAACATACCCTGCTCATGGATAGGAAGACTTAACATAGTAAAAATGTCTATTCTACCAAAAGCCATTTATACATATAACGCACTTCCAATCCAAATACCAATGTCATACTTTAAGGGGATAGAGAAACAAATCACTAATTTCATATGGAAAGGAAAGAACCCCCGGATAAGCAAAACATTACTGAAAAAGAAGAAGAAAGTGGGAGGCCTCACCCTACCTGATTTCAGAACCTATTATATAGCTACAGTAGTCAAAACAGCCTGGTACTGGTACAACAACAGGCACATAGACCAATGGAACAGAATTGAGAATCTGGATATAAATCCATCCATGTATGAGCAGCTGATATTTGACAAAGGACCAGTGTCAGTCAATTGGGGAAATAATAATATTTTTAACAAATGGTGCTGGCATACCTGGATAACCATTTGCAAAAGAATGAAACAGGACCCATACCTCACACCATGCACAAAAACTAACTCCAAGTGGATCAAAGACCTAAACATAAAGACTAAAACGATAAAGATCATGGAAGAAAAAATAGGGACAACCCTAGGAGCCCTAATACAGGGCATAAACAGAATACAAAACATTACCAAAAATGATGAAGAGAAACCAGATAACTGGGAGCTCCTAAAAATCAAACACCTATGCTCATCTAAAGACTTCACCAAAAGAGTAAAAAGACCACCTACAGACTGGGAAAGAATATTCAGCTATGACATCTCAGACCAGTGCCTGATCTCTAAAATCTACTTGACTCTGTCAAAACTCAACCACAAAAAGACAAACAACCCAATCAAGAAGTGGGCAAAGGATATGAACACGCATTTCACTAAGGAAGATATTCAGGCAGCCAACAGATACATGAGAAAATGCTCTCGATCATTAGCCATTAGAGAAATGCAAATTAAAACTACGATGAGATTCCATCTGACACCAACTAGACTGGCATTAATTCAAAAAACACAAAATAATAAATGTTGGAGAGGCTGCGGAGAGATTGGAACTCTCATACACTGCTGGTGGGATTGTAAAATGGTACAACCACTTTGGAAATCCATCTGGCGTTACCTTAAACAGTTAGAAATAGAACTACCATACAACCCAGAAATCCCACTCCTCGGAATATACCCTAAAGATACAAGAGCCTTCACACAAAACAGATATATGCACACCCATGTTTATTGCAGCTCTGTTTACAACAGCAAAAAGCTGGAAGCAACCAAGATGTCCATCAACGGACGAATGGGTAAATAAATTGTGGTATATTCACACAATGGAATACTATGCATCGATAAAGAACAGTGACAAATCTCTGAAACATTTCATAACATGGAGGAATCTGGAAGGCATTATGCTGAGCGAAATGAGTCAGTTGCAAAAGGACAAATATTGTATAAGACCACTATTATAAGATCTTGAGAAATAGAAAAAACGGAGAACAACACATACATATGTGGTTACAAAGGGGGGAGAGAGGGAGGGAGGGAGAGGGCTTTTTATTGATCAATCTGTAGATGGGAACTGCTTTGGGTGAAGGGAAAGACAACACTCAAAACAAGGAAGGTCAGCCTAATTGGACTGGATTAAAAGTAAAGAGGTTTCCGAGATAAAATGAAAGTTTCAAAGGTCAGCGAAGCAGGGGCTGGGGTCTGGGGAACTTGGTTTGAGGGGACTTCTAAGTCAATGGGCAAAACAATTCTATTATGAAAACACTCTGCATCCCACTTTGAATTGTGGCGCCTGGGGTCCTAAATGCCAACAAGCGGCCATCTAAAATACATTAATTGGTCTCAACCCACCGGGAGCAAAGGCAAAGGAAGAACACCAAGGTCACACGACAACTAAGTACCCAAGAGACAGAAAGGGCCACTTGAACCAGAGACCTACATTATCCTGAGACCAGAAGAACTAGTTGGTGCCCGGCCACAATCGATGTCTGCCCTGTCAGGGAACACAACAGACAACTCCTGAGGGAGCAGGAGACCAGTGGGATACAGACCCCAAATTCTCATTAAAAGACCACACCTAATGGTATGATTGCGACTGGGGGAATCCCGGAGACAGTGCTCCCCAGAACTTCTGATGGCACAGGACAGGAACCATCCCCGAAGACAAATCATCAGGCATGAAAAGGACTGGTCAGTGGGGGGGAGAGAGATACTGATGAAGAGTGAGCTAATTAAATTAGGTGGACACTGGAGAGTGTGTTGGCAACTCTTGACTGGAGGGGGGATGGGAAGATAGAGAGAGAGGGAAGATGGTAAAATTGGCACGAAACGAGAGACTGTAAGGGCTGACTCAATAGGGGGAGGGCAAGTGGGAGAAGGGAGTAAGATGTATGTAAACCTACATGTGACAGACTGATTGGAATGGTAAATGTTCACTTGAAGCTTAATAAAAATTAAAAAAAAAAAAAAGTAGTATTAGTCAAAGGGCAACAGTTTCAAAGACTTGCATTACCAAATTCACCAGGCAGTAAGAACTACTTTATGTAGTAAGATATATATCATAAGAAATCCAATGCTGGATTGGCATGAAGTCTTGTTTCTTGTTCTTGGGTTATCTGTCTGTTTCTGGAGTCATCTGCTTTTGGTCACCTGGGCATTGGAACTTCAGTTTCATTCCTTCCATGTACTGGCAAGTCCAAAAAGAAGACTTGTCGTTTTTTAATGGAGACAAATGAACTCAAGGCTTCATACCCTCTAGTTTGGCTGCACAAGAGTAAGTAAGGAACGCCAAGTAGGATCCTTTCCAGAGAGGCTCTAACAATTTTTTTTGGTGGTGATGGTAGTGCTTCTCCAATATACATAGTCCCCTGGAACAATATTGGGAGAATTCTGAAGTGATAAACCTTGGTTGTTAACCTTTTAACCTAGGTATGGTATTTCTGGGAATATTCAATCAATGTCTGGCAATACTTCAGTAAGTCAGCTTGAGCTACGTTAGGGTCAATATAAGCAATGTGAGGAAGGAGCATAGGCCCTCCAGTAACAATTTCATAAGGAGTAAGGCTGTGGGAACCAAATGGAGTGGGTCTTAAATTTAAAAGGACCAAGGGAAGAACCTTAGTCCAAGGCAAATTTAAAGATTCACATAACTTGGCTAATCAAAATTTTTAAACTCCTTTGGTTCTCTCCACTAAGCCAGAAGATTAAGGATGATAGGGACAGTGCAGTTGCTGATATATAAGAATTATGCAGCAGAGTTCCTTAACAATCTGACTGGCAAAATGAGTTCCTTAGTCACTACAAAGGATGTTTGGGCAACTCCAAGCTGGTATAATATCATAAAGCAATTTCTTTGCCACAAAAGTGGCAGTAACTCGGCGACAAGGAAAAGCTTCTACTCAATGTGAGAAGCGACAATCATAACGAGAACATACTTATAGCCCTTTGAAGGTAGTAGTTGTATAAAATCTGTCACTGTATCTATCACAGGGCCAAGTGGTAATGGATATTTTCCAGGTGGGAGTTTAAGAGGCTTACCTTTATCATGGAGAGAGCAGATGGAGAAATGATAGGTTATGTGTTCTGTTTGCATCAAAGAATTTTCCCCACCAATATTTCTTTAAAATTTCAATTCATCTTTTCTCATCCAAGGTAGGAGCCTTCATGTAAAGCTTGCATCATAGGATCATGCCAATGTTTGGGCAAATTAATTTTCCATTAGGCCCAGACCATAATCTGGTATCAGGGTCTTGATAGCATTCTTCTTGCTCCTGCTTTTCTCTTTCCTTGGGTAAAACCATTTGTTGGTGCTTTTCAAGGTGTTCTGGGGTTATATCAGAAAGGCTATAATTGTCCATAAATAAATCAGGATAGTCTCCTTTGTTAGTTCCTCATAAGAGTGGAGATGAGTAGAGTGGCTATGTGCTGAGGAGTTTGATTACTTAGGATGGAATTCCCTAAATTCTTTAATCCTCATTTCTTGGTCATGACTATATTGGGTGCTGTGATAGATAAGATTGTGTGTGAACTTGGCTGGGTCATGGTTCTCAGTGTTTATATGTGATCACTTCTGTGATGGGATCTGCTGTGAATAGCCAATCAGTTGAAAGGGAGATTCCTAGGGTGTGTAGCCTGCATCTGAATATAAGTGGACATTCTGGCTTTTGCCCTGTCTGGATCCTGTGGGTGCCTCTTGTTCATCTGACCTCCGGTTCTTGGGACTTGAGCTGTCAACTTACCTGCTGATCTCAGGATTCGTCATTCTTCACAGCCTGTGAGCAAGATCCCTGCTCTCTGACCTGCCAATCTTGGGTTTTCCAGCCCCTGTGTTTACTTGAATCAAGAGAAGACTATCCTGATCCAAAAACTTGGGACTTTTCAGCCTCTGCAATCATGTGAGCTGTTCCTTGATATAAATCTTTCTCTATATGCATATGTTTATACGTCTTTACTGGTTTTGTTTCTCTAGAGAACTCAGCCTAAGACAGGTATGTTGAGAAAGTAATTGTTGCATGGATTCAAAGAAGTCCTTACTCCATCACAGTTTCTCTAAGGTGTTCACTATTTTCATTTGTCTGGTAAATAAAGATTTTACATGTAAGGACTCATGTAATTTTTGAATGACAGGTAAGGGCAAAGGTAGAATTAAGTAAAGTGGACACAGCATGTGGTACATTAACATCTAAAAAATTTCCAAGTACTATAAGTTCAGGGAGCCCTGGTGGCACAGTGGTTAAGAACTCAGCTGCTAATCAAAAGGTTATCAGTTCAAACCCACCAACTGCTCCTTGGAAACTACGGGGCAATTCTACTCTGATCTGTAGGGTCACTATGAGTCAGAACAGACTCAATGGCAACAGACTGGGTATATCAGCAGTGGATTCTACAAGTTTTGTGGTGGTGGCTACAGCTCAAAGGCAAAGAGGATAATCCCTGGCCACAGAGTTGAGCTGCAGGCTGTAATATCCTATAGTCTGATGTTGTCCACCATGTTTTTCAGCAAGTAACCTGAATTCATTTCCATTTGGTTCATGGACAAATAAAGAAAAATCCAATTGATAATTAGGTAATCCTAGAGTTGAGCCTATGTTAAATTTTCCACAGCTTGACAGTACTTAAGGGTAAGTTGAAAAGAGTCTGGCTCTGAGGATTTTAAATACTGGCGTAATGGTTGGACTAACAAAGAGAAATTTGAGACCCAAGTCTGGCAATAACCACATAGCCCCAAGAATGCTAGGAGTTGTTTCTTTGTTTTTTGGAACTGGATAGGCTAGAATAGCATCCTTTCTCTTAGGATCAAGGGAAATTTCCTGGGTTGATATTAAATGACCTAAGTATTTAACCATACGCTGGGTCAGTTGTAATTTATCTTTGGATACTTTATGACCTCCAGAGGCTAAATATTTAAGTAAAAGGAGGCTATCTTTTAAGCAGGTTTCCTGGGAGGCAGAACACACTAACAAATCACCTATTGTAATAGCATGGAATTGTTTTTGAATTGTAGAGATTGCAAATCAGCATGTAAAATCTAAGAAAAATAAGTGGGAGACTCAGTAAAGCCCCTAGGTATTACAGTCCAAGTAAACTGTTAATTTTTCCCTCATGAAAGCAAACAAATACTGTCAGAGTGTACAAAGATGCTAAAAAATGCACTGCAAAGGTATATAACTGCAAAATAAGTGGCTTCTGGTGGGACATTAGAAAGTAATAAATTAGGGGGATTAGGACCACTGGGAATCTAGGAATAACTATTCAATTGATTGCTTGTAAATCTTGGACAAATCTCCAGCCTCTATTGTTTGGCTTCCTAACTGGGAAGACAGGTAGGTGTGTTGCAAGAGCTAGTGCAAGGGATAAGAAGGCCTTTGGAAAGAAAGTCTTGGATTATTGGTGCTAATCCTTCCTAAGCTTGTCATTTCAAAGGCTATTGGGGGATCTCTGGCTATCGTTTAGATAAATCAACTTGAATTTGACTTTATGGTAGCCCATAAAGTTTCTAGGACTGAGGAAAGAATTTCTGCAGGAGGCAGGTCAATTTTAGTCTGAGTTTGAAGTGGTAGAGTGAGAGCTGGCAGGAACAAGAAGCATCTTCTCTTTCTATTTCTGTTCCTAATTGGATAGAGGATTTGGGTAAACCTAATATAGTTTCTCACTTTTTATTAATCTGACATTTCCAACAAATTTATAGGTGAGTCTGGGCTAATGAGAAAAGGGTGCAGATCCTCAATAAATCTAAGAGAAATAGGTGCTGGTAGAGAGTGATACAAAGTCTGTATTTGAGTAGTAACCCCTGCTACTTTAGAGGTTTTTGCACAGCAGGGCAGAGGCTTTTGTAAACAATTGGGGTTAATAGCAGATAAAGTGGGACCTGTGTCAATTAGAAATTTGCAAGGTTCTCCATTAAAAATCATAGTAGTTTCTCACTTTAGGTGAAGGGAAGGACAATACTCAATACATGGAAGGTCAGCTCAACTGGACTGGACCAAAAGCAAAGAAGTTTCCAGGATAAACTGAATTCTTCAAAGGTCAGCGGAGCAAGGGTGGGGGTTTGGAGACTATGGCTTAAGGGGACTTCTAAGTCAATTGGCCAAATAATTCTATTATGGAAACATTCTGCATCCCACTTTGAAAAATGGCATCTGGGGTCTTAAATGCTAACAAGCAGCCATCTAAGATGCATCAATTGGTCTCAACCCACCTGGATCAAAGGAGAATGAAGAACACCGAGGTCAAATGATAACTATGAGCCCAAGAGACAGAAAGGGCTACATGAACCAGAGTCTTACATCATCCTGAGACCAGAAGAACTAGATGGTGCCCGGCCACAACCGATGACTGCCCTGACAGGGAGCACAACAGAGAACCCCTGAGGGAGCAGGAGATCAATGGGATGCAGACCCCAAATTCTCATAAAAAGACCAGACTTAATGGTCTGACTGAGACTAGAGGAATCCTGGTGGTCATGGTCCCCAAACCTTCTGTTGGCCCAGGACAGGAATCATTCCCGAAGACAGCTCATCAGACATGGAAGGGAATGGACAATGGGTAGGAGAGAGTTGCTGATGAAGAGTGAGCTACTTGTATCAGGTGGACACTTGAGACTGTGTTGGCATCTCCTGTCTGGAGAGGAGATAGGAGGGTAGAGAGGGTTAGAAACCGGCAAAATCATCATGAAAGGAGAGACTGGAAGGGCTGACTCATTAGGGGGAGAGTAAGTGGGAGTATGGAGTAAGGTGTATATAAGCTTATATGTGACAGACTGACTTGATTTGTAAACGTTCACTTAAAGCTCAATAAAAATTATTAAAAAAAAAAATCATAGTATTTTCTCCTTGAGGATTTAAAGCCAACATAGGGAAAACCTTTGTGTGTTCTCAGAGCTCCTTCATCCAGGTTTAGATTGAGGTTTCCATATGGAAAGCTGTTTGTTTTTTAGTTTGAAACAATTGTTTTTCCAATAGCCAGGTTATTTGCAACAGCTACAAATTTTGGGGGTGTTAGTCGAGATCCTAGAAGGTCCTAGCTTAAAAGCCTTTCTCTGATCAGTGTGTTGCAGCTGTTACAGTTGCAATGCCATTAATTTGTTTTGTTTGTCCTGTTTCTTTTGCTTCTGAATTTGGGCTGGTTTATGGGCTACATCTGTCAGTTTAGGAAGGGGTGGAGTTTCCCAATACAATCTTTGTTGCTTAACTTGTTCAGATAATTCTGGGTGCAAACCACTTAAAAATATGCAATTGAAAGTTATCTCACCCCTTTTTTCCATGGGGTTTAATCCTGAATGCTTTGAAAGTTATCTCATCCCTTTCTTCCATGGGGTTTAATCCTGAATGCGCAGCAGAAATGCTAGTCCATCGATCTCTGTAATTATACACAGATTCATCTTTTTCTTGCTCATAACTTTGTACTTTTACCCACTCAATTTTTCAAGGGAAAGGCTTTGGTATGGTATCTAAAAGTAATCTGGAAACTGCTCTAGTTTGCTGTAGCAGTATGACCCCAGTTAATGTAGCATCAACTGTTGGATATTGTTCAGGAGTTTTTCCAGTTTGCCTTTTCCATTCAAAATTAGGCTTCTCCTAGCCTGACTAGCGTATTTATCAATTGACATAAGTTTGGCAATCCAGGCTTTTAAGTCTCAATTTATATTCTAAGGTCCCTAGTGAATTTTCATGGATCTTTGCAAGGGTTAAGAAATTCTTTTAAAATTTTGCAAAGCTCTGCTTTAGACAAAGGAATAGAGTCACTAATGGGGTTCTTTAGGTTCCTCTGGATGTCTTACGCTAAGAGGCAGCTCGTGTGAAGGTTTTTCTGTTTCCTTCTTGTTATAAGGATAGAAAGGGAGTTCAGATAATGTGTTAGTAGACGAGTAAGAAAAAAGTGAGCGATAGAGAGAAATAGGAGTCTTTGATGGAACAGATAGAACAATAGACAGCACCAAAGTATTAGAGGTTGCTGTGGAACTTTCACACAATAATTCTTTATTCTGTTTAGTTACTTTAGAGACCATATCTTGTAGAAAGCCATTCTTACTCTCTGATTTCTTTTGGTAGCTTCAAAATACCAATTAAGATATGCACCCCACTGAGTTTGCTTAACTTGAGAACCCTTCTGTTCCAATTTGCTGTGTAAAGACAAATCAAAAGATCTCAAGGTGGCCATACATGTCCTAAACTATCTTTGGTAAGATTATACCAGGTGTTTAAAAAACAGCAAGTGGCAGGGCTATCATGTTTACTCATATATTGCGCAGGGGTTCCTGAGGGGAACTCCTCATTTTAAGATTTAAAATTACTCATTGAAGAAAGAAAAGCCAAACATGCATTGAAAACAAAAGCAGAGAACTATTCTTAATTGCCTCAGAGGCACAAAGCTGCACAGAGCACTACTTTCAGTTTTCTCTGGGTCACAAAGACCCAGAGAGGAACACCATGGAGTTTGGACAGTGTTTTGCTTAGACCAATCTGTACCTTCATTGTATAGGAGTTTGCTTGAAGGTGGCAGGCAGCCTAATGTTCTGGCCTGTCTCATGACCACCTTATCCTGTCATAGGAGTCTTTAAAGCTCATGGTGAGTACTGGTGACCACCCTAATGTCTTTTCCTAGTAGATCTGTGTGCGAATTTTGTGGCTTATAGTGACCCAGAGCTCTTTGAAGGTAGAATTACCTCTCTAGCCTCTGAGGCTTTGAGGAGGAAGATAACCTCCTACTAAACAAAATCATGCACCAATTCCAGGACAAATTAAAGAAAAAACAAATCTGGACAAAAGGGAAGTGAAAGCAATCCTCAAAAAAGCTCAGAAAACTCTAGCAAAGAGGCAACTCCCAAGGAAGTCTGGGGAAGTAGCGAGCCAAGAGGCTCCTACTGGTACTGGGGCTCAAGTTTCTGAGCCTCATGGGGGTCACTCCAGCAGGTCTCCTTCAGACCCCTCTTCTGACACCAAGAAATGTTGTAGAGCGAAAATGGCAGTCTGGCTGAAATTAACAGTAAAGTAAAGAGCTTTTGTTGAGAGACAAGGCAATTTGCGAGTTGGGGATCGCAATGTCCAGAGGATTCTGAATTATGTAATCCAAGGAGGAGAGAGTTCAGAGAGTCCTAATAAAAAAATACAAGGAACTTCAGTAAAAAAAATTCAGCGATTGGTTGACATTTAGGTAATAGTTACAAAATTGGGTGGGGGTACATCTGATGGGTAGGGGATTGCATATGTTTCTATTTTTTTGTTTTTTAAATTACAAACTAATCATTACATTGGGTACATCTGGCCTTGAAACAATCATAAGAACCTCCTTGCGTGACTGCAGAGAGGACATGCGTAATTCTAAGGTTTACCTTGAGAAAGCATCTGTTGAGAATTGTTTCCGACTCAGTTTTCTGAACAGGGGGTGTTCTTAAGCAAGTAAAACCTTTAAACAAATGAAATCTCATTCTTCTCTAAAATTGTTTGCCAAGTAATTTTCTCAGGGTACAGTGGAAATGACGGTCTGCATTCTCAATGCAGAAGTTACTTTTGATTCAAAATGGTGTTTTAGCTTCAGACCTTAGCATAGCCACCATCTCATGCTGGGAGTCCTAAGTTATTTTGGGGTGCTCATACTCACATCTCATCTCCATAGATCCTTTTTTGACAAATGGGCCATGGTTGCATTACTCTCCAAGGATCAGTGTCAGTTCAGAGCCAGTATCTAAGAAGTCTGATTATTTCTCCTTTACCAGCGATCTTTTGGTTAACAACCAAGCTCTTAACCACTGTAGCACCAGAGCTGCAGAGCACAATTACGTGGTAAATTTTCTCTGACCCCTGTGGTGAAGACATGGTAGAAATTTTATGGTATACACTTGCAACTGTGTTGCAGGGTTCAAACTCAAAGGAATCTGACTTCCTCCTCAGTTAAGGGACTTTGAGTCTGCAGACAGGCTTAATTCTGGGAGATTGTTAAGAGATTGGGATTCCCCATTCTGACAACTTAAGTTCTGTGCATCAGGCCTAGAATTTTTTTTTTCTTATATGTATCAAGCAGCCTTAGTAGACAGCCTTCTATTTGATGTCTAGAGACCCTGTGATTAATTAGTCATCATCACACATTAAAAGCTCTGATTGCCATTTCATCATTGTGGATAATTATAGTAATTGTGTCCTTAGTCTCTGATGGCCTTTCCCAGTGAAGGATCCCATTATTGACATTGAGATCAGGGAAATCAAATATATTGCATCATCCCCTAGTAACATCTCTATCTTAGAAAGGACAGCCACCACCTAAGCCTTCAGAAGGGCTGACGATCCTTTCACCAATGCATTTATTAATTCCTTTGTGAAGGTAATATTCTCTAGGTCCTCTCTGGGGGGGGGGAGTTATGAGAGAATGACCAAGCAGAGTGCACATAATGGGTCCATTCCAACATTCTCATTTACTGTCTTCAGACTCATTCCTCCACAGAATGTTGAAGTCTTGAGGCTTTGATCTCAATTCAAGATCATTATTGATTATAAGATTTGATTAGCTAAAAGATAAGCCCGAGATTTTGAATTAGTGCATCTGTATCAGTGAAATCAGCTTACTTTCATCCTGTATTTATTTATTTCCCCTAGGTCTAATACCCTTAAAATCAATCTTTGTCCTTCCCTTGCTCTGTATGGGGAGGTCTTACAACTCTTTTTGTGTATAAGTTGTTTCCTCATGGAGCAGGGCTCCATGTTATGGGCCTGGAGGCATATACAGTTGGTTGAGTGGGGCCTGAGGAGAATTAATATCAGCTGTGAGGCAACTGTCCCAGGTACAGACAATGAAAGGCTTTTATTCAAAAAAGGGCAAGCTGGGGGAGGGGGACTACCTCCTTTGACAGGGAAATTTAGGGATTTTGACGATTCAGAGTTTTCAGCCTCTTCCATGCCTGTCCAAATGTCTACATTCCACATCTCATGACTCCACTCCTTCCCCACAGTACTCTTTTCTTAGCCTAAGGGGCATGAAGGACAATTAATTGGCATTGCAACTCTGCAAAACAGATTTGGGGCTTTGCACTCAGCCATATTTGTCTTGCAACTACTGGAGATGAAAGATTCTTCTAAGCTTCCAGGGAGGCCTTCTGATTCTACACCGTGATTTAATTGTAACTGTAAATTCATAGCTTTTAATTGATTTTCACTCTCGGGCCATCAGAAGATGACAGGTAACTCCATAATCTATTTTTGTCAATACTCCAACCTCTGTCTTGCATTCCTTTCTGCACTGAAGAGGCTGGTGAAAAATAATAATAATAAAACAGTCTTCCACACTCCTAGGAAAAGAATAATTTTTCTTTGTACTCATGGTAAAAGTAGGCACCAGAACCAATTTTAAAGCTGCCTAATCAATCAATAACAGCTCTATAGCTGCAATAACAAAATACATGAGAACTGGTTTTAAATCGCTTTAGTCAATGACAGTTCCTCTCAATTAACATGTTTTAAAAGCTAACCAATCAGAGACAGCCTCTCATTTCTGAAAGTTTGCCAAAGGGAACATAAGTATTCCAATAAACATGGCTATGAGTGCCAACCAATCAACAAGAGCCTCACTAGAGTAGCCAAGCTTCTACAGTTGATGTCAAGCACTCAAGCCTCTAAAAATCAGTCAATCCATGAGCATATGCTTCCAGTATATATGATCAGCAGTCCTCTCTGCTCAGAAACACTGTCTGATGAACAATAAATTAAGTGTTGTGTGTGTGTGTGTTTTCCCAGATATTGAGTTATGATCTCATCCTTTGACAGTCAAAATCTTAGATCTATGGTTCCCAGTAGAGGCAGCTACAATTCGCCTGGAGAGGCAGATTTTAATTTAGGCAGGTGTATTTGTGACTATGATAGAAGGAGCAGCTTGCATGGCAACCTGGATTTGTGGAACAGGAAGTCATACTTGGCAGTTCAACCAGGTCACGCTGCTGTTGAGTTAATTCTGACTCACAGTAACACTGTAGGGCAGAGTAGAACAGTTTTACACAGGGTTTCCAAGGCTGTAATCTTTACAGAAGCAGACTGCCACATCCTTCTCCTGTGGCTCAGCTGGTGGGTTTGAACCGCCAACTTTTCAGTTAGCAGCTCAGTGATTAACCACTGCACCACCAGGGCTTCTTGGCAGTTCAACAGGATGTCCTTTTCTTCCCACTATTCTGTAGCCCATAAACTTGCTAAATTTTATTCTTTATGTCAAAGTCTTGACCAATGTATAAGCATTACCTGCAAAGTCAGAAGATAGAAGACTTTAAAGGAGGACTCTCTCTGGAGAGATGTGTGTGGGGAAGAATGCGTGGGAGGAAATAGGAAGGAAGGGGAAATGGGGGCTGCTGTGGAAGACAGGGTGAACTCAGAAAATCAAGATGTCACTTTCAAAACTCCTGGCTCTAGAACCATGCTGCTTCTGCAATTATCTGAGCCAGAAAAACCAATGCCCATTATCTGACTCTTGATTCTCACAAACTAGGAGTCCCTAGCAGTAAGACTTGCTACAGTAAACCGAAATGCATCCATAATTATGGCAGCCAGAAGAACTACATGATCTCTACCTTGTAATATTCTTTTTGGCTTCCCAAATCTTGTATGGTACATCAACGACTTGGTTGAACTTTAACTGCCAAGCTGCAAAAGGAGTTTCTGTGTCCTAAGCCTTGCTATGAGATCCCTAGGTGGAGCAAATGGTTCATGCTCTACTGCTAACCTACAGGTTGGCAGCTTGAACCCACCCAATGATACTGCAGAAGACAGGCCTGGCTATCTGCTTTCATTTAGATTACATCCAAGAAAACCCCATGGACCATAGCTGTACCAAGTGGGGTCACCATGAGTTGGAATCAACTTGACAGCAACTAATATCAAAAACAGCAAAGCCTTAAAAAACAGCAAAGCCTTACAATGAATTTAAGGCAAAGTGAAACACTATGCCAACTACACAGGCTTCAAATACTCACACGGAAATTGGAAAATGTTAGCTCATTGTTCCTCTGCTGTGCCAGGGTAGATAAGAAAAAAAAATATTCACTGAAAAGATTTCATTTAAGTACTCATGAAATTTGTAAGGAGAACAAGATCTCTTGCCCTACTGAGCATGGTAATACATTGTGTAATGCCCTGGTATATAGTCCACACTTCCTAACCCACGTACACTTAGAAGTTATCAATGTACGAGGCCAGTACTGAGATCTGGAAAACTGGATATATTAGAGTTGGTCAATAAATTAGTCCAACCATGCTCACACTTTGTTTTTATACTATTTCTAGGGAATCAAAAAGACTATTGAATTAACGAAAAGTAGCACTGGAACTCAAGGCCAAGTCATTAGAGAAATCAGCTTTCGAGTAAAAGTTGAAGTCAATGTTCATTGCCTTTTGGGTAGAACTATGCTTTTTTATTTTATTTTTTAGACTTTTTTTTTTTTATTGTGCTTTAAGTGAAAGTTTACAGCTCAAGTTAGTTTCTCATACAAAGATTTATATACACACTGTTATGTGACCCTAGTTGCGCTCCCTACAATGTGACAGCACACTCCTCCTTTCCACCCCAGATTTCCCATGTTCATTCAATCAGCTCCTATCCCTTTTTGCCTTCTTATCTTGCCTCCAGACAGGAGCTGCTCATTTAGTCTCATATCTACTTGAGCTGAGAAGCACACTCTTCAAATGTGTCATATTATGTCTTATAGTACAGTCTAATCTGTCTGAAGACTCAGTTTCGGGAATGGTTTTCAGTTCTGGGCTAACAGACAGCCTGGGGACCAAGTCTTCCAGGGTCCCTCCAGTCTCAGTCAGACCATTAAGTCTGATCTTTTTACTACAATTTAAGTTCTGCACCCCGCTTTTCTCCTGCTTCATCAGGGACTGTTGGGGTCCCTGTCTAGGCTGTCATTGATGGTAGCCAGGCACCATCTAGTTCTTCTGGTCTCAGGCTGATGGAGTCTCTGGCTTATGTAGCCCTTTCTGTGTCTTGCGCTAAATTTTTCCTTGTGTCTTTAGTGTTCTTCATTTTCCTTTGCTCCAGGTACGTTGAGACCAATTGATGTATCTTAGATGGCTGCTCACTAGCTTTTAAGACTCCAGTCGCCACTCACCAAAATGGGATGCAGAACATTTTCTTAATAACCTTTATTATGCCAATTGACCTAGATGTCCCCTGAAACCATGGTCCACAAAACCCCACCCTTGCTACTCTGTCCGTCAAAGTATTTGGTTGTATTCAGGAAACTTCTTAGCTTTTGGTTTAGTCCAGTTGTGCTGACTTCCCCTGTATTGTGTGTTGTCCTTCCCTTCACCTAAGATAATTTCTTATCTTCTATCTAGTTAATAAATACCCCTTTCCTTCCCTCCCCACCCTCATAACCATCAAAGAATGTTTTCTTCTGTGTTTAAACCTTTTTTTGAGTTCTTATAATAGTGATTTCATACAATATTTGTCCTTTTGCGACTGACACATTTCACTCAGCATAATGCCTTCCAGATTTATCCATGTTATGAAATGTTTTGCAGATTTATCACTGTTCTTTATCATTGTGTAGTATTCCATTGTGTGAATATACCATAATTTGTTTATCCATTCATCTGTTGATGGACACCTAGGTTGTTTCCATCTTTCTGCTATTGTGAACAGTCCTGCAATGAACATGGGTGTGCATATATCTATTGGTGTGATGGCACTCATTTCTCTAGGATATATTCCAAGGAGTGGGATTGCCGGATTGTATGGTACCTCTGTTTCTAGCTTTTTAAGGAAGTGCCAAATTGATTTCCAAAGTGGTTGTACCATTTTACATTTCCACCAGCAGTGTAAAAGTGTTCAAGTCTCTCCACACCCCCTCCAACATTAACTATTTTGTGTTTTTTGGATTAATGCCAGCCTTGTTGGGGTGAGATGGAATCTCATTGTAGTTTTGATTTGCATTTCTCTAATGGCTAATGATCATGAGCATTTTCTCATGTATCTCTTAGCTGCCTGAATGTCCTCTTTGGTGAAGTGTCTGTTCATATCCTTTGCCCATTTTCTAATTGGGTTTTTTGCCTTTTTATTATTCAGTTTTGCAGTATCTTGTAGTTTTTTTTTTTGTAGATTTTAGAGATTAGATGCTGATCAGATTTGTTGTAGCCAACATTTTCTTCCCAGTCTGTAGGTTGTCTTCTTACCCTTTTGGTGAAGTCTTTTGATGACCGTAAGTGTTTGAGCTTTTAGGAGCTCGCAGTTGTCTAGTTTCTCTTCTGGTGTTTGTGCATTGTTAGTAATATTTTGTATTCTGTTTATGCCATGTATTAGGGCTCCTAGCATTCTCCCTATTTTTTCTTCCATGATTTTATCACTTTAGATTTTATATTTAGGTCTTTGATCCATTTTGAATTAGTTTTTGCGCTTGGTGCGAAGTATGGATCTTGTTTCTTTTTTTTGCAGATGGATATCCAGCTATGCCAGCACCATGTATTAAAGAGACTGTCTTTTCCCCAATTAACAGACTTTGGGCCTTTGTCAAATATTAGCTGCTCATAAAAAAACCAAAACCAAACCCACTGCCATCGAGTTCATTCCAACTCATAGCAACCATATAGGACAGAGTAGAACTGCACCATAGAGTTTCCAAGGGCACCTGGCGGATTTGAACTGCCGATCTCTTGGTTAGCAGCCGTAGCACTTAACCACTAGGCCACCAGGGATTCCCAGCTGCTCATAAGTGGATGAATTTATACCTGGATTCTCAGTTCTGTTCCATTAGTCTATGTATCTGTTGTTGTACCAGTACCAGGCTATTTTGACTACTGTGGCAGTATAATATGTTCTAATATCAGGTAGTGTGAAGCCTCCCACTTTGTTCTTCTTCAGTAATGCTTTACTCATCCGGGGTCTCTTCCCTTTCCATATGAAGTTGGTGATTTTTTTTCTCCATCTTATTAAAAAATGCCATTGGAATTTGGATTGGAATTGCATTGTATTTGTAGATCGCATTGGGTAGAATAGACATTTTCACAATGTTAAGTCTTCCTGTCCATGAGCAAGGTATGTTTTTCCACTTATGTAGGTCTTTTTTTATTTCTTGCAGTAGCATCTTGTAGTTTTCTTTGTATAAGTATTTAACTTCTCTGGTTAGATTTATTCCTAAATATTTTATCTTCTTGGGGGCTATTGTAAATGGTATTGATTTGATTTCCTCTTTGTTGGTGTAGAGGAATTCAACTGACTTTTGTGTGTTTATCTTGGATCCTGATACTGTGCTGAAATCTTCTATTAGTTCCAGTAGTTTTCTTGTGGATTCTTTGGGGTTTCCTGTGTGTGTGTATAAGATCATATTATCTGCAAATAGAAATACTTTTACTTCTTCCTTACCAATTTAGATGCCCTTTATTTCTTTTTCTAGCCTAACTGCTCTGGCTAGGACCTCCAGCGCAATGTTGAATAAGAGTGGTGATAAAGGGCATCCTTGCCTAGTTCCTGTTCTCAAGGGAAATGCTTTCAGAATATCTCCATTTAGGATGATGTCCATTGTTGGCTTTGTATAAATGCCCTTTATTATGTTGAGGAATTTCTCTTTTGTTCCTATTTAGCTGAGAGTTTTTATCATGAATGGGTGTTGGACTTTGTCAGATGTCTTTTCTACATCAATTGATAAGATCATTTGGTTCTTGTCTTTTGTTTTATTTGATTGATTGTTTTTCTAACGTTGAACCATCCCTCCATACCTGGTTTGAATCCCACTTGGTCATGATGAATTATTTTCTTGATATGTTGTTGAATTCTATTGGCTAGAATTTTGTTGACAGATTTTGTGTCTATGTTCATGAGGGATATTGGTCTGTAATTTTCTTTTATCGTGGCATCTTTACCTGGTTTTGGTATCAGGGATATGCTGGCTTTATAGAATGAATTTGGGAGTATTCTATTCTCTTCTATGCTCTGAAATACCTTTAGTAGTTGTGATGTGAACCCTTTGAAAGTTTGGTAGAATTTTCTAGTGAAGCTGTCAGGGCCAGGGCTTTTTATTGTTGCGAGTTTTTAAATTACCTTTTCAATCTCTTCTTTTGTCAGAGGTTTATTTAGTTGTTCTACCTCTGTTTGTGTTAGTTTAGGTAGGTAGTGTGTTTCTAGCAATTTGTGCATTTCCTTTAGGTTTTCCAATTTGTTCGATTACAGTTTTTCAGTCTTCTTTATGATTCTTTTAATTTCAGTGGGGTCTGTTGTGATATCGCTCATCTCATTTCTTATTGAGGTTATTTGCTTCCTCATCTGTTTTTTCTTTTGTCGGTTTGGCCAATGGTTTATCAGTTTTGTTGATCTTTTCAAAGAACCAGTTTTTTCCTTGTTAACCTTTTCAATTGTTTTTCTATTTCATTTAATTCTGCTCTGATTTTTATTATTTGCTTTCTTTAGGTGCCCAAAGATTTCTTTTGCTGCTCTCTTTCTATTTGAGTTGTAGGGTTAATGTTTTGATTTTGGCCCTTTCTTGTTTTTGGATATGTGCATTTGTTGATATAAATTGACCTCTGAGCACTGCTTTTGATGTGTCCCAGAGGTTCTGGTAGGATGTGTTTTCATTCTCATTTGAGTCTGTGAATTTCTTTATTCCAGCCTTAATTTCTTATATAACCCAAAGGTTTTTGAGCAAGGTGTTGTTCAGTTTCCACGTGTTTGATTTTTTTTTTTTCCTTGCTTTTTCTGTTGCTGATTTCTAGTTTCATGGTCAGAAAAGATGCTTTGTAATATTTTGATGGTTTAAATTCTGTTAAGGCTTGCTTTATGGCTTAATATGTAGCCTATTCTGAAGATGTTCCATGTGCATTGGAAAAGAAAGTATACTTGGCTGCTGATGGGTGGAGTGTTCTGTATATGTCTACAAGAAATTTTATTGTTAACCTTTTGGATTTCTCTTTGCTGTTTCTCTATGGTGGAGTGTTCTGTATATGTCTACAAGATCAAGCTGGTTGATTGTGGCATTTAGATCTTTCATCTTTATTGAGCTTCTGGAGCTGTCTATCTCTCTTTTCAATGCTGTTAGAGTTTGTTTTATGTATTTTGGAGCCCCGTCACTGAGTGCATAAATATTTATTATGGTTATGTCCTCCTGGTGTATTGACCCTTTAATCATTATATAGTGTCCTTCCTATCCTTTGTAGTGGATTTTCCTTTAAAGTCTATTTTGTCAGAGATTAATATTGCCACTCCTGCTCTTTTTTGATTGGTGTTTTCTCAATATATTTTTTCCCAGTCTCTGAGTTTTAGTTTGTTTGTGTCTTTAAGTCTAAGGTATGTCTTTTGTAGGCAGCACATAGATGGATTGGGCTTTTTAATCCATTCTGCCACTCTCTGTGCACTTATTGGTGCATTTAATCCATTTACATTCAGCATAATTATTGATATGTATGAATTTAGTGTTGTCATTTTGATGCCTTTTTTCGGGTGTTGTTGACAGCTTCTTTGTTCCACTTAATTTTCAGTGCTGAGTTGTTTTTCTTTATATATATTTTCTTTTCTTTTTCCTTGTTGTTGATTTTATATTTGCTGAGTCTTTATGCTTTTCTTGTTTTTTATTTTGTGTAGGATTGCTAGTTTCTTTTGTGGATACCTTAATATTTACCCCTATTCTTCTAAGTTTAAACCAATCTTTTATTTCTTTGTGTCATCTTGATTTCCCCTCCATATGAAAGATCTATGACTATGTTTTTTAGTCCTTCTTTTTTGTTTTAATGTTTTCATCTTTTACATATTGATGCCTCTGTTTCCCTGTTTTCATTGTTTTAACTTTGATTTATTTTTGTGAGTTCCCTATCTGGGTTTATATCTGGTTTTTTCTGCCTTGTGTTCTAGTCTTGGGTTGTTATCTGGTGTTATTGTCTTTCTAACCAAGACTCTCTTTAGTATTTCTTGTAATTTTGGTTTCGTTTTTGCAAATTCCCTAAACTTCTGCTTATCTGGAAATGCCGTAATTTTGCCATCATATTTGAGAGACAGTTTTGCTGAATATATAATTCTTGGCTGGCAATTTTTTTCCTTCAAGGCTTTATATATGTCATCCCATTGCCTTCTTGCTGGCATGGTTTCTGCTGAGTAGTCCAAGCTTAGCCTTATTGACTCTCCTTTGTAGATGACTTTTTGTTTATCCCTAGACACTTTTAAAATTCTTTCTTTATCTTTGGTTTTGGCAAGTTCGATTACAATATTTCTTGGTGACTTTCTTTTGGGGTCTACCTTGTGTGGGGTTTGATGAGCATCTTGGATAGATATCTTCTCATCTTTCATGATATCAGGGAAGTTTTCTGCCAATAAATCTTCAACAATTCTCTCTGTATTTTCTGTTATACCCCCCGTTCTGGTACTCCAATCACTCTAGGTTATTCTTTTGATAAAGTCCCACATAATTCTTAGGGTTTCTTCATTTTTCTTTAATTCTTTTATCTGATTTTTCCTCAGATAAATTGGTGTCAAGTGTTTTATCTTCAATCTCACTAATTCTGACTTAAATTGCTTCAATTCTGCTCCTACGACTTTCTATTGAGTTGTCTAAATCTGAAAATTTATTGTTAATCGTCTGGATTTCTGTTTGCTCTCTCTCTATGTATTCTTGCAGCCTGTTAAGTTTGACATTATGCTGTCTATAATCTTCTTAAGTTCCTCTATTTCTTTATATGTGTGTTCCTTGGCTTGTTCTGTGTTTTGCCTCATCTTCTTCCTGATCTCTTGAAGAATTCTGTGTATTAATCTTTTGTATTCTACCTCCAGTAATTCCAAGAAGTTCTCTTCCTCCAGAAGATTTCTTGATTCTTTGTTTTGTGAGCTTGCTGAATCCACCATAGTCTGCCTTTTTATGTAATTTGATATTGGCTGTTGTCTCCGAGCCATCAAGATGTTATTTTTATTTATGTTTGCTTACTATGTCCTAGCTTCTTTGTTTTGTTTTGATGTGCCCAAATAGGCTGCTCATGTGAGCTACTTTGACTATTGGCACCTTTGAAGCTCTAACATCCTGTCACTGGGTGGTTAAATCTGTTACTGGGTATGTAAGCTCAGGAGTCCATTTACTTTTCTTGTATTTATTCAGCTCAGGTGTCCAGGTAGTCAGTCACCAAGTGTGTGGTACAGGCTCTTAACTACAGTCCTAGACAGGCAGGAGTGATCGGAGTAGGCACAGGTATCTGGCTGTAGTAGGGGGTCATGCACTGAGCAAGGCAGGGGCCTGACGGCTGTCCCAGAGTATCTGGGAGGAAAGCATGTCCCTGCTCCCTAGAGTGTGTAGGTGGGTGGGTTTTGCAGCTGGACTATGGACACCCAGTGCTGTTGGCTGTAAGGACTGGGAGACATCTCTTATTCTTGGTCCCCTGTCACAGGTGGCTAGGTGGTGAGGGTGGAACCACCAGTCCTCTGGCCCCTGATGTGGGTAGGTGAGGACGCTTCTTAATGGGCACAGCAGTGTCAAATGTCACGAACATACCACTCCACTGGATAGCTGATACAGTGAAGTTAGGCTTCAGGTATATATCCTGTTGTACTCTGCTAATGAGGGCTTATGCTGTTGAAATGGGCCCATAGATGTCTATGCTGGGGTGAAAGGCATTCAAGTCTGTGGACCCCTTATGCCTGTGCCTAGGCAAAGGAGCTGTGCCTGCCTTGAGTTCCCATCTTAGGGGAGCTGGCAGATTACTTCTTACTGTTTGTTAATTTGTTCCTTCTCCAAGGCCAAGGGAATGGCTCAGCATGCATGATGGATTCTACTTCTGGCCCAGGAGAAGTGGCAATCACAGAAGCCGGCCTGAACCCAGTGCAGAGCAAGGAGGCATAGGTAAATGGGACAGAAGATCTTCCCAAACGGGGTGTTTTTTTGATCCACACAGTAGGTTAGACACATGTACTTATCTTTTGCCAATTGAGCACAGCTTTTCATTGGTTCTTAAGGCTTGAGTAGGCTCTCTACAGCTCAGTCTCTCCTGATGTGCAAAATGGGTCCTGAACACCTCTGCTTGCCTCACTGTCCTGGGTCAGGTCTGGCAACTCCTCACTGTTTCTGAACCACCTCTCCCTTCCCCTGCTCTTCAGTCTGATTCCTCAACTTTGTCTTTGATGTTCAGGGCTCCTAGATTGTCATATATAATTGATTCATTTTCTTTTGGGGTCTTTGTTGTAAGAGGGACCACCAGAATCATCTGACTACTCTGCCATCTTGGCCCTGACACCTAGCTATCTGGAAGAGTCTTTTACAATATAATCCATTACACTGTTCCAGATGTACCTGGTTTGGTCTGGGGACACACCTTTTCTCTGAACTCACTGAGAACTGTAGTGGCCTGGCCTCCTGAAATGTATTTGAACAGGCTCAGCACTGGTCTTGAATTAAGTCCATGAACATAAGACAGGATTTTGTAAGGGTATGAGGCTTCCCTTTGAGCATTTACCTTGGGAATTTTTTAATTTTTCTGCTATGATTGTAGTACACACTGAAATTTGAGAACTACTGCTAGAATATGATACAATTCATTCATCTGGTGAACTTTGAGTCTCTATCCTGATTTTCTTTCTCTATTCTATATCCTTCAAACAAGTGGTTTCATTGAGTGTTCCCAGAACCATGTTATGGCTTTAAAAATCAAGTATATACAAATTATTCTCAAATCTGAATATCTGGCTGTGACCTACTTCGAACCTTCAGATTCATGTGTCCAACTGACAGCACCAAAGAATGTTAACTGTTCATTCCCTTCTCTAAACCTTACTCCTTCCCTAGCCTTCCTTACCTCATTAAATATTAACAGTATCCACCTAGGGAGTCTTGGTGGTGCAAAGGTTATGTGCTTGGCTGCCAAGTAAAAGGCTGGTGGTTCTCACCCACCCAGCTGCTCTATAGGAGAAAGACCTGGCAATCTGCTCCCATAAAGATTATAGCCTAGAAAACTATGGGATAGTTCTACTGTGTCATATGGGGTTCAACTATGAGCCAAAATTGACTCAAAGGCATCTAACAATAACAATAGTATCCAGCTACTTGCTCAAGTCAAACTCTAGATTCTTCTCTTTCCTTCATTCTGTGTATCCAATCTTTCAGCAAATCCTGTGACTCTAATCCATTGCTGTCAATTCCATGATTCTACCTACCTCTAAAATCTGTTCCTAACCATTCATTGCTCTCTGCCTCTATTACTATATCCTAGTGCAAGCCACCACCGTCTCTTACCAGTCTCCTACCTGGTCTCCTTGCTTTTGCTCTTGACACCCTAAAATTCATTCTCCACCCAGAGTCTGAGTGATCTTTAAAATACTGTAAATCTAATGGTATTTCTCTTCTGTTTAAAAACGCTCCAATGTCTTTGCATCATACTAAGAACAAAAAAACACAATATTTTTATCTTGTTAAAAAGCCACAGATGCTCTGGTCCTTGCTTATTTCTCTGCTTTCCTCTTCTACTCCCCTGCCTAGTTCACTATGCTGCAGCCACACAGGCCTTTCAAGTCTTTGATGATGCTAGCTTCTTCCCATCTTTGTGCTTTTGCATCGGATGATCCCTCTGCCTGGAATGTTCTTCCTTTTGATCTTTGAAGAGCCGGTTCCCTGTCATTCATACTTCAGCTGAAATATCTCCCCCTTACAAGCCTCAGCACAGCACTTCTTATCACCTAACCATTTTGTGGTTGTTGATAGTTATTTATTTCTCTTCTTATTTACTATCTATTTCTCCTTTTAGGATATAAGCAGGAATATATTTGTCTTGTTCATTGCTGTATCTATGGCACCTAGAACCTGGCACATAGTGGTCTCTCAATTAGTGTTTATTGAATAAATGAATGATACCTCCACCCATGAGGGAATGCTTTGGCTAATATGATGTCACTAAAGTCAAGAGATAAATAAACAATTAACTAAATTGTTGGGGGTATATAGATGTCAGAAATAAATTAGGTAGATACATAATGAGCATTATTCATAATGACGAATAGGTACCAATGAACCTGATTTCTCTAAAATACTCAGGCTATTTATGAAGAAAATAAAACAAAAGTAAGCATACAAAAAAAAATTACTTATTTACACCAACATACATAGCACCTAAGGAGCCCTTTTGGCAAAGTGGTTAAATACTGGGCTGCTAACTGAAATGTTGGCTGTTAGAACCAAGTGGGCGCTCCACAGGAAAAACGTGTCAATCTGCTTCCATAAAGATTTACAGCCTTGGAAACCCTATGAGGCAACTCTACTCTATCTTTGGGTTGCAATGAATTGGAATCGACTCTATGGCAATGGGTTTGGGTTTTGTGTGTGTGTGTGTGTGTGTGTGTGTGTGTGTCTAGTACCTAGGTAATTCAGTATAATGAAGGGATTTGGCATGAATTTTGCAGATAATTGTGCCGTGTGGACCAGGCTTCTGGGATTTGAGATGAGCTTTTGAATTTAAATACTGTGTACAGAGCACCATTTAATGCTGGAACAGTCTAATGAGGTTGCACTGTATTATGTGATATATATCCCCAGGAGTATTGACTTGATAGATCATTATGTAGTCACATTGCCTTCTCCTTTCAAAATAAGAACAGGAAATGGGAAAAAGAGGTTGAGTTTGAAAAATAAATATATATAATTATGTATGGTTATTTATCTTTAATCAATGTTTCTGTGACAGAATTGTAAGGGAAGCTACCTTGTTGTTGTGGTTGCCTATTTGGGTACTGTGAGTGAAATAGAAATGCTTTATTTAAACCATTAATGAAATATCACTGTCAATCCACCTCTAACTACATAATGTGCTTTTTATTCTTTGTGTTAAAAATAAAGAATATTTCCAGATACCATCTTGTTCCCATAGAAATGAACCGTGTTGCAACTCCAAGCTTTATATTGATTTCTTGCTTATTTATAAATCACACCATAAAAAAATTAAAAATCTAAATTTAAGTGGATAGGAAAAAATTAATATGAACAATTTTTCCCTTATAAATCCTTATCTCCAGTCACATCCTCTCTCTCTGTCCTTTTCCCTCCTTCCTTCTCTCCCTCCCTCCTTCCTTCCTTTCTTTTTGTTTCTTGGCAAGGAGAGAAGCACATAGTCTCTTTCTAATTAAAAATTTCTCCCGGTGTTCCTATACTTTCTCACTCAACCCCCTCAGTATATGCTGAGCTGAGACTTTGAAAATGGGTATTCTTTTATTTATTTATTTAAATTTATTTTTCTACTGTTATTGAGACTATACACAGCAAAACATACACCAATTCAACCGTTTCTACATGTGCAATTCAGTGACACTGATTATATTCTTCCAGTTGTACAACCATCCCCACCCCCCTTTTCTGAATTGTTCCTCCTCCACTAACATAACCTCATTGCCCCCTAAAGTTCCTATCTAATCTTTCCAATTGCTATTGTCAGTTTGATCCCATATAGATAGTTCTTAAGAAAGCATGATGCTCAAGGCAGACAATTTTCGCTAGTTAAGCTAAACTATTGTTCAGTTTTAAGAAAACTTCAGGGGATGTTTTTGGTTTAAAGATTATCCCTGGGCAGTAGTTTCAGGGGTTCATCCAGCCTCCATGGATCCAGAAAGTCTGTATTCCATGAGGATTTGAAATTCTGCTCTGCATTATCCCCTTTTTGATCAGAATTCTTCTATAGAATCTTTGATCAAAATGTTCAGTAAAGGTAGCCAGGCATCATCCAGTTCTTCTGAAAACAGGTATTCTTGTTGTTGTTGTTAGGTGCTGTCGAGTCTGTGTGTCGAGTTTGTACAATAGAACAAAACACTGCTGCATCCTATGCCATTCTCACAATAGTTGTTATGCTTGAGCCCATTGTTGCAGCCACTGTGTCAATCCATCTCATTGAGGGTCTTCCTTTGGGTCAGTGACCCTCTACTAAGCATGGTGTCCTTCTCCAGGGTCTGTCCATCTTGATAACATCTCCAAAGTTTGTGAATCAAAGTTTTTCCATACTTGCTTCTAATGACATTCTGGCTGTACTTCTTCCAAGACAGAATTGTTCCTTCTTCTGGCAGTCCAAGGTATATTCAATATTCTTCCCCAATACCATAGTTAAAAGGCATCAATTTTTCTTTGGTTGCCCTTATTCATTACCCAGCTTTCAGATGCATATAAGGCAACAGGAAAGGCCATGACTTAGGTGAGGCACACCTTAGTCCTTAAAGTGATAGCTTTTTTTTGTTTTTTTGATTTTTTTAAAACACTTTAAAGAGGTCTTTTCGAGCAGATTTGCCCAGTGCAATGCATCGTTTGATGTCTTGACTGCTGCTTCCGTGGACATTGATTGTGGATCCAAGTAAAATGAGATTCTTGACAACTTCAATCTTTTCTCCATTTATCATGATGTTGCTTATTGGTGAGTTTTGAGGATTTTTGTTTTCTTTATGTTAAGGTGTAATCCATACTGAAGGCTGTAGTCTTTGATCTTCATCAATAAGTGCTTCAAGTTGTCTTCACTTTCAGCAAGAAAGGTTGTGTCATCTGCATAATCGAAGTTGTTAAACAGTCTACCTCCAATCCTAATGCCACATTCTTCTTCATGTAGTCCAGCTTCTCCAATTATTTTCTCAGCGTACTGATTGAATAAGTATGGTGCAAGGATACAACCCTGACATACATCTTTTCGTGACTGTAAACCAAGCAGTAGTATCCCTTTGTTCTGTTTGAATGATTGCCTCTTGGTCTTTGTACAAGTACCTCATGAGCACACTTAAGTGTTCTGGAATTCACATTCTTCGTAACGTTACCATAATTTGTTATGATCCACACAGCCGAATGCCTTTGCATAGTCAACAAAACACAGGTAAACATCTTTCTGGTATTCTTTGCTTTTGGCCAAGATGCATCTGACATCTGCCAAGATCCATGATATCCCTGTTTCCGTGTTCTTTTCTGAAACTGGCTTGAATTACTGTCAGTTCCCTGTCGATGTACTGCTGCAATCACTTTTGAATGATCTTCGGCAAAACTTTACTTGTGAGTGATATTGATGATACTGTTTGGTAATTTTTGCATTCTGTTTGATCACCTTTCTTTGCAATGGGCACAAATATAGATCTCTTCCAGTTGGTTTGCCAGGTAGCTGTCTTCCAAATTTCTTGGCATAGTTAAGTGAGCACTTCCAGTGCTGCATCCACTTGTTGAAACATCTCAATTGGTATTCTGTCAATTTCAAGAGCCTTGTTTTTGGCCAGTGCCTTCAGTGCAGCTTTGACTTCTTCCTTCAGTACCATCGGTTCTTGATCATATGCTACTTTCTGAAATGGTCAATAAATTATTTTCTGTAAAGTGACTCTGTGTATTCCTTTCATCTTCTTTTGTTATTTCCTGAATCATTTAATATTTTCCCCATAGAATTCTTCAATATTGCAACTTGAGTCTTGAATTTTCTCTTCAGTTCTTCCAGTTTGAGAAATGCTAAGCGTGTTCTTCCCTTTTGGTTTTCGCAAACTCTAGGTCTTTGTGAATTTCATTATAATACTTTGTCTTCTTGAGCTGCCCTTTGAAATCTTCTGTTCAGCTCTTTTATTTCATTATTTCTTCCTTTTGCTACTCTATGTTCAAGAGCAAGTTTCAGAGTCTCTTCTGACATCCATTTTGGTCTTTTATTTCTTTCCTGTCTTTTCAATGACCTCTGGCTTCCTTCTTATATGATGTTCTTGATGTCATTCCACAACTCATCTGGTCTTCAATCATTAGTGTTTAATGAGTCAAATCTATTATTGAGATGGTTTCTAAATTCAGGTGGAATACATTCAAGGTCATACTTTGGCTCTTGTGGACTTGTTCTAATTTTCTTCAGCTTCAACTTGAACTTTCATATGAGTAATTGATGGTCAGTTCCACATTTGGTCCCTGGCCTTGTTCTGACTGATAATATTGAGCTTTTCCATTGTTTCTTTCCACAGATGTAGTTAATTTGACTCTGCATATTTCATCTGGCAATGTCCATGTCATTTATGTTGGTGAACATTTGCAGTGAAGAAGTTGTTGGTGTTGCAAAATTCTATCATGTGATCTCTGGCATTATTTCTATCACCAAGGCTATATTTTCTAACTACCTATCCTTCTTCATTTCCAACTTCACATTTCAACCACTAGTAATTATCAATGCATCTTGATTAAATGTTAGATCAATTTTGGACTGCAGAATTGGTAAAAATCTTCAATTTCCTCATCTTTGGCCTTAGTGATTGTTACATAAATTTGAGTAATAGTCATATTAACTGGTCTTCCTTGTAGGTGTATGGATGTTATCCTATCACTGGCAGCATTGCACTTCAGGATAGATCTCGAAATGTTCTTTTTGACAATGAATGTAACACCATTCTTCTTCAATTTGTCATTATCCCAGCATAGTAGGCCATATGATTATCTGATTCAAAATGGCCAATACCAGTCCATTTTACCTCATTAATGCCTAGGATATTGATGTTTATGCATTCCATTTCATTTTTGATGACTTCCAATTTTGCTAGAGTCATACTTCGTACATTCCATCCAATTATTCTGAAAACAGAAACCATAATAGGTTAATTTGGGCCCCTAACTCCTGATGTGGTCCTAGAACAAAAGATCTGGAGTAATTAGGGCATTCTTTGAAATCATTGGTCTCGGTTTTATGTATCAACCCATACTTAGCTAAGATGGGATGTATTAGAGAACATCTTTAACTGTATCTTTAATACTAGGGTTGTGGTGAGTCCCCTGGATAAGTCTGTGCCAGAGAAACCCACTCTGACATGGCAACTGTATCTGGTAGTGTTATGGAAATTGGCAAACTTTGGAACTTAATCACTTATGGCACTGACGTACTTTGAATCTTTGGTAAATTGACCTCCCTCACAAATAGGAATGATATTAGCTAGCACTCGTTGAGAGTTTACCACATGCAGGCACAATGTGAAGTATATTATGTATATTATTCCTTTTAATCTTCCATACAACATAATGAGGCTGGTAGAATTAACATCCCTTTTTTTCTGAAAGATGAAACTAAGGTTCAGGGAGTCTATAAAACTTGCCCAGCCTGGTAAGTGTAGGGTGGAGGAGGAACCCAGATTTTCTCATGTCCCAAGCCCATGATGGGAGCCCTGGTGGCTCAGTGGTTAAGAGCTTGGCTTCTAACCAAAAGATCAGCAGTTTGAATCCACCAGCCACTCCTTGGAAACCCTATGGGGCAGTTCTACTCTGTCTGAAAAGGTCACTATTGGTCAACTCAATGGCAAAGGGTAAGGTAAGCCCATGATATTAATTTCCATGTTATACAGGCAGGTAATTAACATGAGCCTTTCCTCTTTTTTCTCCTTTTCCCCTTGCTTACCTAAAATAATTCCTTCTGTTCTGATAAGAAATGAGGAAAATTCTCAGCTTTATGGATGAGAAAAAAAACAAAATAGTGTCCACATCAGACTTGGCCTATTTTTACTAGTCATGCCATGACATATGTCCCAATTCCTGGATTTTGGACTCAATTATCTTTTTTTCTTCCAAGGCAGAAGTATAAAAATGCCTGACCTTTTACCCACTTATGCAGCTTCCATTTCCCAATCCCCAACTCCACTTTTCCTAATGATTATGGACTGTGAGGTCACATGGTGATTCCTTGGGTTCCATTCCCATTTATTTTCATAATATACTAAGTGCCCCTGCCTCACGTTCACTCCTTTCCAGCCCCTCTCTTCATGAGAAGGGCTTTATCCCCCCATTCCAATTTTGAAACAATCATCTATAGCCATTAACTGACTTAAGAAATCTTTCTGTCGGTGGGGTACTTTACGGAAATTGAAAACTAATTAACGTTTATCTCAGCAGCTAATCACATAAAATCTACTGCCTTCCTATCTCAGGTTCTAAAATAATGATCGCCCATGAATTGAGCAAGGAAGATCTTGGTAAGTCCTGACAGCGCACAGGCTGAGGAGAGGGATCCGGTAGACTTCAACCTCTTCTGCTAATGAGGACCATGGAGGAAACAGCAGCTCTGAGTCTCAGGCAAGGGGTGGTCTCACCACTTGGTAGCTAGTCACTGAGGCAGCTGTGTCTACACACAAACATAAAGAGATACTAAAAAAAGGAAAAAATTGGTGACTTTGATGTTTTAAAAACAGTCTTCTTAGAAAAAAACACTTAATTGGCACAGAGCTTAAGAGCTATGGCTGCTAACCAAAAGGTCAGCAGTTCAAATCCACTAGCCACTCCTTGGAAACACTATGGGGCAGCTCTGCTCTGTCCTGTAGGGTTGCCATGAGTCAGAATTAACTCCACAGCAATGGGTTTGTTTTTTGTTTTTAACCATTTATTCATTCATTCAATAAGTTTTTACTGATTGACAATTATATGCATTTGTGTGTATGTGTGTTATGAACTGAGAGAAGGGTTCCTAAGATGCTGTTCCTATGTCCTTTAAGTTGTAAGCAATAGAAACTGAGTGCATAGAAAAAAAAGGGGGAGTTTACAGGGACATGTCTTAAAAGCAGAAAAGGATTAATTGGGTGGTTCCTGTAAATAAGAAAACAATTGCCGTTGAGTCAATTCCGACTCATGGAAACCCCACCTGAGTCAGAGTAAAACTGTGCTTCATAAGGTTTTCAGTGGCTGACTTTTTGGAAGTAGTTTGCCAGGCCTTTCTTCCAAGGCAGCTCTGGGTGGACTCAAGCTTCCAAACTTTCAGTTAGCAGTCGAGCAAGTTAACCATTTGCACCAACCAGAGACTCCACATATAAGTACAAAAAAGAGAAGGCTGATTTTCTTTTTATGTAATACTACATTTGCCAGTTCAGCATTTTTGAGGTGTGCAATTCAGTGATGTCAATTACATTAATCATGTTGTATGACCATCATCTGCCATCGTTGCTAAATTTCCCATCACCATGACCAGAGACTCTCTGGGAAAGTTTCTTTAGATTTGGAGAATAGAGTTAAGCCTCATTTAAAAGGGTTGTTTACTGCAGGACTTTTCAGAGACTTTAACATGATAATGTGTGCTGTTAATCTGCAAGATGGAAATAGAATATGCTGCTTTTCTAAGGTTTATGTGACCGTGGACTGTGTGTATGTGTGTTTGTAATTTATCACATAGAATAAAATTCTCCATAATGTATTTTGGGAAATCATGGCTTCAAGTAAAGTCACTTAAGCAAAAGAATTAAGTTTAGAGAATAGACATAAACGTGACAGGAGTAGGACTGGAGGGAGCCAGGGCTGGGTTTTGGCCTTCACTCCATCCCCTGCAGGTGCCCATGGGCGGTGTGCAGCTGGCCCAGCTGAGTGTGGCACCCTGGTCTGATAATCCGGGCCCTCCTACCTGTTGACCTAATTAAACTTCAGTGTCCAAACAGCAGCTCTGTCATATCCGAATCAACCTGGAGGCTGTTAAATAATAAAGGTTTCACCCTCAGACTCACTTAATCAGAGGTATCTAGTGAGTCCTGGGAGCTTGTATTTCTTACAAGCATTCCAGGTTATTCTGATGGGCACCGCCTTGGGAGCATCTTGAGAACTGCTTGGTTACAGCTAAGTGCCAGGTGGAAAGGTAAGTTTGACCTAAAACCAAGGAACGTTTGTTTTTCCCCAATAATGAAGCTTGGATGGGAAATGTAATAGAGCAATTAAGATTCAAACTTAGCACCAAAGATTAACCTAACTGGGCTTATTAATTAAGCTGTCTATGTGTACATTTTCTATTGGAATTTAATTTGTATCTCTGAAGTACCTTATAGTCTAACAAAGTGTATTTGGGAGAGTTGAGCACTTGAAAAAGTGAAGCCTACCATAATCCCAAGCCCTGGGGGTTCAGTGGTTAAGAGCTTGGCTGCTAACCAAAAGATTAGCAGTTCGAATCCACCAGCACCCCTTGGAAACATTACGGGGCAATTCTGCTCTGGCCTATGAGGTCGCTATGAGTCAGAGTCTTTTTTTTTTTTTTTTTAGTTTACCATAATCCTGAAGGAGCCCTGGTGGCACAATGATTATGCACTCAGCTGGTAACCAAAAGGTTGGGGTTTCAAACCTACACAGTGGCTCTGTGGGAGAAAGACCTGGTGATCTGTTTCCCTAAAGATTATAGGCAAGAAAACCCTATGGAGCAGTTCTATTCTGTCGCAGCGGGTCACTATGAGTCAGAATCAACTTGGAGCCACCTAACAACAACCACAGTCCTAGGTTCGAAGTCTGGAGCAATTCTACTCCTATAGTCCCTTGATTAGGGATAGCAAAAGGTTCCAGAGTTCAACACAAATGTCCCAAGTAGGTTTACCCTAGCAGGATAAAATGAAGCCAAAAAATTTGTTGAAAAAGAAAACAAATCATGGTTTAAAAGAGCTACTTACAAAACAGAAGGAGCTGGAAAGAGGAGAAGGAATGAGATAGAAAGATTGGAAGGAGCAAGGAGGGGAAGGAGAAGTTGACCAAAAGAAGAGGTGGCTGGTAACTTAAGGAGACCTTTGGAGAGAGAAAGAAAACATAGGGTGAGGGTTTTCATTAAAACGTGTTTCACTGGATATGATGTGACCCTCTCTTCATCGTCACAAAATCTTTAGTAAAATCCGTGCTTTCTAGAGTTGGCTTTGCTTTTTGGGAGGACTCAGTAAAATGCCAAGTCTTAATACTTTGGTGTGTAGGGTGGGGGGAACTCCACTTGCCCTCATTTAGGCAAAAGTAAATCCATTGAAATTCAGCTTTTTGTTAATACTGAATCCATCAAATCATGATAGTAATCTAAACAAAGTGAATGGTATACAGTTAATTCTCATTAATATAAGCTTCTTGGGGATAAAAATAGCATCTTGTTTATTTCTGTACCTTCCAAAACCTAACATTAGTTGAACAAATACGTTTTGATCATCTATCACTTGACATATAATTTGTTGTTGTTAGTTGCTGTCGTGTTGATTCCAAATCATGGAGACCCTATATGTGCAGAACAGAACTGCTCCATAGGCTTTTTAAGGCTATGACCTTTCAGAAGCAGATTGCCAGGTCTGTCTTCAGAGGTCCCTCTTGGTGAGGTGAAACTGCAAAGCTTTCAGCTAATGGTTGAGCGCTTAACCATTTGCACAACCCAGAGATAATAACCCAAACCCCGAACCCATTGCCATTGAGTTGATTCCAACTCATAGCGGTCATATAGGACAAAGTAGAACTGCCCCATAGAGTTTCCAAGGAGTGGCTGGTGGATTTGAACTGCCTACCTTTTGGTTAGCAGTCGAGCTCTGAACCACTGTGCCACCAGGGCTCTGACACATAATAGGTGATCCATAAATATTGGTTACGTTAATAAACATTTTATCGTTTAAATTTTTCTTAAAATTTTTTCAAGTAATATAAATTGCTTGACATAAAAGCCCAGCCACAAGCATTATGAGATATATTTTGGACAAAGTTCTTTTGGTTACAGTTGACATAAGCCTAGCGGAAACGAGAAATCTCAGGTGACTTGAGCAGGACGCATGGCAGGGCCTCAGGAGGCCTGAAGGCAGGAATTGGAACACTCTCTGGTGCTCTGGTTTTTTTGTTCTCTGCTTCACTTCCTCTCTCTCTTTCCAGATTTCTGTACCTTGCCGTGACCTTTGCCAAACTGGCCTCCCAAGGTCTCCCAAATTTACATGTCCTCGGTTCAAATGGATGCATCAGGGTGAAATGACCAATCAACCTCTCAACCTCGATTTCAAATTCTCAGAAGAGAGAATCTGATTAGTTCATTTTGAATCAGACATTTACCACAGTCACATCCTCCATAGCTGCAGTGGGGAAGAGGGACTTGTAGTAGAAATATGGCCACCTTGACCCATCCCTGTTGTATGTGTGATGTTCGCAAAAAACAGAGATAGGGGCTGGCTGGATCCCTGCAAAGGCATCTGCTATAAGATCCTTCCACCACATCTCTTTGTAATTCATACCCATGGCCACCCTACTGCATCTTTAGGGAATCTTCTTGCCTAGCCCCTGTATGACTCTGTCATACACGATATTTGTATCAATTAAATTTTAGTACGTGGGACATGAGATTTGGATTCTGCAGGAAATATGTCATTTAAAGGAATCTTGTGGTGAGTACTTCTAAGATAAGGAATAATACAAACTTACATGTTCTCCACATGAAGGTTTTCATGGTTTGTTGTTGTTAGCTGCTGTCAAGTCAGTTCCAACTCATGGTGACTGCATGTGTGTAGAGTAGAACTGCTCCATAGGGTTTTTAAGACTGTGACCTTTGGGAAGCAGATCACCAGGCCTGTCGTCTGAGGTGCCACTGGGTGGGTTTGAACCACCGATCTTTCTACTAGTAGTTGAGCGCTTAACTGCATCACCCCCCCAAAAAAAAAACAAACCCAGTGCCGTCGAGTCGATTCCAACTCATAGTGACCCTACTGCATCACCCAGGGACTCCCTTTTACTGTTTAGATTTTCTTAAAGCAAGGATACTTTATAAAAACCATTTGCCAAGTAGTTGGCTCTGACTCACAGCAACCCCATGTGTGTCAGAGTAGAACTGTGTTCCGTGAGGTTTTCAATGGCTGATTTTTCAGAAGTAGATCTCGAGGCCTTTCTTCTGAGGCACCTCTGGGTGGACTCGAACCTCCAGCCTTTCAGTTATCCACCAAGTGCTTTAACCATTTGCACCATCCAGGGACTCCACTCTATCCATACCACTCCATTTTCTGTACCTTATTTTCCTTTCGTAATCAAACACAGAGTTTGCATGGAGTACTTAGGGGAAATAACACCAGTTGTCACTAGGATTTCCAGTGAATAAAATACATTTTTATAGACTCATAGAGCCAGGTGTGGCCTATGGACCATGGAATTCCACACCCTTCGCTTTACAGATGAGAAACACAAGGCTCGATACTGATGGAATTTGCTCAAGGTCACAGAGCTAAGTATTGCACCTAACTTGGAAAATACATGTTTTTGTTGTGTTTTTCAAGTACTTCTAAGTTATTTCTCTGTAACCTAAGGGATGTCTTTGTAATAAAAGTGTTAACTCAGAGAATTCTGTATAGTTTTTTTTTTTTTCTTTCTCTAACTTATTTTAATTACAGAACTTGGAGACTGCCTGGCCTTACGTTTCTCTCAGAAACAATGCATGTTGACAGTAATTCTTCCAGCAAAGAGGCAAGGGGAGCCAGCATCTGGTTTTAAATACTGTTAGCACAATGGAGTTAGCTCAATGGAATGAAGGCCCTGGTGAGTTTACACAGATCTTTGTTGTTTACACAATGCAAGGGGCCTTTGGGATGGACTTTTTCCCTCTTTTTTTGATGGCTGATCAAGAGAGAGACAAAAAGAAAGCATCTTCTTTTTGGACCACATTTCTGAATTTGCAGGGGATTCCAGGGCTATTTGGTAAGTAAAGTTCAGCTTTGAGTTGTCTGTGAAATTACTGACTGTTGTTTTCCACATTTTTGTTTTCCATGGATGTTATTCTGAGCCCAACGTCCTTCTCTGTTTTTGGCCTCCAAATTGCACTCCCTCATCCTCCAGCAAAGCATTCGTTCCCAGATAATGTCAAGGAAAACGGCCAGAAAGCAAACATTACAAGTACGGCAGCTTAGAGGTGGCAATTTTATTACATTTGCCTTAACAAGGCCCAGATGAAGAACAACTTCAAGACACCTCACATTTTCCTTGGCCTGCATCCTTGTCTTCCTAGAATATAACAGTGTAAAGAAAAATCATGGGCTCAGGTTACCACCAGATGAATGTTTGATTCCAGCCCACGCTTAGTTTTTAAGAACTTGCAGATGTTTTGGCTCTCTGACTTCAACAGGTGTCAACCTCCCCATCTCTGCCTCAGGCCTTGAAGCGACATGTACCCTGTCTGATGCTATTGTCACCATTACTTTTCTGCTCCTGGTGTTGCTGCTGCCACCATCATTGCTTCAAGAGCCATTTCTGCCACAAAAGCACCATTTCCCCACAAAGGACAACAGCTCTTTCAGCCCCACCATCAAAGTTCTTTTATTCGTCAAAGTGTAGAATGCATATTTCCTTTACCAGTTAAAGGATATAACAAAATTCACTTTGGGGGGGGGGACATATATGCTTGGTCTTATTGTCTCACTCAGCATATTCTTTAGTGGCAGTGACCTGGTGGCCTGAAATAGCACGTTTACCTTCCAGCATTCTCATACTTCAAGGCTAACTCTTTGTGCTCCAAGACTCCCTTCTCTTCTAAATCTAGGCAGTGAGGTAAACATCACCTCCCCTTCTTTGCTTGCATGTCCTGAAGCCCCAGATTTTTTTGTGTTTGTTTTTGTCTTTGTTGTTGTTGTCAGCTGCTCTTGAGTCGGCTCCAACTCATGGTGACACCACGTACGACAGAACAAAACATTGCCTGGTCACAGCGTCATGATTGTATGCTCGAGTACATTGTCACAGCCTCTGTGGAGTTTGAGCGTCTTCCCAACTAGGGGGCTCATCTTCCAGCACTCTATTGGACAATATTCTGTTGTGATGTATAAGGTTTTCATTGACTAATTTCTGGAAGCAGATCACCAGGCCTTTCTTCCTAGTCTGTCTTAGTCTAGAAGGTCTGTTGAAAGGTGTCCACCATGGTGACTCTGCTGCTGATATTTGAAATACTGATAGCTTAGCTTCCAGCATCATAGCAATGTGAAAGCTGGCACAGTATGAGAAACTGACATGACAGACGGGTGGTGGTTTTGTCTTTTTAGGTTGAATGAAAAACTGCACAAATATAAGACTGGCATTCTGCTATGATACCTAAGAGCTCCTATACAAGGTAAGAGGATCAGATCCTGACTGCATGATTCCGAAGATTCTGTTGCTTCAGTAGATTTGAAAACCCTAGTGTAGAGGAGAGTTTTAAAACGTAGGATCTAGTAAAAAGTTTTCCATTCCTAACTCAGTTTCCCTTTTAAATTGAAGATAGACACATTGCTATATAGACGGAGTTTGCTTTGGGGACCTCCCGCCTCTTTCCTGGATTCTTTGCCCATCTCCCACAGCCCAATGTTTTGTTTAAATGATGCCAAACATTTGGATAGTTAGTTAGATCTTCAGCTTCTCACCCAGCTGTTTGGAATCCTGTGGACATTGTCAGAGATTTGTTTATTATCATACAGCTTATAATCACACTGTGTCTGCATAATCTTCACCTTCCAGATGAAACCTGAAAAAGTCAGTCAGTTATCCAGATGTCTCCAAATGTCGGGGTGTTTGTCATTGCCAAAGAACATCTGGAGAGCTGCAATCTTTTTTCAGTTTTTATTCATGTCTTTGGCACAGACACACAGTCTTGGGTTTAGTTGCTCTGGATACAGCACAGTAAATAGCCTTAATGGAGATGGATAGATATTTAACAGAGATACATTCACAGGGTTCCTGTGGTTAAAATTTCAGTCACTGGCTGTACAATTGGAAAATCATTGCTGAGAAAGTCTGCATAGAAATGACATGGTGACCCCTTAGCACTCTCTGTCTAGAGGTCTGAGAGCATCATGGGAGTTAGGAAGCTGAGTACCATCTACATTTGTGTAGAGAGAGTCTCCCAGGCTGGAAATACAACGCAGAGAAAAATGAGATGAATGAACTGTAGGAAGCAGCAAGAAGGAATGGCCTTGGTACCATGTATAGCTCAAAACCTAAGGACATGAAAGTAAGCACCATCATAATTATAAGCAGATATTCAAGCAAATCTTGGGGAAATTATTTGCCCTTTTCAGCCAACTGTGTAATGAGGG